>NC_064561.1:123304030-123619863 GCF_937001465.1 Orcinus orca
CTGGGGGCTGGAGTTGTCTCTAGGGATAGGGCTGAGGGCGGGGCCATCCTGCCACTCTCTGTCCTCCCAGAGGGGCAGTGAGAAAGGTGGGAAGCTCAGAGCGCCTGGGTGGGAGGCCGGGAGGACGGGGTCCCAGCGCCTGGCCCGTGGAGGCCTGCGGGCTCACCCACCCTCCCTGCAGGCGGGCCGGCGCTCTAAGGGGGCGCTGAGCAGGGACTGCGTGTGCGGCCCTGTGGGGATGTGACGCTGAGTCAGATGAGGATTCAGAACTAACGTGTGGACTGTCCAGTAAGGGAGAAAAATCGTGTTCTTAAACCCACCCTGCTCTAGAAAGCGCTGTGCCGTCAGAGAGGCTCCAGTAAAACCTGGGCCACCCGGTGGGGAGACCGTCTAAAGGGAAAGGCTTCCTGGAAGAGATGGCATTCGAGCTATAGACCTTGAAGGACAGGTGGGAGGGGGATGCGAGGAGATGAAGGGGTGACGAGATAACAGCGCCCAGGTGGGCGCAGGGGGGAGCACCCCCACCCCGTGGGGCGATTCCTGGAAATCCCAGGAAGCAATTCACAAGTGGCCTTTGCTGGTAGATTCCGCAGAGGGACAAGGGCCAGTGGGTTTGGCAGCTCTGTAAAAGTGGGTGTGTTTGATTGTCCTGCCACCGGGGCCATAGCCACGTCCCCCATTCAGAAACCCGAGCCTCTCTAGGGACCCTGCTGGAGGAAGCGTGCTCTGGGGTAACACGAGGGCCTGTTGATTGTTAACTTTTCTTTCCCTGATGGCAAATCAGAGCCATCACACAATGCTGGAGGATTTATTTCTGAAGGATACGGAGGTAGTTGGACAAAAGCTTAACTACAATGGGTTGGGTTTTTTTTAACATCCAAGGTCACAGCTATTAAATTTCTGTAACTTAAGGATTGATTCTAGAATTACAAATGGCTTGCCTCTTAAAGTGCACCCTTGTCATAATTCAAACTCAAAGCATTCTAGTGCCATTTCTTCTACAGAAATACATTTTTTAAATGGGGTGCTATTTTTCTTTTTCAAGTTTAACTTCAGCTCGGTTAAGCTCAGAACCAGTGGTTCTGGCTTCCCGTCCTCTGTCGGCTAGGTGGGCGCAAGCCAACGGCGGCTCTCACTTCTGTAAGTTTGCAGGTACTCGGCAGTTGCTTTAATTATTACCATTTTCCTGTGGTGCACGTCTAAACTGTAAGTTCTCTTTTCTGTGGGTTTTGCAGCACAGTATTATTTTATGGGTTTTTTACGTTTTTCCCCCCTTTTGAGTGTTACCGGATCCCCAGTCACCAGAAGGCCAGGATCTGTTTCAGGAACTGATTTATCAAGTGCTAGGCTGGTGACATTGCGAGAGTTTGTGGAGGGGACCTCACCTCCTTTCCTGGGGACTTTGTGACTGGCTCGGCCGTGAGCGCAGCACCGAGTGTGTTCTGCACACGGTGGAAGGTGAAATGGCTTCTACGAGCAGTGGTCGCCTTTGAAGTGGGAGCTCTGGAACCTCCTCCGGCGGCTTCTGTGTCTCACGCCTGCACTCAGGGGTCCTTCAGGAGGAGTGAGAAACTTCCAAGGAAGTGCCACAAGGCCTTGGGCCTCTGGTCAGAGTGTTCGTAGTTTGTTATCAGTAAATACTTGGAAGGTGCTCTCCCCACTCTCTCCCCCTCCCTCTAGTTCCCCAAATGTTTCACCTCCTCCACCTTCACTGCTGGCCAACTGCGAGTTCCCGTTATACGACTTCTTTCAAAGCGGCTGATTTAGTGTCTGTCCTGAGGGCCGGCACCACCCAGGTCCGGGGTGAAATGGGGGTGACGGATGGTTGGGGAGGTGAGGCTGCAACTCCCTGGTGACACCTCAAGCAGTTAATCAAGGGACACACTTCCTCTCAGTGGGAGGTAAGGGATTTTCTGTTCCTTTGTTCTTTTTTTTTTTTTTTGCGGTACGTGGGCCTCTCACTGTTGTGGCCTCTCCCGTTGCGGAGCACAGGCTCCAGACGCACAGGCTCAGCGGCCCTGGCTCACGGGCCCAGCCGCTCCGCGGCATGTGGGATCTTCCCGGACCGGGGCACGAACCCGTGTCCCCTGCATCGGCAGGCGGACTCTCAACCACTGCGCCACCAGGGAAGCCCTCCTTTGTTCTTAATGCTAGTATTCAGGCCATTTTCCCTCCTGGACACCTCAGGCTCTGCTCAAAAAGGTTTCCGTGGTTCCCTTTGGCAGTGCTAGAGGTCAGCGTTGTTCCCTCACCAGAGACACAGGGAAGTCACAGACCTTGGGTTTTCCTTGTTGCTAAAGGCCACGAATGTGGGATGTCCTCCCTGTCCCCATAGCAAGGTAGCGGCTGCCTTGCTGGGCTGTGTGGTTTGTTCAGACAAGCAGACCATTCCAAATCGGCCCTAGAGAGTCGCTTCAAAAAGACCATTGTTTGCCCCACAGAGGAGCCGCTGTCAAGGGCTGCCATTAAAACAGTGAATTTTGGAGCTGCTTTAATGTGCCACTTACAAGTCAGGGCCGGTCATGGAACGGCGGCAGCTGCGGATGTTTGAGGAAGGGCCATGGCGTGGTCCCAGACACCTCTGTTTCCTCCCCATCTCTAGGAGACTAAAAGCGGCCAGGGTGGTTCTCTTCCCAGCCCGTTCCCGCTGGTGACCACCACGCCCCCCTGCATTCTGCAGGCTGTGAATGGGTGGCCGCTGTAGTTCCTGAAAAGGATGGCTGAGGCCAAGGTCTGAGGCCTGTTGAAATCAGTGACTATATTTTAGAACCAAAAAGAGGAGCTTGCATGGAAGCTTGCATTGCTTTTGGAAAGACACATGTTTCTTCCAACAATTTCGCAGTGTTGGCAGACGAAGTGTTGCAGCTCAGAGATCATCACCAGTCCCTTTTTAAGGAAACAAACAAGACAGTGACCCAATTCAGTCCCTTTTCATTTATCTTACAGTGTATGGGTCGAACATTACCAAAGAAAACTGGACGAGTTCCATTTCCTAGTTTAGTTAACATGAAGCTTGTCTTTTAGAACACAAGGGGATGGTTACGGATGGGCATGGCACGTATCGTGTTTGTTGTGTGCTTAGCACTTTGCTGGTGCAAAATGAATGCCAAGAAAGGTCTGTTTCTCCTGAAACAAGGAAATTGTTGTATATGGACCAATGTGTAGGTGTGTGTGTACTTTTAAAAACACCTTCTGTTTGCCACGCAGTGTGCTAATCACCTTGAGAGGCCACTGAAGGGTTTTTCTATATGAAGCGTGGAGAGAGCCTTAAACGCTGAGCTGTGTGGTCCTCACCAAGTGTAGTATGAGATCAGCAAAGGGAGAGCTTTGTGTGGGTTGAAATGGAATTTTAAAATATACCTTATTAACTTCAAGGCAGGCATATGGAAATGCTAATAACTCTTCAAAAAGCACAATGTTTGGCGGGTTTGTGTAGAAGTTGTGAGTAGGGGTGAGGGAAGAATACCAGGCGTGGCTGTGTGGTTTTAGGGCTCCATCCCACAGGCCCACATCCTCTACTGCTGATGTGGGTAGCCTGTCCGGAGACCAACCCCCAGAGGCTACAACACCTCATTCCCTCCCCTAGGTGTCAGTGCAGAGGGTGTGAGAGCTGACCGTTTCTCTGGGGAGGGGGATGGTCCAAGGTGATGGGTCAGTTAATCAGTTAACAAATCTTTGTTGAGCACCAACTGTGTATAATGATAGGAATAGCCACTTTCATTGAGTGCATAGGTATGCGGGGCACTGGGCTAAACACCTGGCAAGCAATCTTTTGTTTATTTCCTACAATAACTCAGTGGAGTACTGAGTTAAGTGCTTCCTCTCAGTTCACAGATGAGGAAACAGGCTCAGGGAGAGTTAGTGGCTTGCCTAGGGTCATCACGCTGCTACTGAGGGGCAGAGCTAGCATTTGAACTAGGTTGCAAACAGGATTGTGTTTCCTGATGTGGGCTCGGTGCTGGGCACTAGACAATACAAAGGATACATGGTGTGTGGTTGCAGACCCCAGCAACCTGTGGATCTCAAACAGGACAGGAACGGTATGAAGAGGCCGCTCACACAGCACGTGCTCCTCTCCCCAACACAGGGATCATATGGAGAAGGGGAAAGTGCCGATACAGGTGCAGTTGCTTACCTTCAGAATTAGTACAGAGAGTTGAATGTGAAGGTGGGTGTCATGGGCGATGTTTCTTGTCGACTTTGGAAACATAGTCTCTATGATGTTATAGTCACACCTTCAGGTAGGCAGCTCAAAGAGTAAAACAGGCTGGTGTACTGTAAGGCAATATGGAGTAGTGGAGACTGGGGAAAATTGGAGAATCTGACCTGTCTAAAGAGAACAGCCACTACTCAACTCCAGTCATCTATTGTCATGTGGAAATGTAAGTCCAGTATTGCCAGTGTACTGATTTTTTTCACCTGAAAGAAAAGCCAGAAATTTGGATTTTTACATTGTCTTCCAATCTTTGAATGTTTGCTACTAATTTTTAAAAAGTTTAATGGATCAACTGTTGTATATATAAGCCTCCAGTTTTTGAAACCTCTGAAAGAGTTGGAATAGAAGTGGGGATGTAGAGGTTGGAAACCCCAAGATAGTAGACCAGGAGTGTCAAGTGCATCTCACATCAGGTCCAGCTTGCACTAGTGTTTCTCAAACTTCAGTGTGCATGTGAATCACCTGGGGTCCTGTTCAAATGTTCATCCTGGCTCAGAAGTTCTGGGGTGGGGGTCTGTTGAAAAGATTCTAAGGCAGTATCTAGGCTTAGTGGGGAAAAGCACTGTGATGAATTAGTGCCGTCTACCATGAGCAAAGAAAAGGGGAATGGCCTGACCTATCTGCCATCCCTGTAGTACACCAAGGTGTAGTACAGCAAGGGGATAAGGTGATGCAGTATCTAGGCTTAGTGGGGAAAAGCACTGTGATAAATTAATGCCGTCTGCTGTGAGCAAAGAAAAGGGGGATGGCCTGACCTATTTGCCATCCCTGTAGTACGGCAAGGTGATAAGGTAAATTGAGCACTTACGGTCATTTCCAGGGTTCCCCTAAAAAGTCAGAATTTGAGAACGCAGCTAGGTCAGAAGCTTTTGAACTTTACATTCTCCCTTATTTATGCACGCTTCTCCACACAAGAAGAACTTGGACTCATCTCTCTATCATCTGGGAAATTGGGATAAGACTCTCAAACTTTCAACTTGGGTGGGATAAAAGGAGAGTTAAGTGATTGGCTCTCTGTTCTTTCTGCTGTACTTTGAGGGTTAAAAAAATGTCTTGCATATGTTGGTGTTCTGTTACTTCCACGTGGCCTTGGCCTCCCTTCAGCATGGGGTCCATGGTGGGAGGAAAGGGTGGGTGCCGAGGAAATTGCTTTGAGCAGAAATCATCTTGTTTCCATTCACTTAGAGCTGTTCTTGGAGCCCTCTTCTGGTCCCCTGCCTGTGTTCAGTGCCCTTGGAATTGCATGCCAGGAAACAAGATGATCTTTCTAATTGGGCAAATGGGAAGAGAGGGACTGGGTGAGCCAGGATGGACTGGCAGTTGACGCCTAAAAAAAGATCTTTTTCCTCATGAATAAACATTTTTGGGGGGCAAAACGCCTTGCTAACCATCCCGGACAGGTCAGCAGAGGAGGCCGGCAGGGCCAGGGTGCAACCAGGTGGGTGGAATGCCGGCCAGCATGGTGTTGCCATGGCAACAGGGCCCCTTGGAGAAAGCTTCAGTGGCCTCCAGGGAGTGGGGGCTGATCTCAGATCTGAGGCCAAAGTATATGTACAAGTAGGGGGCGGATGGGGGAGCGGGAGGGTGGGAGGGGAAGGGGGTCTGAGATTCTGCAGTTCTAACGAGCTCCCAGGGGATGCTGATGATGCTGGTCCAGGGAGCACACTTTGAGGGGCAAAGGGTTCGAGTCCACCGTGATCTTCAGGACTCTGAGGAAGGGTGATGGCACACCGGCAGGGGAGTTAACCCCATTCCATTTTTTTTATCATCTTGTATTTGGCCTAAGCTAAAAAAAAAAAAAAAAAAAAAAAAAAAAAAAAAAATGGCAGTGCTTTAACAGCTGTTTCTCATCATACTGAGATGTTTTCCTTGCCTGGTGGTGGTGGTGACACTTTCAATATAACAACAAAATTACGAGGGTTGTGTATTATAATTTTGCTGGTAAAAATGTATATGATTGGGCAGACTGTACTGTCAATAAAACAATTAATTCAGGAAAATGCAGCCTGTGCTAGTTGATGTATAACTGAGGCTCTTCTAAAATAATGGGGCAGATTTTAGCAACATTTTAAGAGCAAAAGAATAGCTCAGACACTAGAGCTGGGAGGTGAAAGTCATTCTGATAATTTAAAAACTTTGACGAGAATGTAGGTAGCTTGCCCTGTGCAGGGGATAGAACCATTCCTTGAGAGGCCAGGGTCCTTATCCAGTCTCTCAGAGAACGAGCATGACAGGCTGGTCGCTTGTGTCTGGACAGTAGAGGCACCCGCTGTTTGCAGGGCCATGGCCAAGGTGGACCTGGATAATGGCATCCTTCCCCACACCCCCTGTGCGCCCACTCTTCACGTGATCCCATTTTCTCCCTGCGCCTGTTTTCAGGCTACGTCATGGGTCTGTTCTTGGCGTGGCCTCCTCAGAAACTGTAGCAAAGTCTGCCCGTGGAAGCCGTGACTGGGTGACCATAGAAGGAAGCCCAGCGAGCTCCCTTTTCACGGGTCTTTTGATCGACTCCCAGTTCCCTCATGGGAGGATGCCTAAGTCCCTTCCAAGGGTATCAACAGTCAGTCTGATTATTAAAACTCTGAGACCGCGAGGCTCCAGCTTGTGATTTTGATTTTATTCCAGAGATGGTTATCAGTTTGTGTCAGGATCCAGAGCCCATTGTGGTGGGGAAATGGTGCGGTCAGGTCTGTGGAGGAGCCCACAGCCTGCCTGCCCCTGGGGACGGTGTCCTGGAGTGACGGAGTCCAGTGGGCAGCAGTCACGATGTGTCTGTGGTTATCCACGGACACCCCCAGCCAGGCTTGGCAAGGGAGCAAGGGCTAGGCCTCCCTGCTTCCTGCATGAGTGCTCTGGGCCTGGACAGCCTCAGCAGAGGGGGTGGGGCTGGGCATCAGCAGGCGGAGCTGGGGGGCCAGCAGCCGGCTGACAGGGAGGGGCCCTCTGCCTGGATTTCCGCTCCTGGTCTCATCGTGCTCCCATGACTCTGGGCAGCTCTGGTGGAGACTCTAGGTCCTGCTGCTTCTCCATCCCTGCCCAGCTCCCGCTGGCCGCTGTGGATGGTCCCCTCCCTGCTCTGGGGAACATGAGGTTAGCAGGAGAGGGGCTGAGACGTGAAGGGGGTCTCTGCACCAGAGGGGTCCAGAGGGGGCTCTCTGAGGATCGTTTTTATCTCTGTCCCCTCGACAGTGATGTGCTCAGGGTGAGAGTTGAGTGGGACGCCCGGCCCTGCGCACGTGGGCGCTGAGTGTCGTGCTCCCGGTCAGAACTGCCTCTGCAGTTCCTTGGCAAGAAACCACCTTCTCTGGAACCCCATTCCTTTATGTCCGCCCCTGTGGTATGACCCAGGACTCAGATGAAGCCTCATTTCCCTTTGTGGGATACAAAGAACTAAAATGTAATGGGGAGCAGTCCTGGGACACTAGAAAAAAATTTTTTTTTTCTTCTTTCCCTTTCACTCCTAAGAAGTTGATGGTTTTTCTCCCCACATTCCAGCACACTTGTTCAACTTGAAACAAAATGCTATGGTAGCTTTTAAGTTTTTGCCATGGACTTTACAGTACAGGGTGAAAAATAATATTCTAAGATTTGAAAAGCTTAAGTTGAGGTGGCTGGGTGATTTTGGCAGTGTTTCTCTATGTGAAATCCCCGGGCCTCGTCCCAGCCTCTGCCTCCCCTGTCACGGGTTGGCAGGAGAGGTGAGTTTTGCCGGAGCGGAGGGGGGACGGCAGGAGCCTGCTTGGGCAGAGGAGGCCCTGGGGGCCAAAGCTTGGGCCCCAAGGGTCAGCAGCCGCTTTAGTAACATGGGAAGTAGGGAAAACGGACCCCACATCTGGAGTTCTGCCTTCGTGTTCCTGTTTTTCTTTGAATCCAAAGGGTGTTGGGAAAAGAAAACCCAGCGGTCACGACATGCTTGAGTCAGCGCCAGGGATGGGTGAGGCGTAGGGACAGGGAATCACTGAGTCACGGGCGCTGCAGCTGTGAGAGTCCTCCACAGCTCCCTTTCTACCTGCCTCATTTATGGGCCTGCCACGGAGGCCCTGGAACAGCAGAGGACCCGCCCAGGGACACACAGCTGGCTGGGGACAGTGCTGAGAAAGGAGCGGGTTCCTGGAGTCCCAGGCCAGTGCTCCAGCATGATGCCAGGATCCAGTGACTTGCCCATCCTCCCTGTGGCCCTGAGCACACTACTGGGTCCAGGCCCAGGACACTGCCCTTGCCTGTTCCCTCTCTCCCTGGTCCCTGAGAGCCCCCTCTGCGTCCCCTCCAGGAGGGAGTGCAGGGTAATATGATGCCAGGGCTCTGGTTCCCAGAGAGCCCCCCGCTAGGACCTTCCGGGGCATAGTGACGAGCGTCCGTGTCCTCCTGGCCCTCCACCAGCATCCAGCGTCAGGTGGAGGTATGGCTGCAGCAGCCCAGCTTCTCCCTGCGGGGATGCCATCTGGGGTGCTGCTGTCTCGAGCTGCCTAGAAAGGCTGGGTGAGGAGCAGCCCTGCAGAGGCTTACAGGGGCAGCGGTGGTGTCTGCATCCCCACAGGGCTGGGCAGGCTCAGGGGCCTCCACTCTTTCCTTGTTCTAAGAGCCACTCTGGCTTTTTTTTTTTTTTTGGTCCCTTTCTTTCTTAGAGTAATGGCTTAAAATCTGAGGCAGTGACTGCAGGTTTGGAAGGGAATGGTGGACCTCGGGCTTAAAAAGTTTAATAAAACGGCCCTAGTTCTGGGAATGAAAAGAAACAATTTAAGGTGTTGATAAATGCTTGGCACAGTTCTTTTCCTCTTTTCAGAGCTGATCCTGCAGATTAGGGTTTTGGCACATGGCTTATTACTTAACAACCGATACAAGCAGGCAGAAATGTAAATGACGCTTTCTTTTCTTTTCTTCTGCTGAAAAGGGGGCTCTGACCTTGGAATACGAGCCTTCAGTTTAAGCACTGACATCTTTCCAGCGGGAGAGGACTTTTTCCCCTTATTTCCTTTGTTCGAGAAGATTGAAGAGTTCTGCTTTTACTTACCTTTCCCAGGGTGTCCGCGCCTCCCAGCCCCAGCTCTCACAGCGTTAACAGACCATTTACAAACTGGTACTTGTATTGTTCATTCTGATTGATTCTCCCATATATTTGTCACATGTCCTCTAAGGAATGTCACGGAGCAACACTTTGTTCATATGGTTTGAATTACTGTTGTACCTAATGGAACAAAGCTTCATTTGTTTAAAAATATCCAATAGTTAAGGTTTAATGGTCAGTGCTCCCCAGTGTATCTTCATATAGGAGTGTGACTCTTTTGTAGGGGGAGCTATGCTGGGAATGTGAAAGATGTCTTTCTCAAACCTCGGTTTTCGAGAAGATGAACTGCACTGAGTTAGGCCTGAGTTCATTTTTCCTGCAATTGACTGGTGAATCCCTAACGTCTGAGGAAGCAGAGAATTTCAGCCTACTGGACCCCATTTGTAAGGATATAAGTGGACTCAGTGAAGGAGAAAACAGGAGATGAGCCTCTGAAATCAGTCATGTGCTGCCCGGTCTGCATAGCACCAGGTATACACCGAAGCAGGGCTCATTGGCACCCTTGGCTTGACTCAGCACGTCTGCTTGTCAGCACGCAGCAGGCAAGTGTGCCATCAGCCTGCTCACCATCCTGGGAAATGCTACTAATCCATGCATGTCTTTTCCTGATTTTTGCCTCTGTAATTACTTGGAGAGCCTGTGAATTGGACCTCATAATAGTAAACTGACACTAGAATCACCTGGATGGAAACACTGGTGTTTTGGTTAATAAGATGGAAAGAGAAGTATCTGAGATGGTGACAGTACCTCTCAAAACAACCCCACCTAAAGGGCTTTGTCACGGTGTTTCAGTTTTTGTTTTGTTTTGTTTTTTAAGTACTCCTAGTGCAGATGACCCTTGAACAACATGGGTTTGAACTGCATGGGTCCACTCATACACAGATACTTTCCAGTAGTAAATACTACAGTACCACAAAGTCCCTGGTAGGTTGAATGCACAGATGTGGAGGAACCGTGGATACCAAGGGCTGTCTAACTAGAGGGGTGGGATAGGGAGGGTGGGAGGGAGACGCGAGAGGGAGGGTATATGGAGATATATGTATATGTATGGCTGATTCACTTTCTTATACAGCAGAAACTAACACACTGTTGTAAAGCAATTATACTCCAATAAAGATACTAAAAAAAATAAAAACAAAGGGCTCGCTATACGCAGATTCACCCCTGTGCTGTTCAAGGGTCAACTGTTCATTAGTTAAGAACTGCACTTGTCAGTTAACTGAGACGCACTTACAGCACTTTAAACTAGAGTTTTGTTGTTTTCATGTAATAAACAATCCTGAGGTAGGCCGATCAGTTGTTAACTTCATGATGTTGTCAGGGACCCAGGCTCCTTCTGTCCTTCTGCTCCATCACTAGCGCAGGACTGTTCATTCCTTAAGTCTGCATTGGAGCCTTATGGTCACATTCCCCAAACATAGAGGAGCCAGTGTCAAAGCTGAGTCAGGTCCTTTTGTTTTTTTTTTCAGGTTTTTGTTTTTCAGCTTTATTGAACTATAATTAACAAAGTTGTAATAATATATAGAAGGTTACAATGTGATTATTTCATATACATTTTACATTGTGAACGGATTCTCACCATTGAGTGAATTAACACATTCATCACCTCACAAAGTTTTTCTTTTGTTTTAGAGGGTTTTTTTGTTTGTTTGGTTGGTTGGTTGGTTGGTTTTTTAAAAATTTTGGGTGAGAGAGCCAGGTCCTTTTTAATAGCTTTTGCAGAAATCTCTCCCCATTTCATCTACTTAAAGCTCATTGGCCACTCCATCTGCAAGGGAGGCTGGGAAATGTGGGTTTTTTTAGCTGGGCACATTGCCATCTCCCTACTCCCCATCCCCCATATGATAGGGTTTCTTTCAGAGCCAGGAATGAGGTAAGGCAAATAAAGCATTCTTCTTTGGTGTAAAATGTAAGGGAGCACCAAAAAACTCAGTAATCAAGATAAATGATGTTTTAATGCAGTGTTACAGTGCCATATTAGAGCCTGAAGCAAAAGAAAAAATCGGTAACGTTGATCCAGTCTTTATTTAAAATTGTGACTTTTTTATACTGGATTTTTAAATGAATTAAAATTTTTTACATCATTGCTTATTAAAGTATTTATCATGATTAATCAATTTTGGGCGTTCCCTTAAATTTTGTGCTCAGGGCAAGTGCTTTACTGTCCTCACCCCAGTCCCAGCCGTAGGTTTTCCTAGTCAAGAAGAAGAGAATGATACTGGGTAGGAACAGCAGTCGTCTCTGCCAAGGAGCTATCCCATAGCTTACACGCTGCTGATGGTGAATGAGTAACCTTGTGGTTGGCAGGGGGGCCATATTCCTACAGCCTGAGAACTGCTCAGAAACAACCCCAGGCTTTCGTAGTAAACTTGCAGTAGCACTTTTGTATCTGCAGATAGAATTCTCAGATGGGTGTAGGTGCTTTTGGTGACCAAGGATGAGTGTGTGTGATCAGAGTCTGGTGGCCACGTTAGGGTCCAAGTGGCAGAAGTCTGACCGAATAGGTACAAAGTCAGCAACCATGGAGCATGGAACTTCTGGGAGGAACCTTGACAGGACGGCTTATCAGCTGCTGTAGAACTCAGGGCAAATGATCTCACTAAAGGATGGGCCCTCACTGGGAGAGAAATCAATGAAGAGATCATCTTCAGGGTGAAACTCTTCAGCTCCCCACTCCATGTGTGGACACACCTCTCAGTATGAATGTTTCTGATTCAGCTTGGTTTCGTGTGGGCCTTAGTATGGCCTCTACAAGGAGTACTGGAAAAGCAGTAGACTGAGGCCACGTGTGTGTGAAACCAGAAATAGTTAATTTGCTGTTTTTAGATCCTACAACGTACAGTTGACCCTTGAACAACACAGGTTTGAACTGTGCTGTTCTACTTGTACAAGGATATTTTTCCAGTAGTAAATGCTACAGTACTATATGATCAGCAGTAGGTTGAATCCGCGATGTGGAACCCTGGATACAGGGGAACCACGGATGTGGAGGTTTGACTATAAGCTATACTTGGATTTTCCGATTATGCAGAGGAAAGTCCCCTGTGTTGTTCAAGTGTAAACGTAATTTGATTATTAGATAGTTTAGAATTTTTAAAATAATTTTAAACAATCATCTAGCATTTCAGAGAAGTTCATTTTAAATTTCATGACAATCATTTGTAGTTTTTAGAAAAGTTCTACTGACGGTGTTTAGATATGAATTGGAGTGCCTTTGAATATTTATACTAAAAATAAAGTGTCTAGTGGATCTTATGGCTTAACTTGGTATCATGAGAAAGAGTAAGATGATAATCTCCCTTTTTGGTAATACTGCTGGTGTAGATAAAATGGCATGCAAACAATCTACCATGCTGGGGTCGGAACTAGTTTCTTTCTTTCCCCCTTTCTTCTAGTTTCCAGAAATTTTAAATCTTCAGGTAGATTTTTAAAATTATTTTTACAAATTGTTAAATGAGTCAGTACCTAAAACAAAAGGACAAGTGCTTTTGGAAGTGTTGCTGCATTCACAAGGGCGATTTTTACAAGGATGTTAAAAAAACTTTTGTGGCTATGATTCATACCCTTATAAATTCTTGCATTGCAGAAATTCATGATTCAGTCTGTCAGATGATTTCCCTTCTTGAGACTCTATAATGTTGCGAAAATTCAGTGATTTGTTTCACAAATCCTTTCATCTGTGTCCTCACGTAATGCTTTCTGTTTTTAAAGCTGTGAGCATTTTATCACCCAGCCCCACCCACGCCAGCCTTGCTGCATGGCCCGGCTCCATCCTACACTAGGCCCTGTTGCCTGCAGACTGCAAAACACTTTTCAGAGGCACTCTGTGGCTTCATGCTTCAGGGAAAGTACTATACTTTGTCAGTTCTTTTCAACCTTTCACAGGAATGCTGTGACAGTGAAATGAGGTCATCAGTAAAGGTACTTTTCAGTTCTTAGGAAGACACCTGCTATAGGTTCCAGGTGTTGGCACGGGTGAACTTTTAATTTTAAGGTATGAAGGGGCTTGCCTTTGACAGGAGACTGCCAGTTAACATTTGGTTGTGTCCAGTTGAAGAATTAATTTCTAAAACACAATTTTTCAAAATTTGTTAGCATTCGACTGATTAAAATAGAAGTATCTTGGTTGTCAGTATTTATTAGCTCTTTCAAATGTGGACACTGTATCTTGGATGTTAGACAGAATGCTCTGTATTTATTGATTCGATTAAATGGCCCATGCCTCGGTTTCCCCATCCATGATACAAGATCCTAGCACCCACCTAAAAGCTGAGAGGGAGGAAGTTGAGCAGCAATGCATGCATGGTGCACGATTAGCCCAGTGCCTGCTGCTTTATAAAGCCTGAAAACGGTACCACGGCTGTGAGTTACTGCTGCCTGAACACATTCTGCATCAAATGCACAAACATGGCAATGAGTTGAGAAGAATACAGTAAAGGACAGTGAGAGCATAAAGTAGGGAGCATGCAAACAGAGTTGAGTTAGGACCGTGGTCCCAGTGTTATATGGCGTCTTTTAACTCAGAAGCCCACAGCAGCTACAGTTCTGTGGCTAAATGCCCACGTGAAATGCATTGGCTTAAACATGTCAGGGTTTTCGACAGATGGTGGTACTTCCAGAGATCGACCGTAATCAGTGAAAGGTCCTGGCAGCTGTCAGATTCAGAAAATAGAGAAGGAGGGTTATGAGAACTGAGAAACAAGAGAAATAGAAAGTAGAGACTGATGAATATTGGGTGTTGCAGCTCCCATCCCTGCTCACTCTCTTCAGGACTTGAGACCAGAAATGTTGGTGACACCTCACATTCTCATCCAGGCAGTTCAATAAACATCATGGATCTGGATGAATAAATCTGGGGGGTAGGTGGAAGGGTATAGCTGATTTTTCCAGTTGAATGACATTGGCCAGCTTCTCTTTTGATGAGATTAAAAACTGTTGTAGGGCTTCCCTGGTGGCGCAGTGGTTGAGAGTCCGCCTGCCGATGCAGGGGACACGGGCTCGTGCCCCGGTCCGGGAAGATCCCACATGCCGTGGAGCGGCTGGGCCCGTGAGCCATGGCCGCTGAGCCTGCGCGTCCGGAGCCTGTGCTCCGCAACGGGAGAGGCCACAGCAGTGAGAGGCCCGCGTACCGCAGGCAGCGGTACAACAAAAAAACCTTTTGTAATAATGAAATCCAAAAATGTCACCATCTTTCCTTCTTCCTTTCCTTGTGAGTGAAGTAAAATCTAAAATCCTTCATTCCTTGGCTCCCCTAGAAGTACAGAGAAGCTGGCCATCTTTACCAGTTTTTAGGTAGGGAACTTTGTGTATCAAATTGGCAGACACAGAAAGGGTCAGGTAAAATCATGAGATCGGAAGCTGATCCAAATTTTGATCCTTTTGAATTAAAAATTGTCCCCAGCACTGGGGGTGGACAGTGCCTCCTGGGAGGCCATCGGAAAGTCACGGTGCCACTTACCAGCCTTCATCACGGCTGAGCAATCCGGGACTTCTCATTCGTACTTTTGAAAAATCTCCTCAGCATTAAGAGCTTCCCTGAAGCTGGATCTTCAGCGTCTTGCATCCTGATTTCCAGACAGAACTGAGTTAAAAACATAGTAACTGACTCCGTTTGTTTTTCTGTCTCCAAGGTGTTTGGCCCTGCGTTCCTCCTCCCGGCCCCTGGGGGAGAGGAGCACTTATTTACTCACTGACAGGAACGAGCTCTGGAAATGGTGACTAGACCAAATGTTGGCTGGGGGAAGCCCAGTTCTCCCTCAAGCTGGACTAAATGTTTCCCAAATTAATTCTGACAAAGTGAGTTTAGATTCAACTTTCTGGAATTTCTCAAAATGATTTAGGGTATTTTAAGTCAGCTCTTTATTTGTTGCCTGTTTTTCCAGTGTCTAACCCCTACTACCTGTTGGGTGCTTCATTTATGTCAAATATTTTACTTTCTAAGCTGTGCTGTGGGAGTTTTTATCGTGTAAAAATTTCCCTGGAATGTAAATGCCCTGTGATGTCTTTGATTTGACGTTGGGGTCAAATGCAGGCCGCTGTGTGGCCTTCCTTCAGGAAAGAATGGAGGCTTGTCTTGTTTTACTCATTTGGTTCTCAGCGTGCATTCAACCGACAGCAACATAATAGCGTATCGGGGTAAAAAGTCACTCGCCTGTACGGGGTTTTTGGGTGGACAAGAGTTGGGCTCAGAAGATTATAGATGTACTGGCGCAGGGTCCCATGTTACTGTGTGCAGCCTTGAACGCTGGGCACAAGCCTACTACTATTCTGGGTTATTTATTTTACTTTAATGAGCAAAGAAAAATATGGTGCATTTGAATGACATAATAGTAGACAATTGCATGTTCTCGAGTTATAAGTAAATCATGGGTCAGAAAAAGACAGTGAAGAGGGTGTTTCACTAAATATGTTCAGGCTTTGTCTCACAAAGACTTGGTTGTATTTTGGAATGGCTAATTAGGAGTTAGATCCAATTTAGCGTTGCATTCTCCGTGAGTCAGATGACTGTTTGAAACAGCTTATTTCAGACTTCAGCTACCGGATAAAGTCACCGACTGTTTCCAAACCCAAGCCGGTTTGGATGCTGATTGACTCACAGTGTTTGCGTTCTGATTGTTCCTTCCAAACCCAGGACGCGTGGGAAGCACAGATGACATGGGCTGGGTGGGAGAGGCAGCCGTCCGTTCCCCGGCTGTGGAGGGGAGGTGCAGGGGGGCCCTGGGCCGGGGCTGAGAGGCGCGGTGGCCCACTGAGCAGTGAAATCCCACCTGTCCCACCGAGGGGCCAGGGAACAGCTGGGGGGAGATGTCCTGGTCAGAGGTTCCTAATCACTCCCTTCAAAGGCAGTGGACTCGGGGCAGCCCTGGGGGCTCTGCCACCCTCCTCAGAAGGCTCGGCTGTGTTTCCAGGAACGAGCTGTAAGACAGCTCCTGGCCGCAGAGGGAATCTCCAGTACTCGCCTCTCCCCGCTTCTTTAGCATTTGGTTGCATTACTTTTCTTCCTTGCTGCTTCAACTTAGGACTGTCCTCTTCTCCTTCCAGTGACCAGCTGTCACTATATAGATGCTCACCAGCTCTTATCATGGGACCCTGACCCCAGATTCAGCATGTTTATTTGATTTGTGGCCCAAGTCGTTTTTTGTTGTTGTTTTTTTTTTTGCGGTACGCGGACCTCTCACTGTTGTGGCCTCTCCCGTTGCGGAGCACAGGCTCCGGACGCGCAGGCTCAGCGGCCCTGGCTCACGGGCCCAGCCGCTCTGCGGCATGTGGGATCTTCCCGGACCGGGGCACGAACCCGTGTCCCCTGCATCGGCAGGCGGACTCTCAACCACTGCGCCACCAGGGAAGCCCCCAAAGTCGTTTTTTTAAAGGTGTCAATTTTTACCTTTTTCTCTTTGTGCCAGGCTGTTTCTCTTTGGTCTGTAGCTTTTTTTTTTTCTTTTCTTTTCCGTTTATGCCTACCCCCCTTTCATCCCCACAGGGATTAAAGCAACTTGATTTTCTCAAGGTTAGTACCGTAGTAGTTGTGTTTTTAACGTTCTAGCCGTAAGTGCCCTTGTAGAGACTGTTTAGACGTGAGCTATGTGGGCAGCTTGTTCTTACCGGATGGACAAACAAATGACCTGCTCAATTCTGTCTTCCAAGGTCATGGGAATACATCTCTCTTTTTTACCAGTATCATTGCTGCCATTTACTAAAAGCTTACTGTGTGTCAGGCTCTGTACCAAGTATTTGACATTAATTTTCCCATTTAATCTTCACATCAGTCTCATGAAGTAGATAGTATTATCCCTATTTTGCAGCTGGGGAAATTGAGGCACAGGGAAGTTAGTTACTTGCCCAGCTTTATTCTGCTAGTACATGCCATTTGCCAGGACTTGAATCTCATCTCAGTCTACGTCCTGTGTCTTAACCACAAGTGGGTACCTTCTAGGGCAGAATTGTCTTTCAGGGACATATGGCAACATCTAAAGACACTTTTTATTGTCACAACTAGGAGAATGCTACTGGCATGTAGTGGGAAGAGGCTAGGGATACTGCTAAACTTCCTCCAGCTACAGGACAAAGGATTATCCAGCCCCAGATGTCACAAATGCTAGTGTTGAGAAACCCTGTTATCGATAGAGCAGACCATTTGCGTTTAACGGTTCAGGGATACCAACCAGGTGATTTTCTGAAACTTTAGTTATTTCAAGAAATATTCCTCGGGAGATAGAAAAGCTCAGTTTTTTGGCAATAGCAATTGGAGAACTAGAAAAGAAAAAAAAAGAAATATTCCTCGTTTGCATAGTTTTAAAAAATATTTTTAAATTTCTCAGTAGGGAGAAAATATATATAACTGTTTATGTTTTGTGAACTTCCTAACTTTTGAAATGCAAAAGGGTGGCTAACAATTCCTATACCTCCGTTGTGATTTGGTTATCAGAGCAGAGCATGCCATTTGGATAATTACATCAGAGTTTTTTCTTTGGTTCCCACTTAGAGGCTTCGTACACATAAATTCTCTGCTAGACGTCAGCAAAAAGTTTTAAAATTCTGAAGTTTGGTGTCCTGGCCTCGTTTGGGTCTCACGCATGTGTGAGGCTCCTGTGGTCCCACAGGCCATGTGCGCAAAGCCCCATAGACCAGCCGGGGAGGGCTCAGGCTTGGGGAGCAGGGTCTGCGGGGCCTAGGCTGCCTGCAGGTTCCGGGTGGAGCAGTCCTCGCAGCCTTAATCACAACCTTCTGTTTCTGTGTTCCAGCCATGTGCTCAGCCCCTCTGCTCAGCAGGCAAAACTGAGCGTTCCCAGTTGGAGAAGTTTAAGGTCTTCCTGTTTGTCTGATACTCCTGGCAGCGAAAACCTCCACATCTGTGCATTGTCCGGCCCGTTTCCTTCCCCAGCACCCCTCCTCACGCCCCCAGCAGTCTCGAAGCGCTGTATTGTTCACATTCGTCCTCATCTTGACCTTGTGCTAACTGCCTGTTTATTGTAATGACTCCTCAGATAAGGTACTCCTTGGGACTTTTTTTGCATTTAATTAAATGCTTGGGGCTGGGAAATTGAGGATCTAGCTAAAATGCAGTGCACAGCACTTTGAAGTGTATCTCAGGCCACAGTGAGACTGACCGGCTCCTGCTGAGCCATCTCGTTACCTCTTTTTAGGATTCTGTGTTTCCTGGGTCGTGAACAGCCCTGCAGGCCCTGGTCTCTGCGGACCTTGGGGACCTGCGCCCATCTCCCTCCTCCTTGCCCTCCAGGACACGTGGTCCCCTCTGTCTTCCCCGTTGGCCTGCTCCTCCATCCCTTTGGCAGTTTTCTCCTATACCCAGGGGACGTCCTGTTCCTCCTGTCTTCTTACTTCACAGCGTCACTTGGGAGATCTCATCCATGCCCCTTGCAGCCCTTACGCCGGAAGACCCCAGAGCTCCCAGTGCCTCGTGTACGTACACACAGACCTCAGCTTCTTCTCCACCCAGACTAGACTCGTGATCTCGCCCAACATGTCCCTCCTCCCATATTCCTACTCCAGGGAGTGGAAACATTCAAGTAGCTGTACAGAAATCTGGGAGTCCTCCTTGACTCCTCTTCCCAGTAGCCTCCAGGTCCAGTTACTCTCTGAGTCTTACTGCCCCTCCTAAACATTTCTCGAACCTGCCCCCTCCAGTGCAATAGTTCTGGCCCTTACCCTTCCTCGCTTGGATCCCTGCCAGAGCTTCCTAACTGGCCTTCCTGGCGCTACAGATGTGCCCCTTTCTACATCGCTGGCAGCAATCCGCTGCATGGAGGGGGCCGCTGCCCCCATTGAACAAACCTGGTGGTCCCCAGCTCCCACTGAGCCTGTGCGCAGCTCTGGTGCAGCTCTGCGTGCACGTGTGCAGGGGGCACACGCAGACACTCACTCGGGACAGGTTTATTCCATCCGTTACTTGCTTAACCCTCCAAAGTGTCCATGGAGATAATCGACAAACAGTCTGTAACAGGAATGGGAAAGAGTTTTATTTGAGCTCTACTGAGGAGGATAGCCCCACGGTCTCTCGGGTAACCCTGAGGAACTGCTCTGGAGAAGCATGGTTTTCAGCACAGTTTTTTTTTCTCTTGTCAGAACAGAGAGCATCAAACAAGTCAGAGATACATTCCTTCAAGATTTTAAAAGAAAAGCCAAAAAAACCCAGATCCGTGTGTACACAACGAGTCAGTATGGCCTTGGCATCTGGGAAGGGAGTCTTATCATGGAAGGAATACCAGCACTGGCATCCCAGGAGGAGAGGCATTTAATCTTTATTTTTAACATGGACGGTCTTTACTTCTGGTCAACGTGCCCTTTTCTTTAATAATTCAAGCAAATGTACAATGTATGTTTGATAGACCACCAGCAGGCTGTTTTAGTTAGCATAAAATTCGGGTTAAATGATGTATAAGCCAGAATGACTTCCCCGTACCTCAGTATGTGAATATTTCTTCCATCACAGGTGTCCTAGAGATGAGTTTTCTAAAATGCAAGTCGGATTTTGTCACTTTTATGCTGAAACTACTATAGGGGCCCCTCATCATAATGTATAACACGGAGTTCAGAAATCCCAAACATGACCTATCCAGTCCCTCCCAGGATGGCTCCTGCACTCTCCTCCTGCCACGATTCTGCTCCCCGCCCCCCACCCCGCCCCTGCCAGCCTCGAGGGATGACCTTGACCCTGACAGGCCACGTGCTCAGCACTTGTCCCCATGGCCTCCTCTGCCTCCAGGCAGAACAGCGCGCCCCTCTTGACTGCTTCCGTAGCACCAACTGCTCTGTGCTGAGCCCACCCGCTGACTTCGCTGTCGCCCTGCTGGCCTGTGACCCCTTTGAGGATGGGGAGTCATCATTTTGGTGTCACAGCACTGGTTCCAGACCAGGCACGTGAACAGACTTCAGAAGTCACTGTACGTGAATGTGATCTTTCAATCTCAGAAATGAGATCATATGGTTTCTGAGGAATGAATACTACCAGCCAGCCTGCTTCACCTTTACTTTGTTTCTGATGAGGAAATTAGGGCACCCATAGCCATCGAATGTCTTACATAAAATGAAAAACTTTTAGTTTTCTTAACCACATCCATCGGAGCCCCCTTCCTTCCTCTCCTGAAAAGGTCCCACGTGGTCAGGAACTGAGAGAGGATTTAGTGGGAAAGGACAGCTTGAAAAAAGGGCTGCAAATTCCTTTTGGGGATCACACTTTAGACTCACAGACTCTTCCCCTAGAGTGGTCATTTATTTTTTTCCTGAGCCGAGTTAATACATATTTACTCTATCCAGTACAAACTATTTCTATGAATGATAAAGAGTTTCACGAGCAGTGTTTTTTTAAGGACCAGAAAGTATCACGCTCTGAAACAGAGGCAGAAGAGGGCAAAGCACACCAGCCTCCTAAAACCGTCTGGGCTTCATGTCAGGAGCGTGTTTATCTCTTAAAGCTGTCGAACTCCGTGTGTCCTGGGAGTTTCTTTCTTGATCGAATTTGGATCAGAAAGCCAGACTCACTTAAAGGTCATCCTAGTTCCTTGAAATCATTATAAAAAGTTCACAAATAATCCTGTAAGCTAAAAAGTGAATTTGGGGACTTCCCTGGTGGCGCAGTGGTTAAGAATCCGCCTGCCAGTGCAGGGGGACATGGGTTCAATCCCTGGTCCGGGAAGATCCCACATGCAGCTGAGCAACTAAGCCCGCGCACCACAACTAAGCCCGCACACCACAACTACTGAGCCTGCGCTCTAGAGCCCAGGAGCCACAACTACTGAGCCTGCGCTCTAGAGCCCGCTTTCCACAACAAGAGAAGCCACTGCAATGAGAAGCCCGTGCACCGCAACGAAGAGTAGCCCCTGCTCACCGCAACTAGAGAATGCCCGTGCGCAGCAACGAAGACCCAACTCAGCCATAAATTTAAAAAAAAATAAAAATAGTGAATTTGGGTAAAGGGACTGTTAGAAAATAAGGTTAATTTTCATTCTTCTGTTTAAAATTCATCATACTAAATAGCAGATACGCCTGGCTTAGCTGTCGTTCACCCTTTCAGCCATCATTTCTACTTACACCAAAAAGACGTGAGGGTTATCAGCCACTTCTGTTTTGCTCAGAGCATAAGCAATGTCAGCATGATCCAGCCCTTTAGATTTCGTTTAAGAAGTGTTTTTATGCCACCATCCAGGGTTATCCAACAGAAACAGAAAAATTCCAGCCTTTCCCCACCCCAGCTGCGACTCTCCCGTTTGAACTAACGATAGATTTACTTCCCAATTATTATACTCCTAATAAAACCTCATTGTGTTTTCCTCAGTGTTCTCCCTGATCTAGTACTGCCCTGCCCACCACAGCACACTTCTCAGTGGCTAGTCACGCTCCACTTGGCCTTGGCCCATCTTAAGTCTCTGTTTCCTGATTCCAACTTTAATGATGTTTCCATGAGGCCAGTAGGAGTATCTTTGTGTCCTCCCTCTCCCTCCCCCCACCATTACCCAGTGTGTCCCCTACACACCTTGGACTGTCACATCTTGGGCAAGGGCACCTACCTTGTCTTACCTCTTTAGAGCTTCAGTGCCTAATTCAATAAAAGTTAGCAGTTGCTAATCACCGTGATAAACAAAGGTCAACAATACACATTAATAGAAATTCTCCAGTTTGGGAAGCCCACGATATGTGACTCCTTTATAAGCGCTTTAGTTTCAGCAGATGTTTTATGAGCACTATTTTCAAAGAAGGGTGGGACTTAACGAGATAAGGACAGAGGAAAAATCCAGAAATCAAATATTCTGGGTCCTGGGAAAAAATAAGAGCTATTTTTGCAGAATTGGTGCAGTCACCCAGAACCGCAGCAGTCCATTGCTTCTGTTCTTTGAAGCCTCTGGGCCCTTGGCTTCTTGGCGGGGGTGGGAGGTGCGTCGGTGCATCTGTGTGTGCACACCTCAGTCATCAGCTCGTTAGTCACCTACACAGAGTGGCCTTAGAAGGGCTGCGCTTTTCTTCTTGCTCGTATCACAGAGGCTGAATACAGTTCAGCCCTTGCTTTTGTGAATGGCCACCTCTGCTAAAAGGCAGTTTGGAACAAAGATCAGGAAGTTAGGAGAAGTGAAACTGGGCGTGTTTGTGAGTGGTGTTCTTGTTGACGTAGCTTTCTTCTCGCAGCCCATGTCTGCAGTTTAGGATCTATGTGGTTGACCGCCAAATAATTTGTCTTACCAGAACCTCTCCCGCCCAGGCCTTTGCTATCTGTGATTATCATTGTAATCAGATCAGTTTTACCGAACCTTGGTAAAATGACACCACTGAGACCAAAATTTAAAAAAAAAAAAAAGTTTAAAAAATTCTATCCATCCATGATCTCACTGATGGTACCGAGTAAAATTGAAAATTGCTTTAAATTTATGTCAGCTCAGCAGCTTCATCACCAGGCTGTTGGGTTGGAGTGTTGGATTTTTAAACATCATTTGAATCATTTCAAATGATCTTAACAAAACAAGACGTTATATCATTAATAAGAATACTTATCAGAAATAAGTGCCCCTCGATGGATGTAAATCAGCCTTCTGGGGCCATTTATAACTAATGAGAGAATTGCACTGCTTGACTTTAATAATTCACCAAGGAACAGAGAATAAGTAGCAGCAAACATTAATGTTATTGGACAGTTTCATACAGTTTATGTTTTGAAATAAAAGCGATATGACTTGATTCCTGCCTGCAACCAAAACACTTAAAAAGGAGTCTCTCGGGCTTCCCTGGTGGCGCAGTGGTTGAGAGTCCGCCTGCCGATGCAGGGGACACGGGTTTGTGCCCCGGTCTGGGAAGATCCCACATGCCACGGAGCGGCTGGGCCCGTGCGCCATGGCCACTGAGCCTGCGCGTCCGGAGCCTGTGCTCCGCAACGGGAGAGGCCACAACAGTGAGAGGCCCGCGTACTGCAAAAAAAAAAAAAAGGAGTCTCTCATGTTGTTGGCATCTCCAGCTGGAGAACTGGTACTCAGATGCCTTTGTTAATGAGTTGGCACCCTTCTTGCAATAAACAGGAAGCCAAAATATAAATACTTTAAACAGTGATCAAAACTTTGTATTCTATCATGTCCTTTGGCGTATGGCTATGAAATTCCTTATAAGCAAGCATTGTACTTGTCTAGAACAGAAGCTAAAGTATCTAGGAAAGGAGGGACCCTCTTTATAACCATGGATTTTTCAGAGCCAAGTAAGGGTTCTTTAATTGCTGGCTCCATATGTGAAGCTAAGGATAGAGAGGACCTCGTGTTTAGTTGTTAGCCCGAAGGCTGGAGCGGGGACTGCTCTGCTGTGGTTCCAAGAATGACAGAGACACTCTGCACCTGGAAATGAATGGTTACAGGTGGGTTCTCCCTCCCAGAGGAGAAAGGGGATGATAAGGGGGAGTCAGTGTAGCCCACGCCCTCTGGCCGGGACCCTTGGCCAGCTCCCTGTGCTCAGATGGACCTTCTCTTCTGCCTCTGCACTTGGCACTTCTCAGAAGCGTGTCTTGCTCCCCTGCAACCAGAGCCATAGGACTTAGAAAGCCACCTGCTCCAGGGGGAGCCCCTGGTCTGGGAGAAGATGATAAGGGTGATCATGTTCTTGAAATGACTGATTTGGGGAGGTAGAAGTGACAGTGGTGATCTGCAGCTCCAACACCCCCCACACACACTTTCTACCTGAGACCCTGAAGACAGAGGAGCTAAGGATGCCGCATGTGGTCACACACCATTAGCCAGCAGCCTAGACCAGAGCCCGTGTTGCCCTGCTTCCTGTCTAGTGTTTTTGTTCCCCCCTATGACTTTGCTATTTGACGAGCTTCAGGCTATAGAAGGATATTGACAGTAGAAGGTGATTTTTTGTGGCTGTGTGGAGACAGCCCACCAAGAGCATAAAAATAAATGTTGACCAAATATGATAATAGTGGTGATTCCTGCTACCTGTTGAGCACTTCAGATGATACCTTGCTTTACATGCACGGATTTTTAATCCTTGTAACACCCTTTGGGGTAGATACTTTGAACACCTCCACGTCATTGTTCAAAGACACAGAGCTAAAGGTACAGCCAGGGTGATAGCATTGAAATAGGTCTTCTGTATCCTTTTTGTATCCATTTGTATCCTTTGTGCTGTAGAACTCTTTACATGGAGAAAATTGATACTTGATGGTGAGGCTAATTCCTCACACGCCAGGTGGGCCCTACAACAGGAAGATCTGAATGGAGAAAGGAATGCCGTGGTGTGACCTCGGAAGTGGCCTTGTTGCTGTGGGATTTGGGGCTGGGGAGGCTGGATCCTGCTCGAGAAAGTGTACTCCACCTGCCTGGAGTACTTACCATCCAGCAAGCACTGTTCTAAGCTTGTTACTTACTCTAACTTAGTTGATCTTCACAACATGCCTGTGTGGTAGGTTCTATTCGTATCCCCATTTTACAGACACAGGAACTGAGGTACAGAGCCACATTTGGGCTCAAGGTGACCGCCTAGGAAGTGGTAGAACCAGGATTCAAATCCAGAAAGTCTGGTTCCAGACTGAATCACCCCCGAGGCTGCCTTTCTGGATGTGCTCATTGGCTGGAAGGGTGGGGCAGTGGGTTTGGTAGCAACCTTGAGAGGGTGACCGTTGAGCACACCTTCATCCTGTGCGTGAGCCAGAGAGGCCTTCCCCCAAACATTGTCCTGCCCACGTTCTCTGCCGGCACCCAGAATGATCAGACACCCCGCTTATGGGGGGTTGGCACGTGGGATGTGGAGAAAGGGCCTCTCTCTACCACGTGTGGGTGTCTTCTCCCGAGGCCCGTGGTCATCAGAGCCGTGGGAAATATTTGCTGTAATGAAGTCTGTTAGCTGCAACCACCTCAGAGAAATATGTGTCAGCACGCCAGGGTGCTCCTTTTTCTTGCCTAACCAAAACACAGTCTTATTTTTCCCCTCCCCTGATTGCCTGGGGCTCCCTTGCCAAGCACCTTTCTGTTTCTGAGCCACGCGGGTTCAAAGGGAGGTGCCCACGGCGGCACCTGGAGTCCAGGGCACTGGACACGTGCATAAACTGGGACAGGTCCCTCTTGGCCCACCTCGCTTAGCAGCCCTTACAGGTGAGGAGGTGGGGAACAGGCGGTTGGGATGTCTCAGGGAAGTGAACCTAAAGCTGTTTGTATTCCCAGCCTTTCCAGCACTTTTGTGTTTATTTTTAAGTGGCCTGGTCTTCTGATCTGTACTCTCTTCTTCTGAGTTCATCTCTGTTTACGAGGCTGCGCTGTTGTTAGAAGCTGTAACAATAAGTCCCTGTTCCCAGAAAGAGTCTTGGATCCTATGAACAAGGACAAGAGTTCAAACTTCCACAATGGGGTTTTCTGTGACCGGCTTGAACTTTGAGTCTGCACTGACTTCATCTGAGCTGCAGTGAGAAAAGCTCACTGGGCCGCCTCCTCCCACCTGGCACATTCCTGAGTCCTTAGGCCAGTTCAGTAATGCAGGCCGAGGCCTTGCCTGCCTTTAAGGATGGTTCCGAAGCTGCTGGCAGCTCCGTGTTGAACTTGCTTTTCCTCGAAGGGTGTGCATCCCTTTGGGAACTACACTTAAGCTCACCTGTTTTCAAAGCCCAGTTTGAATCCTAAATGTCTGGGGAATTCCTCTAGTTAATAAATGAAGGAAGTTTAAACCTGTCTGTGGTTTTGCATTTGGCATTCTCATTAGGGAAAGTTGCAAAACGCTGGGTGGCTTGATATCTGGCTGTGAGATCACTGAGACGGATAGTGTTTAATGAACTGGGCACGGATGCAGCATACAAATCTGTCCTGCTGACTTTTTAGATGTTAAAAACATCTAACATTACAAATGTGTGTGAGTGTGTGTCTGTATGTGTGTGTGCATTCTCAGCACACAGTATTTCATGGGTCTTAAATATTTGAGAGAAGTAAGGCACTAACGAGGGGACATTTTTGCTGCATGAATGAAGAGCCATGTTTGTGAATATCCACATGGGCATTTTGTTCTTTATTGCTTGTGTGTTCAATACATAAAGCCTTAGGCTGTGTCCAGTTCCTTCTCTGAGCTCACTGGCTTTCAGGAAGTGTGTACTGCGGACACAAGATAGGGCAGTTCAGATGTTAAGTCTGCAAGTTGTACCTTTGGTTGCGAAAGACCAGCGTCGGTGTGAGTGAAATAATAAAAACAGCGAGTTTGGACCTTTTCAGTGATGCTTTTAGAAATATGAACCAGCCTACAATAAACTTTGGCCCTTTAAATCATTCAAAAACTTTCTAAACTACCACTACTGCTTAGCAATGTTGGTTAGAAACAGAAGTGACCTCAGTGAGAATATAGAAGGTGTTGTGTTTTTTTTTAAAGTGAGCAATGGCTAGCATCGTCTTGGTGCCTGGGTAAATCCCAAATTAGGTCTTGGTTTTTAAGGATGAGGGTTATCTTACATCATTAGGCCCGTTTCATTGATAATATCCTTTAGTAGGTTATTAGAGATGCTTCACTCTGCTGAGAGCTTTGCAGGTACATCCGATGGCAGCGCACGCCTTGTGGCGTTTGTTTTGATGGGATTCTGGGTGAAGGTGGCTGCTGCTGTGAGCTGCTCCTGCCCTGTGCCCTCCAGGCAGTTCCTGGCTTGGGGTTTGGGCTGGCGCCCCTCTCTATGAGTCATGCAGCTGGCCTGTCCCCTGGGCCACGCTGGGATGAGGTTTCCGCTGCGCTCATGCTCACACCCGTCACCTCCTTAACGGCTGCTTGGAACCTTGGCACTAAGGCCCAACTTGAACATTAACCACTCCGTTTCTTCTGTCAGTAGCACTAATTGGGTCAGGTTTTCAGGGCCAGTGGAGATACAAGGAAAGAAAAACGTTTTTGCCATTCTTTAACTACCTGTGACTATTTCCAGATTAACATTTTTGTCTACTACTAACTTTTAGTTTATAAGATGATACCACATATATGTGTGTGTGTGTGTGTGTGTGTGTGTGTGTGTGTGTGTCTGTGCCTGTGTCTATATATACAGACTTGGTTCAAAAGGAGGCAATACCTAACTTAAAACAACTGTATTTTTAAAGTGACAGGTGTTCTCACGTGCTGATGAACATTTTCTTCACGGAAGCCACCAGTTTTCACCCTAATGCTATGTTCTTCTCCTCCATCTCTGAAATGACTGTATTCCTGGAGGGAATATTTGGATTCTCATGGTGGAGATGACCAGAAACCAGTTAAAAGTGTGGTCACAGCCATTTGTCTGCCTGTGACTTGCTTCTTCCACCTCATGCCCCATGGGCTCAGCTTTTCACTCTCTCCGCGTTTACTGCCCTGCATCCTGGGCTGTCGTTACTTCTTGTTTGCAGCCAGAGGCCCAGGGCTTCAGTCATCCCCACTGCCCTCCTCCGTGGTCTCTTGCCCCCTTGGTGTGTGGATACCCTCACTCCAGCCCTGTGGGCTCCATTCCTTGGAAAGACCTGGCCTGATGCCCATTGGAGACAGGCGCCTGGGCAGCCCCGCACCTGCGGCCTGGTCTGACACCTGGTACCAGCCGGTCCTGGACGTGTCTGCTCTGCTGCTGGTCCGGCTGAGCCTCCCTCCAGGCAGAGCTGAGGGCTCTCTTCTTGTGTTCGTTGGAAGCACACTTCCTAGTTGCCATCGTAGCTGGCAGCTGCACGGGTAGCTGGAGCCACCCCAGGATGGAAGGAAGAGAAGGAAAGCCGAGGCAGCTCCGGGTGAGTCAGGGCTCTTTGGAAAGAGGCTCGGAGAAGCGCCTGATGTGGGAAGCTATTCAGAGTCGCTCTCAGAGTCACTGCTGACGTCCTCATTTACTCGATTGGGACTTTTTCTTCTTTCTTAGCACTTCCATTCATTAACCTTAAAATTAAGAAAGTAAACTTTTTTTTTTTTTTTTTTGCGGTACGCAGGCCTCTCACTGCTGTGGCCTCTCCCGCTGCGGAGCACAGGCTCCGGACGCGCAGGCTCAGCGGCCATGGCTCACGGGCCCAGCCGCTCCGCGGCATGTGGGATCTTCCCGGACCGGGGCACGAACCCGTGTCCCCTGCATCGGCAGGCGGACTCTCAACCACTGCGCCACCAGGGAAGCCCCAGAAAGTAAACTTTTTATCGAAGCAGTTTACCTCAGTGAGTTGTACAGTGAATATTTCTGAGATAGTTGCCAAGCTTTCATGTGTCTCACTAGATGAATTTTATTGTTGTTAAATTTCAAACAGTTCTTCGCCGTGTCTGTCGTAGGGGATGGTGGGGTTGAATGTATCCTGACGCCAAAGACAGGGTGCACAGGCACTGGCTCTGCCAGGAGCTCAGCCCTCAGAGGAGGTTGGGTCGTGCCATGACCCTAAAATCTCAGCATCGGCAGCAACAGAGGTTTGGTTTTTCACCCACACTGCACGTCCGCCAAGGGCCGGCTGTGCCTCTGCTTCGTGTTGTCAGGGACCCAGGCGGATGGAGAGATCTCTGTCTGGGATTTTTCTGATTTCATGGGAGTGGGAAGAGAGCTGGACGACAAAGCACCAGCTCCTAAGCTCTTCTGCCCAGAAGTGGCCTGTGTCACTTCTGCCCGTGTGGGACTGGCTGAGCAAGGCCCGTGGTCAGGTCTGATGTCCATGGGGTGGAACAATATCATCTTCCTCGAAGAAGAGACAGAATATTTGAAAGTATAATACAGTCTTTCACAAGAGCTTTCCCAGAAGCTTCCAGTCAGGAAGGGACTCTTGTTCTAGTTGATTCTTGAGCTTACTTGGTGTTTTATGGGTTTGTGTGAGAGGCTCAGAAGGAACAGGTGGCATAATCCTCTCCGTTGATCGTGTTTGGGCCTTCTTAAGCTGCTGGAGGGGAACCTGGCTGATGGCCTTGTATCTTGCGAACAAGCAACAATTCTTTCTGCCTCTGTGCAGAAGGGACAAGAAAGCCTGCAGTTGCTGTAAGAATGAACATCCGTGCTCCCCAGTGCTGGGGCAGGCTGCCCAGCTGTCCACTTAGATGAGACAGAAGTCCATCCCCTAAGGGTTATTTATTCTCAGAGTTGGGTCACTTAAACAGAGGGCATTTGCAGTCCCCCTCTATGACACCAGGGAGTTCATGAAGCAGGAGGTATCTTGATTTTTATGTGTAAGGTCTATAAGTTTTTCGTTT
Source organism: Orcinus orca (assembly GCF_937001465.1). Lineage (NCBI taxonomy): Eukaryota > Metazoa > Chordata > Mammalia > Artiodactyla > Delphinidae > Orcinus > Orcinus orca. The sequence continues at coordinate 123,333,424 of NC_064561.1, forward strand.
TCCACCCTGTGTTACTTTTGTCCATTAAAACTCTCTGCTTTCTTATTGATCCTGAAAATACTAGTGAAGCTCACGTAACGCCTTATATTTTGCCAGAATTCATTATGAGTATGAAAAATACCTTCTGTTTAAAATTATGTAAAACAGTAACATTAAAAGGCATCTCTTGAAGCTCAAGTTGTAATTCCGCTTCAGCAAACCCGAAACCTTTGACACCCCACACAGTGCGTACAGGGCATAGGCATGTGGGCCCTGACTAGCAGTATCTGTGCTGAGTCACACCTTCGTGCCCACCATGGAAGTTGGTTCTTCAGTCTCTCCTGTTGGACAGAAAGACACGTAAAGGAAGACTTGCCTCGTGCAGATTTTTAGATGATGACATTTGTAGAAAGAAAAGAAGTTATAAAATGTGTAAGTGGGGGACTTCCCTGGTGGTCCCAGTGGTTAAGAATCCACCTTCCAATGCAAGGGATATGGGTTCGATCCCTGGTTGGGGAAATAAGATTCCACTTGCCGCGGGGCAACTACGTCCACGCCCCGAAACTACTGAGCCCGCGCGCTCTGGAGCCCACGCACCACAACTAGAGAGAAGCCCACAAGCCGTGACTAGAGAAGCCCGCGTGCCGCAGCAAAGGATTCCACATGTCACAATGAAGATCCCACATGACACAAATAAAACCTGACACAGCCAAATAAATAAATCAATAATGTGTAAGTGGGCTTGAGAAATCTTAAAGAATGGATCATTTAGAAAATAGGACCAGACAGGTGGACTTGTTGTCCCTGGTTGCTGATGCCTCAGGACAGAGTATAAAAATGATCCCTCTAGAAATGTGTGCTCAGAAAGCAAATTGATTGGATACAGAGGAGTTGGAGTGGGCATCGAGGAAGACACATGTGACCGGCCGGGACTGGTGAATTAACAAACAAACTTGACAATGAGCAGCTCCTCAGCGAGTGATCAGACCCGAAAAAAGAGGCTTGCTGAGGTGTTCTGGAGAGTGGAACCTTCACTTCTCTGGAGGGGCCACCAAGCAGCTGAAACCACCTCTGGGTTCAGTGGGAGAGAGAAGCATCTTGCAGAGGGGAGCCAAGCTGGGGTCAGGTAATAACTGGAATGCCTGAAATTACTTAGGGCTACTTGGTAAGTTCCTTGAGATTCCCTGACATTTGCAGTGGCCAAGGCCACCTGAGCACGTACTGAGTGGCCAGCTCAACTCTGGAGAAGGAGAATTCGGGAGAAATAAAGGCCATGTGGCCAAACTTGCAGTTTTGAGAAGCCCCGTTTTGCCATTTGTAGAGTAGAGATGACTGAAAGCAAGAGCTGATTTTCGTTTGTGGTCCAGAAAAACTGCCAGGACCCCGGGAGAGGCAGGGTCGAGGTTCTGTCAACTCTGGCAAGTTGGATTCCACGTCCTGTCAGCCTGACATCTTGGGCATACAGATTAGCTTGGACCTTAGAAGAATTTTGCAGATAAACGGCTGCAAGTGTACTTAATTTAGTGAATACTATGCATGTCCATCCAGATGATAGAACATGACTTGCTCATTAGAGCAGACCTTTCTAAAGTGGGGGGATTTTCGAGCTCCGTTTTAAGTTGCACCTACAAATGTGAAGACTGCAGGAAGGCCCCAGAGCGGGGCTGTCACCCTCCACAGCCCGACTTGCTCTGCTGCGGGAGGGCCAGTGTTAGCAGCACCCTTGGCCTCTGCTCGCTACATACAAGTAGTACCCCTCCCCACTCCAAGCTGTGACGACCGAAAATGTCTCCAGACATTGCGAGGTGTCCCCTGCAAGGCGGGAGGGATGCAGTCGCCCCCGGTTGAGAAGCACAGCTTGAGGGTTTGCCTGTAGAGTCAGAGGTGGGATGGAGCGGAGGGGTTTATCCATGAGGAAAGGATACTGGCAATGAGCAGGAGGTGTTGAGCACATTGAGGCTGTAGCCTGAAGAACAGTGTAACTATTAGTGTACTTGGACCCTCCTTTTAAACGGAGTCAAGGTGTCTGCATTTCCATAGTCAGTGTAGTTCAGGGAGGGACCAGGACAAATGAGAGTTTGCAGAACTTCCTCTGGTAGCTGATTTTTTTTTTTTTTTTTTTTTTTTTTTTTTTTTTTGCGGTACGCGGGCCTCTCACTGTTGTGGCCTCTCCCATTGCAGAGCACAGGCTCTGGACGCACAGGCTCAGCGGCCATGGCTCACGGGCCTAGCCGCTACGCCGCATGTGGGATCTTCCCTGACCGGGACATGACCCGTGTCCCCTGCATCGGCAGGCGGACTCTCAACCACTGCGCCACCAAGGAAGCCCGGTAGCTAATTTTTTTACAAAGATCGTGGAAGGTGCTGAGCTGCTCACGCCAGCGCTGTCTCTTCAGTTCTAACACCAATTGTGCTCCGAAGAGGAGGCCCCGATGGACTGGGGGCCCCGCACGCCGTCCTCCGAGGATTCCCGGATAACACGTGAGCGGAGGCGTAAGGGGGCGGCTGGTCTCCCTGCAGAGTCGCCCGTGCCTGTGATTTGCGTGGCTCTGCGAGCTGTGCCGGGGACAGCTGGTCTGGCTGTGTCCTGATGCGCGGGGCCACCCGTCGCCTGTCGGCCTTCTCTTCGGCCTCAGCGTCCGCTGCCCACGCCCCCTCCTTGCCCCAGCCCCAGGGAACGGCTCTGTGCAAGCGGCCCGCACCCGTGCGAGACCTCCTCCCAGCGGACGGACTCTCAGAGTCCAGTGTGTAAAGAAGCTCCTGGGGGCTTGTTAAAAGCGCAGTTTCTGGCAGCACCTCCAGAAGGTTTGGTTCAGTGTGTGGGAACCAGGAACTTAGGCTGTTGGAAACAGGTGGCCCACATCCCCCTCTAGGAGCTGGGGGCGTCCAGGGACCGCACTCTTAGAAGTAGCACTCTAGGGGGTCTTTCCAGCTTCTGGAAGGCAAAAGCACATGAATTCTACCTTCCTAATCCTCTTATCCTTCCGGAGACGCTGGGCTGGAGGCCATGGTGGTGAGCCTTCGTGGGACTTGTGCATCTGAGGGAGGTGGTAATAATGAACACGGATATGGGCCAAGAAACTACCCGTGGTGTGGGAGCAAAGTGCAGTCTGCTCCGAAGCGTATCGCTTGTTTGGGCCACATGGGTCAGTGTAGTAAATTTATTATTAATCACAAGAGTTCCTATTTTTTTAGTACTTACTGAATCACGAAGACTATGTAAAGTAAAATCCCTTTGGTGAAGGATTTCTTTAGCTTCCAGGATGGCCTCTCTCAAGACAGGGCGTCTTCACTGTGACATCAGAACGACCACCACCAAGTGCCCCCCGCCCCCCACCCCACCCCCCAGGCCCTGCCCAGAGCAGACTTCCTGCTCACTGCCTCACCAACATTTGGATTTTTTTTTAGGGCCAGAGAGGACCAGACAGACTGTTCTGTCTGTTTTTGTCTCTTTCTATATACACACACATACACTTATGCATATGTATGTATGTGTAAAGTTACTGATTCTGAGGTGTAGCCTCAATCATATTCCTCCCAAGTGTGATGCAGTAGGAATTACACAGCACCACCTACAAAGGATTCTCACCAAACATATTTAAGCTGAATCTAAACTAGCCTTTAAATTTAACCTCCAGTTTCTCTACAGTAGAGGATAGAGAACAAGTTTCAATGGCAACATGAGGAACTAGACAAATTGTGGGGTATCCTGTAAGACAGCTAGCCTGGTATCTTCAAAAAAGGCAATGTCAGAGGAAAAAATGCAGGCAGCACGGGTAGGTTAGGGACGGAAGGACTATTTTTGACTAAAAGAGACTAAAGACATAACGAGATGCAATGCATGAGCCTCGGCTGAGTCATGGTTTTAAAGAAACAGCTATAAAAATGGAGGCAGGGTAGGGAAGTTTGAGTGTGGACCCAGCTTTGGGATATGAGGGAATTATTGTCAGTTTTCTTGGGTGTGTTCATTTTACTGTGGTCACGAAGGAGAATGTCCTCATTTTTAGGAGGTGTATGCAAAAGTATTTAGGGGTGAAGTGTCAAGGCATCTGTGACTCATTTTCCGATGGTTCAGAGAAAAGATGTCTGCATATGAGTGTGAGTGTGAGTGTGTGTGCTGTGGATCTGCAGAACAGATACGGCAACACGTTAACCAGTGTTCCGTATGTGGTGTTCATTGTCCGTTCTCTTCACCTGATATCTATGCTTGCAGATTTTCTTAATGAAGTTGAAAAACAGAACCAAGGTGAGTAAGGTGGTGGTGGTCTTCAAAATGTGGTTTGCAGGGTCTCCTTCTCGGGCTTTGTTGCTGTTGCTGTTGCTGTGATGGTGGAGAGTGTGGGCGTTTGACGCAGCTGTGATTGAAGTGCGCTCGGTCTGCCCCACCTTTGGAGAAGCTGTGACCTTTGTTCCCAGGCTTCGGTACTGTAATCTCCTAGTCAACTGATGCTGGGCGGTTCTGCCTCACGTGCACTCCCTTCCCTTTGCGCTGACAGCACGAAGCTGCCAAGGAAAGGACCCCTTTCAGACCCCTTTCAGAGGTGTCAGCTCTGCTCACACCTCACCCTTCTTTTAAATATTAGGGCTCTTTGGAGAGCTATGTATGACGACTCCCATGGACCAACCGTTGGTCACTCCTCCTGGCTTTGTATTCTGACTGTGGTATATTACCCTAGGTTTCTGCAGGAGTCTCGTTTGTTTTGGTTTTTTTCCTTATTTCTTGCTAAGAGGCTTTCCTCTGTGGACCTTCGTGACAATCATAGCATCTTTTTCTGAAAGTCAGAGGGCTGTCCACATTATCCATCAGTGATGTGGTAGTAAAGCCAGGTGTCCTGGAGGGGATATGTGTTTAGTGGTCCACGGAGAGAAGATGTTTACATGGAATGTCAACAAGGGCCTGGTCTTACTACAGGATCTTTGGAGGAGTGGGAATCACAGTGAACAGCAGGGTGGTGCTAAGGAGCTCTGTGCTGAATCCCTGGGTTAACAAAATCTGTGACAGGGATCTGTCTTCCCATGATGTGGATGTTATCTCAGTACGTGACTTTCCCTGCACATCTGATATGACCAAACTGGGGCATTTTACCAGAGTACAGAGCACTGTAGAAGCCCCTTGCTGCACCTCCGGATTTTCCCCTGTCCCACCGACCCGAGGGCTTTTCTTGGATCCTGAGGAAAGCCAGTTTTTGTCAGTCAGCCTTGCATATCGTGGCTGTTCCTGTAATAGTAGTAATTAGTCGATTTGCTGGCAAGTCCAAAACATCTTATCTCCCTGTTGCAAACAGAAAAGTGAAGGCGTCCTTCCAGCCGCTCTGGTGTGGATGTGAGAATCTGGTATAGTGGAGGGGGGGAATTGTTTTAGTACAGATGGACAGGGGACTCTACTTTCTGAATTTAAGCACAGGCGTCCCTAAATAATCCTGCCTCGAATTTGGCATGAACCATTTTGCTAATAAGCCTGAATGTGCCCTCTTCCCTTCTCCTGAAGTTCCACATCCTTTCTCTTTAGAAGTTGCAACCTAATGGCATCCCTGACTCTGAGGTGAGCTTGCTGACCAGAACAGTATACGCTTCGCATATTCATTAAGATCCAAGTCACCTGAGAGGTTGTGGCAGAGTCTGAGGTTCTGCAAGAGGACAGCTATGTAGAGGTTTTCTATTCATATGGAAAAATTGCCATTAAACAGTAGAGGGGCCGCAGGGATTAAGAGCAGCTGGGCCCATCAGTAAACTGGCTTTCTCATCAGATGGGAAGATCTTGTAGAGCCTCATTCTCTCCTAACAAACAGACTCTCCACCTGTAGATTGAAAGTGTTTGTAAGCCTGGTGGGTGGGCCCAGCTTGCATGGGGTGGGGCGTCCTCCCGGGAGTCATCCTAGCTTGTTTCCTTGTTCTCATTCAGAATGATCACTTTCATTATACACGGTCTCCTCCAAAGCTCTTTTGTATTGGTAACGTTTTACTCAAAAGGCATTTCTCTTTGGAAATATTGGGGGGTGGGGGAGGTGAGAATGAGTGAGTGGGAGTAGGTTATACTTCTGGCCTAATGCTAATTTATTTTCCCCAGCTGAGCTCGTCAGCTGTGTTAGGCAGCAGGGAAACAGGAAGTAAGACCAGGACCTCACCCTCAAAGCCCACCAGGGAAGCTTTAGACATGAGTGACCTCATCCATCTCTAAATAGCCTGCCTGATCTTTTAACGGCCAAGTTTCTGTTATCCACGGTGCACTTCCGTCGGTTAAACAGTTGTCTGACCAGGGTCATCCATGTTAGGGGGAAAGCTTCTGAGGCCATGGAGTTGATAGTTACTAAGCACCTCCTATGCCAGGCACTGTGCGAGGCACTTTCACAGCATGTTGCTTATTTCTCACAACAGTCTTGTGAGGCAGGGTACCCTTTCATTCTTCATGTGTCCATGAGGAAGCTGAAAGCTAAGGTTCTGACGAGTTAGATGTCAATATGGCCAGTCTGTGGTGGAGCCCAGACTCGATGAACACCAAAACCCTTGCCTGCGGCATGCACACCACCTCTCCCCTCCCCAGTGCCACACACACACACACACACACACACACACACACACACACACACACACACACACACACACACACACACACACACACACACACAACCGTGACAGTGAAGCTCCTCTGTTCCTAGCTTTGCGCTAGCTAATTTTGCAAAATAGCATCTTGTATAAGTGCAGTGATGTGAGGATTGTTAAATACACTGTTTTATAAGGTAAGTAATCACCTCTAACTAGGATGTTAGCCAGCATGGTGGAGAAGCTTTGACACCCACTCCCTCCCTTCTTTCCCCACTTCCCTCCCTCTTCTGTAACTCCCCGCCCAACCATTGCCCACATGCCACGAGGCTCTTTGTAGTTCTTGGGGAGTTGACATGACCTCAGTTAATAAGATCATTCAGAACAGAGCCATGTGCCCAGATGTCAGACGTGAGCTGTGCGATTCTTCCTGACCTTGGTGGGCTGGGGGCGGGGGGAGGCAGGCAGTAAATGGGGCTGTGAGGAGCCCTGCAGCCCATTTCAGGGTTCAGGCCTCCCTGAAGGGGGTTTAAGCTGTTAGAGCCCTCTGGTAATGAAGCCGTTTGTCCTTGGGAACAGCATGAGTCCTTGTGAGATGAGAAACAATGCGCATGTTGAGTTTCAGACCTGGGGTGAATCGAAGCTCAGGCAGAGAGGCACATGTGATGAATTGGGACAGTTCAAGGGACGCATTCTTCACAGGCAAGTCTCTGTTATCAACAAGTCCCCTCAGTGGTAATGATACTTAGTCAATGGTCATTCATGCCTCTGTTTTGAATAATTTCCCCAAGTGAGTAAGTCATCAGTTCTTGGAGCTTTATTTTTCTTCTTTGCATTTTAACTTGTGTAGTTCATTTTGTCTAAAAATCACCTGGTGAGAAATGGATGAAAAATAAGTTTGGGTGGCAAAGTTTTATTATTTGTCACGGCGTTGTTTTCCTTTTTAAATTCTCATTTACCTCTGAAGCAAATACTCCCTCCTTTGTCTCTGCTAGTAATTTGATTCCCAGGAAATAAAGTTGGGTGTTACTACTCTCTACTGTTAAGCAAAAGGTTTTGAGGCAAGTTTTTCTAACTTAGCTCATCTAACACCAAAACAGCAGGCAGAGAGTCCTGTAAACTTTAAAAAAAACGCAGGCAGTCCGTTGATACAGTCACTGGCAGACACATCTTGATCTGTCTGGATCCCTGTGCTCTTGGACTTTTTCTAATAAGATATAATAGAGCAAGAGCCACGTCCCAAGAGCATGCAGCTGGGGCAGGAACCCCATGCGCAGCGTGCCCCCGGGTGGGTGCAGGGACTGGCATGGGCCCCTCTGTCGTGCTGCCGAGAGATAAGGGTAACCACAGACGCCTCTGAGAGCGCAGTGAGGGAGACCGACATCGCCGAGGACGGCGGCGTGTTGGCGGGGGCGCAGGATTCGCCGGGGCAAGGTTCTGTGGGCACGAGGGGCGCCGCCGGGCAGGGCTGCGCAGGGCGTGGGGCAGCTGTGCCGCGGGCGCGCACTGGGGTCTGAGCACTGGCCGGAGTGCGGGCGGCCGGGCGGGCAGGCGTCGGGGGCGGGGCCGGCGCCGCTAACCGCTCTCCTCCCCTCTCTCCCCCCGTAGGTGAGGCTTGCGGCCGCGCGGAGCTGAGACATGGCAGCATGACAGCCCCGGAGAGCGCTGCCCCACGACGCCGCCGGGACGAGGGAGCCCCCGAGCAGCGGCCACTGCCGGCCCGGAGCGCCTGAGCCTCCTTCCCGCGCCTTCCCCACCGCCCGCCGGGCTCGCCTGTCCAGTTCACCCCGTGGCCTCCCGACTCCTGACGTCTCGAACATCAATATGTGTCATGTCATTGTCACCTGTCGCTCGATGCTCTGGACCCTCCTGAGTATTGTGGTGGCGTTTGCCGAGCTCATTGCCTTCATGAGCGCAGACTGGCTGATTGGAAAAGCCAAGCCCCGCGGCAGCGCCGAGCCCGGCGAGCAGGGCGGAGGCTCCCTGGAGCCCCACCACCCCACGCTGGGCATCTACGCCCGCTGCATCCGGAACCCCGGCGTGCAGCACTTCCAGCGGGAGACGCTGTGCGGGCCCTACGCCGAGACCTTCGGAGAGATCGCCAGCGGCTTCTGGCAGGCCACCGCTATTTTCTTAGCCGTGGGCATCTTCATTCTCTGCATGGTGGCCCTGGTGTCCGTCTTCACCATGTGTGTGCAGAGCATCATGAAGAAAAGTATTTTCAACGTCTGCGGGCTGCTGCAAGGAATTGCAGGTAGGCGTGCGCGAAGGCGAGGGGGCCTGAGAGCCATGTGTGTGCTCGTGCGTGTGTGCAGCACCCTCACTGCTCATTCATTTGCTGCCACACTTGAGGAGGACGGTCTTCTGTCCGGTTCCAGGCAGCAGGTGCGCGCTGCCCTCATCGCTCCCTTTCCCTGTGTCACTCCCCTGAAGTGAAGGAAGTGTCTGTTCTCTGCTCTCACCTGCTCCTCTTCCTTGCTTATTTCCTCGGGTTCTAAGTTGCTGGGTTTTGTTTGAGTAACTACTCCTACTTTTTGCTTTTCCCATGAAATTCCCAGCGTGCTTTCCGCGTCGTGCGTCCAGGGAAGAACTGCGGTGTGTGAGGCCCCCCTGCCGCGGGCCCTGTGTGCTGGGATGAGCGTGAGCGTGGGGCTGCCACCCACTCTCGGCCCCATCCCCGGCCCCCAGAATGATTTCAGCTTTCGCAGGCGAAGAAGCTGGCTGGAAGGGAATTAGTATCAGCTGCTCTGTGTTTAATAATGTTCTGGTTTAAATTGTTTGTCTCCTGGAGACAGTTGTCAGAATGTTCTGTGCGCTCAGATCAGAAGTTACAAACTAACTCTTCCACTTTCTGGGAGTTTCTCACTAATGAGCTTGTTAGAAATCAGTGGAAAGAAAAGTATGAGCACTTTACAGGGATCCCAGAGGGGAGGCCGTGAGCTCCAAGGAAACTTCCATGGCCGCCCGCATTTTCATAGGCTGTTCTATGTGGAGCTGAAAAGCAGATCTGGAACCAAGAGGGTATCAGTCTGTCCACGCTCAAGGGACTTGTTCTGAGCAGCAGAAACACACACACACACACACACACACACACACACACACACACACACAGAGTTTGAAGACATCCTCAGGAAGCAGAGGAATAGACTTCTTAGGGAAAAAATTCACTTTTTTTTTTTTTTTTTTTTTTTTGCGGTACGCGGGCCTCCCACCGCTGTGGCCTCTCCCGCTGCGGGCACAGGCTCCGGACGCGCAGGCCCAGCGGCCATGGCTCACGGGCCCAGCCGCTCCGCGGCATGTGGGATCTTCCCGGACCGGGGCACGAACCCGCGTCCCCTGCATCAGCAGGCGGACTCTCAACCACTGCGCCACCAGGGAAGCCCCAAAATTCACTTTTTAAACAACCACAACCAAGGTATTTATTAATCTGAACTCTAACAGGAGAAATAGCAATCCACTTACAACCCTCACTGAAGGGCACATCCTGTAGCTGCGTTCACGGGGCTGCTGACAATGGAGATAAGCACTGAGCCTGGCATCCAGGCCTGTAAAGAAGCAGACCGCGAATGCATTAGCTCTTGCCTGCCTTATAGCAAACTCTTGAGCTCAGCAGGGCTGGCTTCCAAACAGGTCAAACAGCAGTTTTTTTCCCAAACAGCTGATAAGATGATGTTTTCTGTTTCTCAGACCTTAGGGGGCCCCATGTGTGTATGTGGGGGAGAGGGTAATGGGCCCAGAGAAATGACAGAGGACCTGCTTCACAGTCATGCTCTGTTTCAATGGGGGATATACTCGTGACAGATCTCAGGACCCCTCATCTCTTTATCTGCCGGGATCAACCGTACCATGAGACACCCAGGCACTCACAGGCACTCACGGAATTTGGGAGACCAGGATTCTGATTTTCAGCTTTGCTACTAACTTGCAGTTTCACTTGCGATAAATGCACCAATACTGTGGATCTTGGCATTCCTCTTCTGAAAGACAGGGAGATTGGAAAATATGATCCTGTCTTAGATTTTTGATTCTGTGAAGCTCATTGTCCCCCTTTTGATTCACTTCTCCAATCTGCAGTTCATCCCCTAAGCTTGGGTTTTCACTTCCGAGAAATGTTCATCAAGGTGGGTTTCCATCCTGGTTCATCTTTTTCTTGTCAGAAATGCCTCTCCTTTATCCCCCCAGGCACACAGTGCCTCGGGGGCATGTGCATCTCACAGCTTGCTGAGGAGTGTTACCAAAGTGTTACTAAAGCTTTTGAAAAGTCAAAATAAACATGTAGATGAAGGGAAGCCAGTTTACACAAATAATTAATCCTGTTGAGAGTGCTGGTTCACCAGAGAGGCGTATTTCTGCTCAGTTTGCCCTAACTATGTTTTATTTGCTTATCTTCGATGACTTCATGCCTTTATTATGAGTTTTGTCAATATGCTGGTATGCAGATGAGACTCCTGGTTTGTCATCCCTAGGAATGCTTTTCATCTTGAGAAACTTAGTGCTTTCCAGCAAAGGAAAGGCCATTTACAGTAGGGTGGGACATCTTGGGCCATACCACCACAACCGGTCTTTTGCAATCAATTTGCAGAAAATTATAGATGTCTTTCAGTCTCAAAGACTGTTTACATGCAGTTTTTAATAAGGTGTTACTCCAGTGAATTTAGTCTCTAAGAATGTGGATTAGCCCAACAAGTCTTCTGGTGCTCTTGTTTGCTATTTCACATAAATGGCTAGAGTGTTCATTTTGGCACAAAGATGAGTACATATTTTAGGTATTATTCATGCACTCCAGTGAGTTATTCTTGACTTTTCTCTTTCTCTCTGCCTCAGGCCTCTAGGAAGAAGGGCTGGGAGAAGGGAGCAGCAGCACACCCAAGATGCTGGGCTGTTGGTCATCTGTCTCCCCAAAGTCTTGATTTTTCAAAAAGAAATTTTTCTCCCCATCCCCTTTCACTTACGTTCCCCATGCATACATATGGCATCTCAAAACGTCTGAAATTGCTAAAAGTTGGCCAGAGGCAGAGATTCCTGTACAGTCAGATTCTGCCTCTCTAGGGGGCCACTGATCTAAGGCTAAGAACTGAAACACAAGAAAGTGGATTCTCTTCACCTCCCAGCCCAGCAGCACCCCTGAGAAGAAACCATTGGAAGGATGGACTGAACGCTGGTCAGCTGGCTCCCTCATGTTGGGGAGGGGGTGAGGGGCACATCTTTGAGGGCTCTCTCTCCAATAGTAGAGGTCTCCACCAGGCAGTTCAAGCCAGCATCAGTGGCAGCCGTGGCTCTTGAATCTATGGCTTAAGAGAGTTGCCCCCTGGGTGTCTGAAGCAGCTGGCTTGCTTTCTGTCCTCTTGGCCGGTCTCTAAGAGCATCTGGCCAGCCCCAGCCAAGGACTTGCTGCAGCTGTGAGCATCAGTCTCTGCTCTCCCCACAACCCTGCTCTCAACTCTGGATCCGTTTGACATTGAAACAAATGGTGAGAAAGGAGACTGTTGCCAAAGCAATGAAAGGATCCTTCAGAAAGATACTCAGACTGTGTTTCTTCTTACAACTTGGCATTGGCAGAAATGACATTTTTGTAAAATGTAACTGGGTGACAAATTACAGGCTATCTAGTATGCCTTTACTATGCCTAATCTTAAAGGCCACAGGCTCGCATAGCTGTCACTGTCCATAGTATAACAAAAACCATCAGAATCTTAGTATTTTGATTTTAGAAGTCGGGTGTAAAAGAATCTGCTACCTCAGTGGAAATCTCAAAATTTGGCTTACTTAAAAAAAAAATGAAAATACAACTATTGACCATTAAGCTAATTCAGATAGCAGGATTCGCCTTCAAGGCCTTACCTACTGGTGGGCACCCAGCTGACACTTCGGAAGTGCTCATGTACAAATGCCCTGGCTGTTCAGTAGGCGCTCTCAGCAGCAGTTAGAGCTCAAACCTCATCTGGCCCTGGATCAGCCCCGACCTCACCTTAAAGTGTCTGTGAAATGTTCACCAGTCTGCGTCATCTCTAAGCCTCAGTTTTCTTACTTGGAAAACGGGTATAATAGTAGTACATACCTCAGGGTTGTTTCGAGGATTAAATTAGATAATATATGAGAAAGGCTTTTAAGCACACATAGTAGATAGTAAGTGGTAGTAGCTATATGATGATTATTAAAGCATTTGTGCTTTCTTGGCAGGTGTTAGTACATTCTTTTGTGTTCCCTCCAATTGCTGCATTCTCAGGAGTAGAGTCTTTAGAACTGACCTTGTTCTGTCGAAACCAAATGTTAACTACATTGTGAAGTGCCATTCCTGGCCCCTTAATAGCCTGCCTTTGTTGGGACTGAAGAGCACAGAGCAGCCCTGTGGCTCCTACGGGCCTCTGGGTGTCCTCAGGCATTTTTTTAAAAGCTGAGTTGACAGGAAAACAAAGAGCTTCTTCCTCTCACTCCTCTTCCCCTGACCTGTGCATTCTCCATCCTTTCCTTTCTGGAGGCAGCTTCTAGCGGTTGAGTCCTGATTGCAGGTGGCTTCTCAGGCTCCCCTTGCAGAATAAATCACAGGCTGATCGGTCTTCACTGGGTCAGGACTCGTCTGGGACTTGGTAGAGCCAGAAACACACATCAGTTCATAGCCCTCTGGGATTCATTACAAAAGCTGGGGAATCGGCCAGCAGGGTCGTTTTCACCAGCTGCCTTCCTTAGGCTGTGACCTGGATGTGGTCCACAGTGAAAGCGTAGAATGCAAAGATCCAGGTTTTCCATGACAGCATCAAGCAGTTTGGGTTTGGAAATGCACGTAGGGCCCTCTTAGAAGTCCGCGGAATCCCCAGTGACTCAGGTCTGGGACGGGGCCACGGCAGTGAGCTCAGGAGTTGGCCCACTGCTGCTGGCCCAGGCTGTTCCCCTGGGGTTGCCACGAGGCTTGGAATAGCGTGTGAGCTTCTGGCCTGGCTGCCTACTGTCCTCCAGTCCTGCCTCGCCGGCTCTGTGCTGCTTCGTGTCTGGTTGGCTCTCACGCTGTCTAGTCCCTGTAGCCCTCTGTCTGTCTACACCGCGTTCAGCCCAGCAGGATGGCCTCAGCGAGCTGCCCCACCAGTCTGATTGGATAGATCGCCATCCATGCTCACTGGCATCGCTCTCTGCAGCGGGGACTCAGGGCCTGCTGTGCAGACTCAGTTTTCTTGGAAGTGAGCAATGATTGAGGGTGAAGGAGAACAATATGAAGAAAAGAAAGGGAAAGGAATAAAAGAAGGATCTTAGAGAGAAGACAAGGGGAGGGTTTTGTCTCTGCTGTGTGTAGAATTGCTTTGTCGTAGTCCGGCACGCGTGGGGAAGTCGGGGTGGGCATGTGAGATACACCATGACTGCTGTCTGGGTCTTGGCATTCTCATTGCTGTTTTTCAGAGGGTGAAAGATAACCACGCCTCAGCCTGGTCGCAGCATCCGTTTTGACTTATCCCATGCCCTACCTGTTCACTCCCGGTGACCACGTTGGTCACTGGAGAGGAGAGAAGTAAGAACAGGACTTGGGAAACGTGGGGAGAGGGGAAGAGATTCCTGACTCTTTCAGAGACCTGGCCCCATTTTACACCTGAAAAATTCACCTTGCTTTCTCTGAGAAGGTAGTGTGACCTTGGTTGCCCGACTTCAAAATACCTTCAAAGAAAAGACATGAGAGAAGTAGACGGAGCATCCCCTACTTCTCCTTAGAATGAGGCACCAGAAGCTTCTGGCTGTCCAGAGGAGGCTCTGGATTTCTGGCTCTCCAGACAGATGACGCCTCCACCAGAAGTCAGATGTAACCGTTCTATGTCTCAGTCAATTTAAGAGTACCCCTGATGATGACGCATTTACTCATTCATCAGCCTTGTGGAAAACTAAAGAATGCCAAAATGTTATAAGGCAGGCCAGAATTAAATTTCAATCCAAGGAGCTTTTATTGGATGCCCGATAAATACAAAGACCTATAGACTCAGGTCTACAATTTCTTGAGTTTCTGCTCCAAAACCATATTAGAGAGTCATTGCTTTAGAAGCTGTACCCTAGAAAAGCAAAAACAAAACAAAGTATCATCATATATAAAGGGAGCAAAAGAATTCAACTGTATCATTAGAGGAAAAACAAAACTACTGCCTAAGAGCAAGCGGACCAAGCACGCATTAATTTGAGTAAATCTAGGGACTGGGATATCTTTTTAAAGAATCAGTTGGAAAATCTCGAGGAAAATTGCAAACTCTCTTAAAATTCAGATAGAATATGCAGTTGATATGCAAATAAAGGACTTTGCTATGGTAACCACTTAATTGTAGACAGATAATCTCAGAGCCCTGGATGATGATGTTCCAATTCCAGTAACAAGTCATCACGTTAAGTATGGCTCTGAATATTTATACAAGTGGTTCAGGCACTCTGTTTTAAGAACTTAATGCAACAGTGGTGTTCTTCTAAGCTCTGACGTCACTTCAGAAGTAATCTGTGCACTCATGTGCCCAGGCACAGTTAGGCATAGTTATGAGTTCAGTTGTTGTATAGAGGCTTCCCAGTAGCTTTATTAATTGGCCCTCAATCTCTTTTATTAAAAGATAGCCCCCAGTACAGATGAAACCTAAAATACACATATTGAGAAAATGAAGCCAATATTAAAAACTTCAAACCAAAATACTCAGTGGCTATGTGTTCAGAGTTGAAGGACAGCCTCAGGGCCCTAGTGTTGAAAAGATGGCACTCGCTTTGTTGCAGGAATTATTTAACGTTATCTGGACCCCAAAACTTTAGCAGGCAAGAAATTTACTTACTGTCCTGAAAATTTCAGAGCTCAGTAACTATATTTTTTAACTGTCTTTTATTCTGCTATGCACTGCATTTGATTTTTTTGGGGGGGGGCAGCTTACTTTGAATTATAAGTGTATTTTGGTTAAACAGGAGCTCTTTCTAATCCTACATGTTGGATGAATAATTTGTCAAGAAATAGTTTATAGAGTTCTTCCAGTTGCATAGAAACAGTTTAGGAAACACCTTCTCACTTGGAATGCAAAGTAAAATTTTATCACTAACTCATGGGAAGGAATAATCTAAATTAGTTTGTGGGGATGCATCTTAACAGGTAAGAGTTAAAGTTTTAGAAACTGCCAGTGAAGTAATTTGCATATAAACATGAATCATTGCTGAGAAAGGTTTAGGGAGGCTTCAGTGTGGGAGAAACTGCATCTTTCTTGTGGATTGTTTCTCCACATATTCTAGGGGCATCTGACAATTCTTAATTGATGGTCATTAATTTTGAGTAATTGTAACAGAAACTTCCTCTGGGGGGCTTGGCTGTAAGGTCTTTTTATGACAACTATGCTCTGATTGTCTTCCAAAGAATTCTCTTTATTGCTTTGTCATCCGTTCTCCACCCACCACCCTGGAAGAGTATTTTTCTTGCCAATTATAATTCCATGGAAGTGTTTTTAGTAGAAAACAAGTACCCTACTAGACTCCTCCAGGGAGACGGTATAAGCATTAATACAAGCTTTAAGTAAAAAAATACTGACACCGATCCTTCACTTTTCTTCTCCTTCCCCTCAGAAAATCTTGTTGGTTAAAAACCTCTAATGTTATTGATCATGTACTAAAATGACATGTAGATATAATCTGCTCTGCAAAGACACTGGTTATCAGCTGAAAACCCTTTTCATTACCAGTGACCTCCCATTTCTGATCTGGCCTTCAAAGCAGAGTTTTTAAATGCCAGTTGGGCCCAGTCTAGCTTGTCCATAAACCCTTGAAACTTTAAAATGAGGTGCAGTGAAAACTCTTTACCTTTTCATTTATACAGTAAACAAACAGGCTTCTTAGAAAGATGTCCCCATCCTAACACACACACACCCCAGCGGCCTCTCACTGCCTTTGAACAAGGGCGTGCACCCTGCTAAGGTTTGTCAACTGAAAAAAAAGCACAACGTGAGAGTTGTAAGTTAAGTTTTATTGGGGGCAAAATGAGGACTATAGCCCAGGAGACAGCGTCTCAGATAGCTCTGAGGAACTGCTCGAAGAAGTGGCGGGGGGAAGGTCAGTATATATGTGGTTTTGGTGAAGGGGGAGCGTGCAGTCAGGCACACGTTTTTTGCAGAAGGTTGCTGCTAGTCTGGTGAAGGTTACTGCTAGTCACAAGGAGAAAATGTCTCTGTTAATGATTTTAGTACTTTTCTAGATAAGAGAAGATGCAAGAATTTGGGCTCATAAAATCTTCTCCTGCAAATATCTATCTGAAGGCCTGTCCTGCCAGTTTTTCCCAGAGCACAGAGTGCCTCATTCCTGATCTCCACCCTGAACTCCTTTCAGGGGGTGTTGAAGGTCAGCGGCTGCAGTGGCTAGTGACTTAGTCCTTGTAGAGGCAGATGGCAAGCGCCAATTTTTAGTTGCCACCAGTCCTCAGCGAAAACGAGAAAAATATGGACAATGTTGTAAGATTTCATAGTGCTAAATGTGTTCAATTTAAAGAACTGTCCTTTATTCTTAGATGACATCCTTTACCCTTTTTGCGTTAAAATACCCTTTTTTATGAAATGATAGTGAGAGGAGTTAACGGTTATTTTTAGTGTCCTTATATTAGCAAAAGAAAAACTACTGACCTCCCAGTAATTTTTCTGGAGATTTTGCTAGTGTCTGAAGTCCAGAAGCTTGGGAACCACTGTTCTAGAATATGAGCAACGGTGTGGATTGTGACTTTTTCACAGCCCTCTAATGTTCAGATTGGGGCCTGCTACATACACACTCGGCGCTCAGTAAAAGTTGTTCACTGACAGAAGCATAGTCTGTTCTGTGCTCACTAATCCGTGCTAGAAACTGTGAGTTTCTAGGCATTTGGAAAGAGTAAAGGATGTAGTAAATGCTGCTAAGTCTCAATCCTAGCATGTACTCTGCCCTCCTAGACAGAGCATAAATAAATGAGTCATCATGCAAAGAACCAATAAGAATCTTTCCAGAACTGGCAGTCAGTAAAACCAAATCCTGTCTGGGCTTTATAGAATAAATCTTCAATGAAAATTTGAAAAGCCTTAGTGGGCAAAGTGATTTCAAAAGTAGAGATTAACCAAAGGTGGCAGTTCTTGGGCAGAACTCCTTGATTCATGGTATAACTAATACTTTGTTATATTACTCTTATTTATAAATACTGTTCGAATACCCCTGACTCTGAATGGCTAACTGGCATTTTGGTACTGAGGGTAGTGTCTTGGCATCTGGAGAAGTCAAGCAGGCTGGAACCGCGTTGTTAATTTAGCTTTGGGGCTTGGGAGGCAAGGACCAGAACTCTTCTTGGGTAGAAGAGACCTGGGGGGGCCTCATCCTGGTGTCTGTAGTTGTCATAAGCAAGATTTGAGAGCCTGATGCCTTAGATTGAGAGCAGCATCCCGAATGTAGACATTGAGACAAGCAAATCTCTTGTTAGCACAGGATTAACTAAAACCTACTGCCTGCGTACAGGTAATGGTGAATGGTGCAAGGGTTCTGGGTTAGGAGGAGGTCAAGGCAGAGATCCTCAGCTCTGTTCTGTGAATTAAGAAAGGCTACTTGGGGCTTCCCTGGTGGCGCAGTGGTTGAGAGTTCGCCTGCCGATGCAGGGGACACGGGTTCGTGCCCCGGTCCGGGAAGATCCCACATGCCGCGGAGCGGCTGGGCCCGTGAGCCATGGCCGCTGAGCCTGCGCGTCTGGAGCCTGTGCTCCGCAAGGGGAGAGGCCACAACAGTGAGAGGCCCGCGTACCGCAAAAAAAAAAAAGAAAAGGCTACTTGGAGGAAGCGGGATGGTTAAACCGTGGCCCCAGCTGCTGGAGGAGGGATGTAATTTGGCGGCTGAGAATGCTCTCGGTGCTCGATTTTGTCTAATCAGCTACAGATGTCTCTCCTGGAAAGTTCATAGGATATGGTTTTTTTGTGGACCAGTTTGTGGACGGCATTAGTATTCTAGGTAGATGTGCAGTTTCAGATGGTTCCCAAGTGCACAGAATCTCAAAGACTAAAATGTAAACAGATGATACGGCTTACATTTTCTCCCTCTGGTCTGATGGGTTTTGTGCTTTATTTCCAGTTTTCTGCTCACACAGATTCTTCAGGAGAGGACATCATAGCGAATATTATGTTGGTTTGAGCTGTTCATAGGTGTTCTTTCTAGAAGTTTTTTTTGGCCAGTGGCAGCCATTCCAAGGTGACATCTATATTGTAGTAAAGGAGGCTGATGACACTCAGATTGTAATGCAAGAGAAGGGGTGGATGGAAATCCTTTATCTTGTTGTTGTCTTGCTGCAGGGTTAGCAAATCAACCTGCCTGAGAATAGGTGAGCCTTTATTTTTGTGCAGCCTTCCTCTCCCCGTCATCCCCTTACAGCATTCCTGTGGTTTTTTCCACTTGAGAGCTGTTCATCGTCATCTGCTCTCTAACGTCTCGTAGGTATAAGCAAGCCAGCTTTTGAGGATATAGCAGTCTCCCCTCTTCAGCTGCACAGATGCTTTTGTTTTGGAAGCTAGTCTTTGGTGTGCAGTAACGCAGCAGCCTGGATTTGAGTCCCAGCTCCACCACTGATTAGCTGTGTAACCTTAATCCCTCTGTGCCTCAGTTTCCTCATGTGCCAAATGATGATATTCATAGTACCAACCTCACAAGATCCTCTCACGGAGACAACTCTCATCTGAGTTATATTTAAAGTGCTTAGCACTTAACTGCTGCCGTTGTTATTATAACAATTATCATTATGATCATTAAGAGGTTCTGATCACCTGTGTAAACTTCCAGCTTTAAAGTATTAGTTGTGAATGTGTAAAATTGGGGGAGGATGTTTATAGCTTAAACTCCATGTCATCTTTGCTTGGCATCTACCATTTTTACCACAGAAGATCTTTCCAAAAGGTTCTTCCAAAAATGAGAAGACTAGAAAGGAAATGGGAATCAGAAATGCCATGTGAAGTTGGTCAACAACACAGTATGTGTAGAGGACTGTGTTGGATTTGGGATGGAGATGGAGGTAGAAGCCAAGGAACAGAACACACTCCTTACTGCTGTCCAGTTTATAATCCAGCGGGAGTTCATCTGAGCCAAATGTACATACTTTGAGGCATCTAAGAGACCTTGGAGCCAGTGCTGTCCTATTATGGGACAAATGCATAGTATGTCGCAGCAAGATTCCTAGTTTTTTACTATCACTGTTCTGGATAATTTTCCAGATAGTTGGCTAACCATTTACTTGTAATTTTTTATTTAAACTTTTTACCTGGGAAATTCTGAGTTGCCTCTCTTCTTAAAACAGAGTGTAGAGGACCTAGTTCAGCCTTGCCTTGGTGAGTGAGAATGACCACTACAGGCTGTCTGCAAAGTCCCTGCACAGGAGGAGTACACAGGTTCATACTGTGATCTTTGGAAAGAGAAGAGCTGGATGGCAAATTCGTTGGTCTGACATGGTGCCTTCCTCAAAGCACAGTCTTAATAATACCTGACAGTTTGCCTTAGGGAATTGTGAGAGAGAAAAGGTCCCTACCTAACAACAGTTGACGACTTTCAAATAGCTATTAGGGACTGCCAAAATGACTTCCAGCTGTCAGCATGGAAGATGACTTGGGAAAAAATTCAAATTTAGACAGAAAAGAGAGGTAAACATACAGATAAATGTTAACTAGCAGGCCTAGGGTGGTTGTGTATCACTCTGTACATCAGTTGTTGTACCACATGATGGTCCCAGACTTAGAGTTAAATAACTAAACATATTCCTCTTGGAAGCAGAGAATCACCTCCTCTCCCTCCCCTGACCACCCCCCCATCGCTGCACCTGCGGTTGATCTATGACACTGTCCTCAGGGCTGCTGATGGGAGTGGGTATTTTCCTGGGCCGTCAGCAGTTCTACATTCCTGCCTTCAGTGCCGACACTTTCTGTCAGTCTCTCCATTCTCCAGGCTCATGCTGCTTCTAGACACCGCCCTTACCACTTCTGCATACTGCCATGGTCCACCTCGCTCCTCATTCCCCCGGGTGTACCCTTCTGCCACCTGCCATTTTCCTGAACTTCTCCAGGTTTAGCCCTGCACTGCGCCTCCCTTCCCAGCTGGTGTCCAGGGCAGTTCCCACAGTCAGCCACAGCATGTCTTTATAGATGTCGTTACCGCTGCCAAGCATAGTTGGAAACAACTTCAGAGTTTTGAGGCTAAGATGATCTCTAGATTACTGAAAACTTATTACATTTAGTTGACTTACTGCTTTTTTCTGCGTCATCTCCCAACAAAGATCGATTTTCTGTAGCCAGAAAGGAGATATTCAGTGCTTGCAGTCAGGTAGAAGGCCAGTCCCATGGTTTGGTCCCTTTGTGTGTTTCATTAGTAAGTGTGGCTGGTGTGCTGTTAGCCAAAACTGCCGACCCCTGGGATTCACCGTTATCGAATGTAGCTTTTCCTCCAACCATTTAAAAAACTTGGCAAGCACTTAAAATGGCTTCATTTTAAAATGTAACCATCCACATCATAGCACTCTATCTTTTCATTCATCCAACAAATATTTACTGAACACTTATTACACGTCAGACGTTGTTCTAGGCAATTGGGATACATAAAGAAAAAACTGCACAAAGTTCTCTATCCTCGTGGGGTTTACATTCAAGCTGGTGGAGACACAATAAACCAAATAAGTATACAGTATGTTAAAAAGTGATGGGTGCTATGGAAGGAAAAAACAAAAAGGAGTAGCCAGGGTGAGAGAGGTTGGGTATGCTGGGGTGATAAGGAGGGAAGCTGCAATGTTAAATAGGGTCGTCAGGGTAGGATTCGGTGAGGAGAGATTCAGCCAAAGACTTTAAGGAGATACAGGAGTTAGCCGTATGGACAGTCAGGAGGAAGAGCTCTTCCGGCCAAGGGAGCAGCTGGAATGAAGGCCAGTAGGCTTTGCCGCAGAGGGATGTGGGCCCTAAGAGAGGAGTCAGGAAGGATTCTAAGGGTTTTCACCTGAGCAGGTCTAAGAATTGGACTCCCATTTGCTGAAATGAGGTCCACAGGGCAAAGGCCAGGTTCTGAAGTGGGGAGTAGGAATCAAGAGTTAGGTTTGGACATAGTTTTCAAGTACCTTGTTAGATATCCAAGTGGAGGTCAAGTAGGCAGTTGGATATGCAAATCTGGAGTTAAAGGTGGAGATCAGAATTCAGGAGATGCCAGCCTAGAGGCAGTATTTAAAACTGTGGGACCGAGTGTGATCAATCAGGAGAATGTGGAGAAGAGGACAAAGGATTGGGCCCTGGGCCCTCCCGTGTTCAGAGATTGGAAAGGTGAGGAAGACCAGCCAGGGATACCGCGAAGGGACAACCAACATGGCTTCCCGTGTGGAGGCAGGACACTGGCAGATGATCCTGCAAGAGGCACTGCCCTGTCTCCTTAGTTTTCCTTTACCACAGTATTGTCAGTACTTTCTGAACTTGCTGAGTGAAGCTGTCACCCCCAGTAAGGCTGGAACGCTCTCTGAGCTGTGTCCCAGAATAGGGGTGGGATGCAGGAAGCCAGTCACTCTCCCATCTGATCTGTCTTGCTTCTTGTTAGAGGGATGGCCGCCTGGGCCAGAGGTTGAGGGGCAGGGGGTGCGGTGACAGGGGCAGCCTCCCGGCATAGCTGAGCTGAGCACCTCAGAGACTGGAGCTCAGTCTGAGTCACAGGGTAGACCTGACAGGGATAAACACCACCAGGTGAATTTTTTTTTTCCCCCCAGAGCTATGTTGAATGGGAAATGGATGTCTGATAGTTAGATGGTTTCCTGCTGGGTTCCTAGATGAGTCAGTGGCTGTTTGAAAGCCAGAAATAAGTTGAACTCTTGACCTGTTACCCAAGGTTAACTGTGTGACATACCCTATGGTAAATGCTAAAGATAAAATTGTGATGTAAATCAAGAAGGATAAAGCTTTTCTGCCCTCAAGGGGTTCAGAGTTCTGCTGGGGCCTTGCTCTATCCTCAGGGCCGAGAATAATGCCTGCCACTTAGTAGGTAACTCAGTAAATTGAGTTGAATATACAAAAATAACATGATAAAGAGCTGAAGAGGGATGTGCACAGGGCAGTGGGAACACACAGAGAATAACATTCTGGCAGGAAGTGGTGACAAATGTCACACAGAGGTGACATTTGGGCTGGGATGGGGGGAGGGTATTTCCAGGTGGATGAGTGCCCAGGGGGTCAGCATGAGTGAGACCCCTTGTTCAGGTCCTCAGCTAGACCTAGTTGGAGCCCAAATGTATCAAATGATGCTAAGCCTGCTGTCCGCTGTCTGCTGTGCACTCGCTCTCCAGAGATGTTAGGGTATTTCAGAGCTTCAGAATGAGCTTGTTATGACCTAGTGGAGCCTGAGGGTGCGTCCCTCACTGGGGGCTTCTCCACAGGCTGCTGGTAGCAGTAACAGACGGCCATCTTTTCTTCCCGTCCTTAGAAAATTTCCTTTGGAAACTGAGGTCTAGTCAGTCTTTACTATTTAGTCTGGAAGCCTGTCTGAAGGGGAGGTGGGAGTATGATGTCCAAAGACTCACTTGTTCTTCTGTACAACAGGGGCCAGCCTCTAGTTCTCACTTGTCAGGCCAGGAAAAAGGGCCTCCTTCTGTACAGACAGTGGGTGACACACAAAAGGCAAGAAACCTGGAGTCCGTCCCCTTGGCCAGCAGGTAGCAAAAGTGTGGGGTGATTGGGTGACAGACTGGCAGGGAGGGCGTCGGGGCCGACACAGCCAGGGAGAGCCTGTGAAGTAGCCACGGAGCCTTCCGCACTCTTCCTTCACAGGCTGAAGAGCAGTGGTTCAGACTTGGCTTCCCCGTTCCTAGCGTCCCGGACGCTTAAAGCTGGAGGTGGTCACCTTCAGACAAGTAACATATTATTTATTGTATTCAGCAACTCGTAGTCTTTCCAAAACTGGAGTCTTGGCAAGATTATGGAGGTTGTTTTCCCCACCTAAGGGATTTGATTAAAACTTATATTTGATACCATACTGTTTCACTTCAAGGCAGTAGCAAGAAAATTACCTAAGATATATAATTTTGTGGCCGGTCTAATCACAGTCAGTGCTGACTGTTGATCAGGAAGACTCTGACATTACTTTTCCCAGGGTGTTTCATTCATTTTATTTTTTAGCACCTTCTTTTTCAAGGCACCAGAAACTCAGCCATGAAACACAGCTCCTGCCCTCTCCCTTTCAGAGCTCATGGAGTCTAATTATTTGAATTAAACACAAACCACGTGTTTAGGTCACCCATAGACTCTAAAAATTCCTGTGTAGCAGGATAGAACTGCTGGGAATCCAGGGTTGAGTCTGAAAGCTCCTTCCAGGTAGGGGAAAATATTACTAAAATGGCAGAGGGACATGATGGGTGTTGCAGTGTGATAGCTGGTGCCCATGAGAGAGCCAGCACCCTATGGTGAGCCTTGGTAAATTGTCAGGGCTCTGTCTCCAGCCTGGTGTGGCATCTGTGGAATAGTCCAAGTGACTAACCATCCGTTCCCTTTCATTAATTTCTTTCTTAATTAATTAATTTCTTCCCCAGATAAGGTTGAGTCATCCCCCAAGTGACCCCATGGTGAGCATATGCTGGCATCTTCTAGTTCTCTTGGTACCATGAACTGCGAGGCTGTTAGCAAGAGAAAAGGCAGGATACAAGGGAGAGGATATCTCTTAAGGTTGGGAAAAAATGGTACCTTCTTGGGTATCATCAAGTCGAGCCACTGCAGAAGTTACCGGCCCTCTGAACTGCCTGTGGTTTCTTGTAGTGGTGGCTGTTTTCTTGGGTAGTTGGCCAGTATCATCCTGCCTGCCTTTCCTCCTCCTCCCAGCTGGGCCTGTCGCAGCTCAGCCAGGCACCAGGAAGAGATGCCAGTCAGAAGGAAATGACATGCCCACTGGCCTAGTCCCTTATTTTCTCTGCCACCCTCCCAACACACATTCACACACAGCCCAAACGGTGATGCATTAAGGCAAGGAGATGGAAAGGCCCCAGAGATAGGCTGGCCTCACTTCAGGAGCTGCGGGGGAGAGCAGACCATTGTCTGGTGTGGCTCTTATGTGAAACTCAATCCAGAGCACACCTCAGCTGACAGTCCCTGGTGCACTCCAAATTGATGACTAGAAAAGCCACGCCACATTTGCAGCAGACTTGGTATATGTCTTACTGTGTTCTCTTGCCTGCTGTCTGATGTGCCCATCTAAGAAGTCGTGGACTTCAGTTCTGTCTCGGTAGCAGGTGTCATCAAGCCTATTTGGAATCTGGGGCGGATGTTTGCTTCTAGCCCCTGGGATTCACAGGCCTGGACCAGGCAGTGTGACAGGAGAAGCCAGCCAACCAAGAGTGTGCATCTCCCTTCCTGCTGGGATAACTTCATTCTTGTTGATTGGCATCTGCCAAAGTTATTTTACTCTTTCTCCCCAGGGGCACTATGGTTTAGAAAAACTGTATTGCAAAGCAAATTGCACTGACGTTGATAAAGTTTTATTAAGAGTCTGCTCTGTGCCAGGCACTGTTCTGAGCACCGCCCTCGTGGAGCTTGAAGTTTAGAATGGAGGTGGATTAACAATCAGAATAACTAAGTGAAGTATCAGGTTGAACCACATGAAATGACCATTTTTGTAGGTAAAAAATGGACAAATATTGACAGTTTCGTATGACTCAAAGTAATCTATCCTGTTTGTCAGTAATAAATGCTAAGGAGAAATAATAAAGCAAGGAAGGGGGGGATAGCAGGTTAAGGGAGAGGTAGGTGTTTGGAATTGTAAATAGATGGGACCAGAAGACCAAGGAGGTGGCACTTGAAGGTGGCTGGAAAGCTGTCTGCAAGAAGGGCAGTGCAGGTGAGAGGAGCGTAACAAGAGCAGAGGCCCGAGCACGGCTGGTGTGTGGCCGGAGCAGAGGGCAAAGGGCAAGAGAGGCAGGCGCGGGGAGCTGGGGCACGGAGGACCTCGAGGGCCAGGGAGGGAAAACTGGATTTTACTCTGAGAGCTGGGAAACCTTTCTGGCCTTCTCGATAATCTTACTTGGAAGCAGAAAGAACCTGTTGAGATGACGGCTGTGACTAAGGAGTGCTCGTTAGGGCCCAGGAGCCGGCGCCCAGGCCGCTCGGAAGCTGCGCCGGCCCGGGAGGCGAGGTGAGGTGAGGGCCGCGTGTGGCCACCTGAATCGTGAACATTTCTGGAACTCCTCTGGTAGAAGAGCCTTTTTTAAATACCTAGAAAGATGACAAATGCTTGTTCTGTCCTTGCTCACCTGAAGGCCGGCTGTTTTCTCTCTCCGACTGTCTTGTGTTTTCACGGCATTAACCAAGCTAGGGGCAGCTCTGGTGAGTGCTGGGAGGAGAGGCCCACCAGCCAGGCTGCCCAGGTTGGGAGCCTGTCGTTTGGGCGCACATCACATGCACCGGGGCTCGCAGCCTAACAGAGCCACTTTCTGTCACCCTTCCGGGGGACTGCCCTGTGGGCTTATAGTCAAGCTGAGGATTTTGACAGACTCTTAAGCATGGCGCCCTTTTATGATGTCTCCCTGCTGTCCTTATTCACAGATCGATTGGCCAGTAGCAGCCACAAGATTTTAAGAAGGCCTGAAGCACCTCAGGAACCTTATCTGAGCTACCAGCAAAGAGGACAGCTAAGGAGAAGTACAGGGGTGAATGTTCCTGAGTGTTCTGAAAAAAGGGGTCTGATGATATTAAAATAATAGTTATTTTAAAACTGCTGGCTTCCCAGAAGGATCTGAGACAGCCACATTATTTTGTGCATCCTACAAGCCAGAGCCCAGCACAGGGTGGCAGAGCTGCTACGTGACAGCAGACTCTGTGCTTTCGGTCTTCTGTCCCTAGCCCCTATCCAGTGCAGGAACGGGCGTGGAGAAAAGGGAACCCTGCTGTGATGATGGTGGGAATGTAAATTGCTAACAGCCACTCTAGAGAAGGGTGGTTAAGAAAAGTATTTTGCCATAAGGAGAAACCCTTACAATTCAAGGGTTATAATGCATATTAAAATGCATTAAATTTTACTAGTTGGACTTGTTTAAGCCACATAATACAAACGATGTGTGCAATTAATATTCAAATATAAACACTCTGGCCTTTTAAAAGGGAGAGCCGTTAATACTGCCTTGCCTACAGGCTGCGTGCTCGAAGTGCCTCTGAATCCTTACACAGGTCCCAGCGATGGTGCCTCTGGTTTCCAGCGCAGTAACTTAGGACCTGAGGGAGGAAGCTCCCAAGGTTCCATGTGCCTTGGGTGAGCTTTCCTAGGGAACAAGGTGGGAATTAATCGGGATTTATCACAGGCTTAGAAATACAAAAGAATTAGCTCAGTCATCGTAGATCTCCCCAGCTGAGTTACATTTGTTCAGATGGAGAATACTTTATTCTTTCAAGGGTACTCATTGTAGCCTCCTCTCCCCCAGTTATGACACCTTTCAAAATATCCACCCCCCCACCCCCCCCAATAGGCCGGCCTGTCTATTCATAACTGGTAAACTTTACACTGCTTCTGCTTCTGCATGGAAGGGGCCTGCCAAGGGCTTTAACCTGTTACCTAGCGCTAGTCTGTGTTCCAAGTTGTTGTTAGGGACACAGCAAGTACTCTTTACAGACTGTGTAACACTCACACCCACCTTATGAGTTAAGGATGAGCTAATTTTACAGGTGAGTAATCATACTTCGGTTCAAAGACTTCTCTAAGGTCACCCAGCTCGTAGATGGCAGAGCTTGGATTCAGACCTCTATCTTACTCCAGACCTAGAGACCTTAACTACTAAGTGACCGACCACCTGCTGAGTTGTTGCTGTGGTCCACCATCTTGCTGGTTTGTGTCCTAGCCTCACACAGGGACTACAGGGGCCTTTCTGCTATGTGACTTCTAGCCAGACATCCAGACCAGGACAGCTGGTCCGGGACTGTGCCTATGCCAGCGCGCCAGCACATTCTCCACAGGCGGCCTGATCCTCGGCAGGATTTGCTCCATGCGCCCGGTCATTTCTAACAGCATCTCTCCAGGTGTCTGGGCCGCTGCTCCCTTCACTTACGCCTCCCAACACTGGATCGCATTTCCCTAGCTACGGATCACCGCCACCTGGCTCCCAGCACCCCGACCTACGGAGAAATAAGGGCTGCACAGTTAGAAAAACTTTTGTGAATTGCTCTTCTTCAGACCGTGAGCGTGTAAATGGATTCCCTCTGTTCCACCCCTGCTAGAAAGCCCCGCGAGGCCTTCAGAGGAGAACAAGGGGATGAATTTGGGAAGTAGGGACAATCAGACCCCAAAACCCACTCTAGTGCCATGATCGGGGAGAAGATGCTCTCCATGACAGCTGTGATCTGTGGTCTGAAACACAACCTTCCTCAAACCGAATACCAGCACAAATGCAGTCGTGTTCTTTTTGTCAGGAAGTTGCTGTAAATGCCTAGGAAGCTTTGGTGTGGTAACCCCAGAGGATTTCAGTAAAGGTAGGAAAAGAGAATTTAGAGTAAGCTTAAATTAAGAGGACAGAACTGCTAGTCCAGTGTATCTAAAAAACAGGTCTTTTTGACTGTGCATTAGCGATCTTGATGATGTAGGTGACATTCTTCAAAGAAAACTCTTTCTTCCTGCTACGTCGAATAAAGCCATCTTCTTCCCGCAGCACCCTTTCTACCAAGAAAGTTTTGTCGGTAAGACCTGAGGCCGCTCAGTTCCCTTCGTGGTCCCGGGATGCGGACGCCCTCGTAGGCAGCGTCTCCCGTGCGTCAGGGAGGCGCTCCCTCCCAGGCTGCCGCGGGCACAGAGCGGGCACCTGAGAACGACTGTCTGTGCCTCACTTGCCTTGCCTAATCCTGCCCTGGAGTAGCTCCTAACCCCCAGGGCTGGCAGGAAAAAGGCCTCTCAATTTCACAGTGAGCAGCTGGAGGGAGAGAAAAATGGTCCTTTAGCATGGCAGTGCTGTGGTGGCGTCAGCACAGTGGAAACAGAGCTTCTTAGTGTCTCCTCAGAGCTGAGCTTACTTGAAAGCACTCGGACCAAAGGTTCTTACGGAGTTTGCAAGTGGCCTCTCAATGTATGTGTAAACATAGAAGGTCTCTAGGTATGCGGTTGGTTGCTGGTGGATGCCAGCAAACAGACTCCTCGTGGGTTTATCTTTAAAGCATGACACCCAGCTTAAGATGTGGTCTGTCGCATTTAACCACGGTTCTCCGTGAATTCCCTCACACCGGGGTGGGCAAACTTCTCCTGCCAAAGGCCAGAGAGTAGATATTTCAGACTTTGCAGGCCATAGGGTCTGTAGCAACTCTCCCTGTGCTGTCCCCGCACAGAAGCAGCCACGGGCAGTCCATAAACGAATAGGCATAGCTGTGCTCCATTTACAAAAACAAGACCCCACTTGACCTTAGTCTGCCGACCTCTGCCTCAGACCAAAAGGGAACTAACTGCTCCCTGCAGTAAGAGCCCTGTGGGAAGAAGTAGTAACAAGGTTACCTGCTTTTCTAGAAGAGGAATTATTAGTGGGTTCACATTCCAACATGTACAAAAGCAGCTAAAAATATTTTCATTAAAGCGATTGATTGTCTTGATCAGGCCAGATTAGCTGCCTAGAAACGGTCCCCAACACTTGCTATTGCAGAACGGATGCCATTGCCCAGAGCAGGCAGATCGAGTAGCCATTCCACAGACTGGTGCAGTTACTCACTTGCCATTGGAGAGCCGTGGGGCTTTCACCTGTTTTTCTTCTGCCCTGCAGGCCTCTTCCTTATCCTGGGTTTGATACTCTACCCTGCTGGCTGGGGCTGCCAGAAGGCCATAGGCTACTGCGGACACTACGCATCGGCCTACAAACCCGGAGACTGCTCGTTGGGCTGGGCCTTCTATACCGCCATCGGGGGCACGGTCCTCACTTTCATCTGTGCCGTCTTCTCCGCACAAGCAGAAATTGCCACCTCCAGTGACAAAGTCCAAGAAGAAATCGAAGAGGGGAAAAACCTTATCTGCCTCCTTTAGTTTGGAAGAGACATCAATGCCGTTTTCTTGCTCGTGTAACCTTGTGAAACACTTCACTTCCGGTTCTGTCGTTTGAATCGAGTGAAGAACTAGCCTTTACCTACCAAAGCCACGTTCCACAGCCCTGAGCCTCGCCAGGACCAACGACAGGCAACACCCAGCTGCACAGAGTGACTGCACAGGAGGGCCACGGTGCAAACTGTAAGAGATGGAACGTGAAAACAGTACATAAACCCTGACACGCAGTTAAGTTCTGTCAGACTCCATCTCCCCCCAAGGCTCAAGGAAGGATGATGACCTAAACCATTAAAGCAGCAGTTTCTCTGGTAACAGAAGAGACCATTGGCCAGATTTGCGGGCTGTTGAGAGACGTTTCTGCACAGGTTGCATGCCTGTGAGCATCTCTGCCTCAGAGTGAGGTTTGGGCGTTGGTGCTTTTGTTTCCTCCTAGTTCTTTCAAACTCTCTCAGGTGGAGACTGCAATGAAGACTGCACACCCACCGGGGAGAGGATGTGTGCTAAAGGGCCAAGCAAGACACTGTCGGTTGCTTAGCTGACCCAAGGGGTCAGCAGGGACAGTGTGGAATTCTGTGGTGGGACTTATTCTAGGCTGAATTCCAGAGTCAGGTGGATCAATTGAGCTGTCACTCCAAGAGTTTAGAAATTTGAGTAAAGGAAGAATAAGAACCTGTCCAATCATGAGAATAAAAGTACAAAATCCTGCTAGTGGAGACAAATTCATTCCACTCCCCAGCAGCCAGGCTAGCACCAGTACTGGCCCAGTCTCCTCTTCCACTGGAGATCACATGGTGTTCTTCTAGGGCTAGGACTGCGCTTTGACTGCCAAAGGAAACCTCGCTCTGTTTCCTGATTCCAGGGACAGAGGTCTCCGAGCCAGCTGTGGCTCATTCATCTGGTGACTGGGAGAGCTTGCCAGAATCTCAGCACTTGCAGGGAGACCTTTTCCCACTGTGTGGTAACCATGCTGTATTCAGCTGTATTCCTACCCCCCAGCAGCAGCAGGATGGCATTCTGTGCAGAAAAAGGAGCTAGAGATGGGAGTTAAGTTTTTCTAGTTACTGGTGTTGGTCCTGAAAGCAGACTGAAATAACATTAAATTGCTCTAACTGGTGAGTTACATCAAAGGCTTCATTCTCAGGAAAGCACAGAGTAGATAGAAAGTTAATGCAAAATGAATGAGAGCTAGACCAAGCTCATAGCACCTGCCTATACCTGTTTACAGAATGAATGAAACACCACTATTAAAAAGGATTCAGGGGCTTTTAATCTAGTTTCTATAAATCACCAACATAACTGATTCAGGAAAATGATATTAGCCATCACTTCAGACTTACTTCGGAACCGATCAAAGTGACCAGAAAGAACCTAGTCTGGTATTCTCCTGAGCTTCAGGATTGCAGAATGCGATAGAAACACTTCTTTGCAATTTAAGCAAATGGAGTGGACCTGCCAAATTTCTGGAAGGACTAAAAGGACAGGTCTCTTTAGGCTTATGAATCTGCTTACTTGAGGGCTTGCTTTGTTTTGAAAATTTAACAAATAACTATGAACCTTGTTCGGGCAAGGTACTGTGTGCTAAGCACCACCAGGTAGAGAGCCCCGATTCAGATTTGACAACCCTGCCCTGAGAAAATCATCTTAAAGCTGTGTGAGTCTAAAACCATGCCTTGCTGCAGAACAAGTAATTGCAGTAGTTGTTCCATTCCAGTTTAATTCCATTCTAGCCTTCGGCCTGTACCAGAAACCGTTTTATCTCACAGATAATGAGCTAAAGGGCAGGAAGGCGGGGGCATGCAACCAGGTCTTCATGAGCTCACCATTCTTAGACCAAAGTTCAGAGTAAAAGCAAGATGTACATCTGTGACTTCAAGGGGTATCCTTCAAGGGGTATCCTTATGTATCCTCATAGCAGCCTGTCATAAGGGCTCAGGACACAAACAATAACTGTGTCTGACGCCACACAGAAATGATAGGTTATGGCAGCCACTGGACAGGACTCCTGTCCCTTACTGTGCATCTGTATGCTCTAACCAAGTTCTGATGCCATCACAGTCATTGCTTTTTAACCCTTGGCAATAATTTTCATTTAAAAAAAAGCAACTCCCTCCATCAGGCAAATGATTTAAAACCCAATTTTTTTCCTTAAATTTATCATCACAAGATTCACTCTACTTCTTCTTCTATACAAGATAGAGAACCCAAGTTACAACACTAATTTTACACTCTCACTCTCCTCGCAGACA
Organism: Orcinus orca; assembly: GCF_937001465.1. Lineage (NCBI taxonomy): Eukaryota > Metazoa > Chordata > Mammalia > Artiodactyla > Delphinidae > Orcinus > Orcinus orca. The sequence goes on from NC_064561.1 coordinate 123,365,157, forward strand.
AGTCATAAGCTTAGAGGATTCTCTAAGCACGTCCATCATCTTTACTGCCTGACTGCGCCTTCACTGAGGGGCGGTGGAGGGCGGGATATTCCTAGGTCGCTCTGATAACAGAAGTCATGAGCGAAAACGTGACCTCTCTTGGCCAGAAGAAAGTCACCTGACAGTGTTTACTTCATCAGTCTGAATGCTACAGAAGACCAAAAAAAAAACCAGCACATGCACACACACAAAACCGCAAACCACTAAAAGCCGCTTAAACACTGATTTGTTAAGCAGAGCAGAGATGAAATTTCTCTAGCAGAGAAAGAGGAGAAAGGTAATGTGGGCCTTCTAAACCTTTAGTCCATTTAGCCAGGCTTCAGTTGGGATAAATGGAATATCAAAATCAGGCTAGTCTAGACAAAAACTGCATGGCTGTTTAAAAACCACTGCATAGGAGGAATGTGTTAGAAGGAAATAATAGATTAAAAACAATTAGACAATCGTTGACCCGCAGCTATTTTTCTATTAAATTTCTATCAAGCGCCTCAGTCTAAAAATCTAATATACCTGGACCATTACTGCTACCAGCAAGTCTTATTTATTTTTTGCCTGCGTTTGTGCTTCAAGTTTCGTGATGGGGCTGGGCTTCTCAATGAACTCCAAGAAGGCAGAGATGTGTGCTTTGGAGTCTGTGGATTTTTTAAACCTGTGTGCTGATTCAACAATGTTACATTAATTGTGTAAGGGTTTTTGTATAGTTATCAAACATCTGTGGTGTAATGATCTTTGTTAAACATGTATTCTGTAAAGTGCCATTGTCTTTTTTATGTGTAGCATATTTAAAAAATATATATGTATATTATACATACACAAGTCTGTGTGAAAGATGTGCAATAACAAAGGTGTATGTATGTTTTGTTTTTTGGAAACTGGACAGGAGTCAGAACAGAGATTGTTTCTGTTTTGGCAAAGGAGAGTTAAACATATTGCCTTCATGGCCTAGTCATTAACCCATAACAATTTTAATGCTACACAAACCTATGTGAAGAAAAGACTGGTATGAAATCATTTTTTTCCTGGGTCTAAATTAAAATAATCACTAGTTTATGTGAAAGTTAAGCCAGCAAGACAGGCCCAGTTAATGCTAGTCTTTCATGTGAAATGTGAAGCTGCCACGTTGCCTTTTCTGTTTGTGTGATAACTAGTAGCTGGTACATAATCACTAAGGAGCTATTTCTTAACATGCTTTGATAGACCACGTTAATGCTAGACCACTATTTAAGGGCTAATCTCACACCGTCTTAGCCATAAGGGTCTGCTTAGAACAGACCTCTCTGTGCAATAACATGTGGCCACTGGAAATCCCTGGCCTGCGTTTGTATTTGGGCAGCAATGACTCCCAAGGGCCAAAAGAAATAAAAGCACGACTGGGATTTCTTCTGAGACTGTGGTGAAACTCCTTCCAAGACTGGGGGGTCATGAGGTGCTTTGGAGGAACTCAGCACCACTTGATATGCAACAGCCACTTGAGCCAAATATAAAATTGTATTACCGCTGACGGACTCCATGTGAGCCTTTGAATTTCTGCTTATCCTATTATATTGTAAACTAATACATTATTTGTCTAGCATTGATTAGGTTCCTGTGCGTATGTATTTTCACAACATGCTCCCCTACCCTCCCCAGATATGAATTAAACCAGATTTTGCAAACTCATTCTGATTCAAGTCTCAGTATATTGGTTTCAATATGATGTGTATCATTTCATCAAGAAGATATCTACCAATCAAATTTGAAAGACTAACTTATATGTAATAGTGATGACAGGAAAGAAGATATTCAGGTATTTTAACTATGCCATTCACTAGTAACATATATACACCTGCCTTAGGTTAGCTTTAACTTCAAGATAAGTATATGTTTCTTTCTTGGAGAAGCACTGATGTAATTATAAATAGGGAGGAATAAAACCCTCTCAAATACTATACAGATATCTTAATTTTAAAGTAAAGAAATATGGAAATGCTTCAAAGTATTTAAAAAGCTTTATAAATGTAAAGAAATGTGTATAACAAGGGAAAAGTCAACAGAAGGACACGTTCACCCCTTCCAACAAAAATACCAAAGTTAAAAGCCAGTCATGGAGCAGTTCACATCCACATTTCCTGAACGTAATCCTGCCCATAAAAAACCTCATCTAGAAGCAGAGTTCTAATTTAGAAACTCAAAGAAGACACTAACAACCCTTTTCATAAACTCTTACTCTGTATCACGTGAAGCACTTAGTGATAGAATATACAAAAATAGCTATTTTCCTGATCTAGGGCCTGTGACAGCTGAAACTACTTGTAGCTTTGGCTTCTAAACATACCTGACACATGCCTGATTTCTAATAAGAATCAAAATTAAAACTGACAAAATTACCCAAATCAATAAAGGCAAAATTCTTCCATATTATGATCTAAATAATCCAAGCAAAATTGGACATTTTCAGTTGCTTTTTCAGCTCTTGTTACATCTTCCTCAAAAGTTAATCCACAGGAGAAAGGACCCTGGCTTTAAACTGCGGCACAGGCTGGGTAACCTTCACCTGTGCTTCCCGTTTCATCATTAGCAATTTTGCTACCGGATCAACTTTCCATGACTGATCTTCCTGGAACACACTGCATTCAACGTACTCCTAGCTCACCTTAAAGTCTTTGCCTAACATAGTAAGAGTCTTGACTATTCTGGGCATTTCCTTTAAATGGGTTATTTCGGTAGCTTCCAATAATTCAGTACCTTTTTAGACTCTCAAACACTAAAGGATAAGAGCATCAAAGCAAACTTTCAGCCTGCTCTCCAGAGCAGCAAGAACCAATAACTGTCTTGATTTCAGGGCCCCATCTGGTTGCTGAGTCACTGGGCTGGGGCCACCCACTGCTGCCCCTGCTATCTTCTTCCTTACAGCTTCCTCCTCACCCCGGAGAGCTCTGCAAGATAACTCTTTAAGACATGAACAGCTCATTTTGCTTAGATACACAGGATGTAAATAAAAGCATAAATGAATAAGAGGAAGTAGTAAAACCACACGGAAAAGAAAAATCAATCAAATAACTTTTAGTAGCTCTTTGGCTTTTTATAGCCAAATATCCTGAAAAACCTAATACCTGTGCAAGCAGTCCACCAAGTGCCTGTGTTTGGGAGAAACCACTAAAATTTATTCTCAAGAGAAGGAAGCCTGAATTAAGGCAGGAGATAGTGAAGACAATGAGATGAAGTGAGTGAGGGAGAAAGAAGGGGCAGCTTGGGGACTGACTGGAAGCAGTGGGGGGAGGAGGGGAAAGAGTCTAGGGCGACTCCCAGGCATGTGGTTTGCGCACTAGGCAGAAAGTGGTGCCATCACCTACGTCAGGAATCCATCAGGGACAGACAGTGAAGGTGTTAAGCGTCAGCTCAGGCTGCCAGTGGCGAAGTCCTGTGTGCAGCTAGGAATATACCATGGAGAGAAGACCAGCTTGGAGATACAGATCTGGGAGTCTTCAATACACATGGACAGACAATAAGAATTTTTAACCATTATGCACTTTTCATGGGCAGGTACTGGGCTAAGCACTTCTTTTAATTCATTTATTCATCAAAACCCTATGAGTAGAAACGATTATTATCCTCATTTTACAGATACATTAACTATCACCCAAGCAACTTAACTGAGGTGAAGTAATCTGCCCCACGTTAAAAAGCTAGTAAGCCAAAGCTCAAATACAGGTTTGACACCAAAGTCTACATTCTCAAACAGCTGTAGTTTCTTTCTACCAAGAATGTACCGGGTGAGAAGGCAATATTAACACAAACCCCCAGGGGACACCAACATCTCTGCATAGTAAACTCTTAGAATAACCTCCAAGTTCAACTCCAAAAAGACCGCACCGTAAGATGACAACTGATGAAAACACTGCTCCCTTTCAGAGAAAAACCTGGTAATTTTTCATACTTTTCAAGATGACAACATACGTACCAATTTGCTCAATCCTGAAAACAGAAACTAAAAATTCATCAAGTATATGACAGTGGTAAAAAAATGACAGTTTTGTTTTCTTATTATAAATAATCTCTTAACAACGAGGTCCTACTGTACAGCACAGGGAACTATATTTAATATCCTGGGATAAACCATAATGGAAAAGAAGATAAAAAAGAATGGAGGGCTTCCCTGGTGGTGCAGTGGTTGAGAGTCCACCTGCCGATGCAGGGGACATGGGTTCGTGCCCCAGTCCGGGAAGATCCCACATGCCGCGGAGCGGCTGGGCCCGTGAGCCATGGCCGCTGAGCCTACGTGTCCGGAGCCTGTGCTCCGCAACGGGAGAGGCCACGACAGTGAGAGGCCCGCGTACCGCAAAAAAAAAAAAAAAAAAAAAAAAAAAAAAGAATGTGTATGTGTGTATAACTGAGTCACCGCTGCACAGCAGAAATTAACACATTGTAAATCAACTATACTTAAATAAAAAAATAAATTATAAAATAAATTAATAAATAATCTCTCATCCAGGATAAGCAGCTATTATGATTACATAAGAGGCCTATTTTCTTCATAGCCAATCTAATAATTAAATAAGGATTTGTTTTCAACTAAAGTTTCTCCAAACACACACACAAATGCCAAAGACCATTTAGTAAGTTAGCACTGCTGTGAAGAGCAGGCAGCAGGTACTTACCCACACGTGTGGAGCTAGGCCTTGGTCTGGAGATTTCAAAAATAAACGTTGTAATTTTTTTCTTGATTACTGTATATTTTTCTAGGGTCCACTGTCCCTAAAGGATGGATACGAATTACTGGAAATGTGGAAGGATGAAAAAGAAATAGAGAATTGGAGAGAGGTGGCACCATGTGGCAGAAGCAACCCCATGCTTGGCAAGAGTCACGGGACACTGGTGTAGCTGCCTCTCCCTAGCCCAGCACCACCACTCACTAAGTGACTGGGATAATTTCCTATTCCTCTATAAAAATGGGGCCAATAACAGAAATACCACCATAGGTTTGGTGTGAGGATTAAGTAAGTGATGTATGTGAAGCATTTAGTATAGCCTCTGATATACAGTAAGTCCCCAATAAGTATGCTATTATTAGAAGAAAATTAAAAGAATCTTCTGTCCAGACTGATATCACTTGGAGTTGATCTTAAAAATTAAAGAGTTGTTCTAAAAATTGTGAAAAATAACATAACCTGTTGTTAAAACCAATCTAGTTTTGGGACTTCTCTGGCAGTCCAGTCGTTAAGAAACTGCCTTCAAATGCAGGGGATGTGGGTTCTATCCCTGGTCAGGGAACTAAGATCCCACATGCTGTGGGGCAACTAAGCTCGCACACTGCAACTACTGAGCCTGCGTGCCACAACTAGAGAGCTCACATTGCCACAACTAGAGAAGCCCATGCGCCACAACAGTGACCCAGCACAGCCAAAACAAAAAAACAAAAAAAACACAGTCTAGTTTTTTCCTAGAGAGGCTCAATAGATTGGCTACCTGAGGGCACCAATTTTTTCCATCCTGTACTAATCATCTTTGGCTTAGTGCTTTCAGGAAGTGGAAGATTTCTCTGTGGATACAAGATACATGGTCACTCCTATTTAGCCAAACTAAAAAATAAAAAGGTGATCCCATCATCTCTGGGAAACCAGAATGCTCAGAAAACCTCCTGATTATTTGTCAAACTTGTTGATGGCAAAGCCTTTTTAGAAAAGGAACATCCAATCCTGGTAGAGTGTAAATAAAGAGGTCCTGCTTCTGCAAATGGAGGCACAAATTGGTACAATTTTCTGGAGAGCCATCTGGCAATGCACATTAAAGATCTTAAAATATACACTTACGCTTTGACCCAACAACTTGTCCAAGGAAAGAACACAAGCTTGGGCCCCAAATTTAGCAACAATATATCCCTTGATTATATTATATTAATTATTAATTATATTAATTTAATTATATTATTTATAATAAACTGAAATTCAGAACCTAAAGGAATAACAGGACTTTGAAAAATAATATATGATACATGTATATAAAGGTAGCTGTACAGCTACTAATGTTACAGAAATAATTCATCAATGTGAAAAATTCCACATATTTATATCATCATTGAAAAAAAGATTACAAACCATTGTGTTAGTTAAAATTCTCTAGTAAAAAGTAATAGGAAACCAACTCAAGATAGCTCAAAGAGAAAAGAGTAAGAATTTTACCTGGAGAATGTAATATCCAAATAATGAAATATGGGTGAACAGTCAGGCCTCATACAGGAAATAGAAAGCTGTTAAGATCTTCTATGTCCTTCATCCTACTTGTTTTTGCATGTCTGCTTCATTCTTCACTTTCATTACAGATCAGCTTTCTAGTAACTCTTCTGAAGTCTTGGCAGAATATGGCTATCCACATGTCCCAATTCTGGAACAGTGTAATTCCAGACAAATCTACATTCAGAGTAAAAATTTAATGAGCCACGCATGACTCCATTATAGCTAGGTGACATCCAGTACCAACGTGGTCTTCAGGGGCCCAAAGAAATGGGGCTTGTGAGAGCTGGATAAGCCATCCCCAGAGGATCTATTACAAGGATGTAGAAGGAAATCTTATTTCTTAATATTAGAAAAAAATTGTCTTCCTAGGAAATTAGTAGAAATATATGAACCAAATCTTAACAGTAGTTATTTATGGGTGTAAAATTATAAGCAACTTTACCTCCTTTTGCTATAGATATTTTTTATAATTTATGTGAAATGTAATTTTATAAACTAAATAAGTTAATTTTAAAAGTTAAACTATCAGGTCATTATGATATAATGCTAAGTGAGGGAAAAACAGGATAAAAGTTCACATTGTTTATATCCCTTAACTGTATAAAATGTATGTATAGAAAAAAATGGAAAAAATACAATAAACATTAGCAGTGGTATCTCTAGATGATAAAATTACATACTGTCTTTATTTTCTGATTTATCACTTTCCATACTCTTCAATATTTCTACAACATATATTTTTCATACTGGAAAAAAAAATTACTTGGAGGGATATGTATGCCCAGTGGGCTCAGCTTCTGTATAGGAGACTATAATATTGTAGGAACCACTGTCACTGCCAGATAAAAAAGTTATTCGGGGCATTTTTTTCCTCACCCCCAAGCACCTGAAGAATACTATAAATTGCCAATAGTAACAACTACACACAACCACGATTTATCTTGAGAATCACTGGCCCACAAAATTTTTAAAGAGTTCTGGAGGAACTCTAGGATTACAGCTAAGTGCTAAAAACAAGAGTTAAAAAATAAAATTTGCAGGCTATGATTCTACAGATTCAACTGTTTAAATGTAGACAGGATAATATTCAGAGTAATCTTATACAAGTATATGAAACACTACTAGGCACAAGAGGATTAACGACTTTCTGTCCCCAGTAGAGAAAAGATAAAATGGGTTTTAGTGGCAGAAGGACTTTAACTACACCATCAGCCATGCCAAGCCCAGAAAGTTATAAGATGAAAAATAAATCAAGATTTGGATAAACTTAAAATTTAACACTTGCTGCATTGTTACATACTGGCTCCCATGTCCCTTGCCATTTGAAAACATGAACAGTGCCAATGAAAATTCTCCAAGTTGAAGGCTTTGTCTTACCAAAACCACAAAGTTAAATTGTAAATATGAAACCTACAGGAAGGGTAAGAACACTAGAGGGGAGCCTTTCCCTATTTTCCTGGAATCTTCAAATTAAAGATATCTATATATCTAGGATAGATTAGTGGCAATGCCTGGCTGGCTTAGAAATTTTCTACAGATTCCTTCCTATCTTTCTGTAGACTGTGATAAAACCTTAAAATAAGGTTTAAAAACACCCATCCTTACAGAAAGCATGCTGTTTTGTATAATGTACCCTAAAATTCTAGTAGAAATACTTCACTTTCCATAATATTTAACCATTGAGATACAATCTTTTAGTTTAATAAACAAGTATTAAAAACAACTCTAGTGTTTTAAAACATATTATTCTACTCTAAATAAAGTTATACTATGGTACTTGAAAATCTATCGAAGTGTACATTTTAACCATCCTCAATTATTTTTACATTAACCGCTTTCATTTCCCCTCTAAAGTTCTTAACCACATGGAATCAACAAATCCCTCTAAACATTTACCTTAAGGATAAAATGGAAGGAGATACAGTGAAATGGTGTGTGATGGCCACTGTCATTCTAATAAGGGAAAGTTGCACAAAAAAATGTAACAAATTCTGTATATAAACAGTCTAAACGTAGATTTTTACCAATAAAGATATAAAATTAGATGCTAATGTCAGTGTTTTCAGAAAAAGATAAAGTAATAACTGTATAAGCATTATAGTACTACAAATGATTTACAGAAACTAAGAAACTTAATTAAACATAACCCCCCTCTAAAATGCAAACCCATACATTATCTCAGCATGATTTATAGAAGGACTGTATCCAATGAAAATCCAAACTCACTTTTAGGTAACACCCAGAAAACTGAAAATGCTGTTCCTATTTTAATTTAACATGTATTTCTCAAATAAGATTCACCATGAACATTAGTTTAGACTATATTTTTATATCCTCTTTAGATAGCCAAGTGAAAAATCCAACAATACACAAATTTGTACTTTCATCAGAACATAAAACAACAACAGGTAGTGAGGCTAGAAAACAGAACACAAGTTCAATCAAATCAATACAATACAAGTACAGAGGCATCCATGTTAACCTACAAGGAAAAAATCTGGGCCACAAAACAGGTTTTCTATTTTGAATCTCACTAACTGCTAGACAGTCTGTGTATTTTGACCTTAAAGTGGTCAAAATATTTAATGAGTGAACCTCATGTTCTACTACCTACAAAGGTGAAAGCAACAGAAAAATTGTCATTTTATGTTGCTGAGTTTTTAACTAAGTCTTTTATAATACTTATTTTGTTTAGTAGCACGTGATAGAATTATACACAAATTATTTAAAAATTAAATGTGGTTATTTCTATATACCTTAGGCCCTCAGCATAATTTCTGCCTCTGAAGTGCTAATACAGTATTTAAAACTATACAAACATCCAGTAAACAGCATTTTATTTTATGACATTCTGTGTTAATACAATAAATATACAAAACTTCCAAACCACTGAAAACATGCAACATTAGAGGGACAGATGGAGGGCATTTATACAGAACCATGACAGTCACCGTAATGGCAGCGCAATATTACTCGTTGACAAAATATACAAACATCCCTAGATAAATAATCCAAGTCCCAAATTAAAAACCACTGAGCAATGATTTTCCAGTGTTCAAACTTTAGTTTGAAATAAAATAGCCGAAACTTAATATTACCAACTGAAAAGTGACATGGATCCTTACAATGTGAAGACCATTTCATGATTGCTATACTGGGTAATGCTAATATTAAATATAAAACGCTAACAAGTGCCAATCTTCTACTGAGTGCAAATGTGACTATTTACTAATAATTATCGTTAAGAGAATAGAGATTATAAGAATTAAAAACCCCTCTACCTTATTAAACTGTTAAGCAGCGCCATCATTTTAATGCACGTTTATGTTTTTAAAAAAACATTTTTCTCTTATCAGTTTGTATTAACCCAAATAACTGGAATTTAAAACATTTCCCCCATCGAAACAAAAAAAGGTTCAGTTGGTTGTAATTATTCTTTGCTATTTAGCAATAGAGGATTTCTACAGAATAGGGAGAAGCATTCCTAATTCTTGAAGGAAAGTATCTCAGTATTTTTCAAAAGTCTCTATGATAAAGTTTTCATTTTGCAGTTTAAAGAAAAACAAAAGGAACTTGAGAGATGAATTAATGACAGACATACCTACTTTTGCTGTATTTTGTGGTAAATGTTTTGAATGTTTGTAAAATCCACACTCAACAAAGCATACTGATGAGACAGATTTTCAGTAAGATTATAGACTCTAAAGATCTTGAACTGGCTTATTTGGTTGAGAAAGTAAGTAGAGATTATCACTGATCAGAAATATTCATAAAAACAGCTTTAAATTCATACTCTGAATCTTACTTTCATCAGAATAAAAGAAATATCTTCCAAGTATATTACTTCAACAAAGTCCCAAATAAATCAAATGTAAACACCATCTGGATGGATCCGTGTTACATCTAGTATCACACAAAGCTTCTTTCATAAATAGTGAGAACTCACCATCCCACCCCCAGCATGAAACTCATTTTAACTCCAGATTTGGGGGGAAGAATAAAAGTGATTTAACCATTTACACCCAGCCAATTTTTTAGTCTCAAATAATATAATCTAATAGAGAACTCTTACTTTTCAAAATCAAGTTGAATACTTATTATTCTGCAATCTTTTAGGTTAGCTAATGACTTCCAAAACAACAGTATCGTGACTTTACAAATGCCTTTAAGTCATTTAATCAGTTATTAAAAATGACTCAAAGTTTCAACCCAAGTATACTATAAGAATGAAGTTCTGTGCTGCATAGTAATAATTTTAACATGATTCTATCCATAATTAATGCATTCAACTGTATCTGTATTTTCTTGCTCGATGCAAGTTAAATGTTTTATTTTTTCTGTTGCTACAAATTTTAATGTATTCAGTCTGTCTCAAAAATTCAAAGACTGAGGTGCGTTAGGGATTCAAGTATATGTGAAGTGCCAGGGTCTTTTTACTTTTAATGCCAACTAGACATGAGAGGCTAAAAGAAAAACTTCTCAAATACTGTTATGTTCTTTTTGGACATGGAGTTAGCCTAGATTTTAATACCTCTGTTAAAAATGACACACACATACCCCAGAAAAAAGCTGCCAGACACAATCTCAGTTCAATTAAAAAGAGTAGCCACAAGAATATACCAAAGTTTCCATACAGTAATATTTTACTATGATATGAATACTGAAAATTAAAAACAAAAAGGTATTATCATCACTACATTCTATTCCATCACTTATCTACCTTTTCTTTTGGATAATGCACTGCATATTATATTATATCCTCGTATTGCACCCCAGTGAATTTTTATATAGAAGAAAGTATTACAGAAAATCATTTCTATGATTCTATAAACAACTCCCCAAACCTGCACCCATAAGCAGTGCATAACCCAAAATACTAATGCTTTTAAGAAACATGGTGACCATGCAAGAGCAGAGCTTGGTTATCAAAATATCAACTACTCTAAGAAAATAAAAAGATAAAATTTACATTATCTACCATGAAGTGTACACAGGCTCTTCACTGGTGACTGAAACTGCTAAAAAGCAAGCCGATTTAAAAATCCCTAAGTCTCTGATGTCCTATTTCTCTCAATATAAATAAGGAAAAGGAATGAAGCATTGCTTTACTGCTCCAATGTGTAATCCTTACATTTGACTCCTGAAAGAATGACTGCAGCAAGTACTAAGTGTATTTTTAATCATAAGTGCCATGTTAATTTCAGCGTGTCACCACTGAAATAATTCGCTGAACGTTCATCCCCCAAAAAATATGGAGAATATTTATTTCACATGTAATTTTTTTTTTTTTGCAAGGGGCACTGAAATATTAAGAAACTATCAGGTAAATAATAAGACAGGGAAGTTTTTCTGGTTTTAGCCCATGCACAAGTGATTAGGAAATATACGTGCTGTGTGTACTGTGTTTTGAACAAAAAAAATATTTATAGAATACAGTAACTGGAGAAAAAAGTACAGTCAGAAGGTAACAATGTATTGTTTGAAGACTCTAAATTTGGTTACCCTTGAAAGCATTCTGAGCTGCACTAGTTGCTGCGGTTGAAGCTGCATTTGCAGCTGCAGTCTGGACAGTTTTGTTGGACATCACACCTGTTGCAAACTCTTGTTGGGCCTTCTCAAAACTAGCACCTGTTGTGCGATACAGTCCATGTACCTACGGAGGCACAGAAAAGTGGGAGAAGATGAGTGGTAATCTATGTGTTCGTTATCAATAGCTCTTCAATTAATCCCAACATGACTCAGAGATAAAAAGACTAGATTCTAGGCAGGATTCCTAAGGTCAAGAACATCAGCCGCCACAGTGGCACACAACCTTGTATGTAAATATTTTCTTAAAATAGATTTTTCCCTTTTATCTCCAATGCAGAAGAGATAATTATGCCTATGCCAAACCAAAAATAATATAAAAAGCGACTTCTTAACCAAATGCAAAAAGCTATGTTTTCCACTGTACCTAATTAAGACATTACAGCCTTACAAAAGAATGGTTTAAACACAACAGGAGACATTCTGACTTAAATACATTAATTTACTACCCTAGACAATTCCAAAAAAATAATACCTTACCTATTTCTATGTTGGCTACATATACACCCCTGCCCCTATTGTATCAAATGGTATCGTTTTATCATTTAATGTAGCGAGCAATATGTGTGTCCTTAAAGATAATTCACTCTGAATACTATTTAAGTTTTTGTGTATGGTCAAGTCCTAAAGGATTTAAGAAGAAACACTTCTGAGCGCTATCTGTCCATACTGATTCATCACTCAAATCTTAGATTTTTACGAGCAGGGTTCAAAAATACTCCTTCTGTTAGCATCTCTCTCGAAGATGCATAAACTATGAAGCACATCAATCCATAACATCAGCCACTCCATCTAATACAAATTTGAGAAAGGAAATAACAAGGCACACTAGGACAAATATTGATATTTATTTATTACATACCTACAAACTTGGGGGTATGAAAGATGAGGAGGAAAGATGAGACAGAAAAGTGAACTTGTAATTACACTGCATTGTGATAGGTCTAAATTAGAAGCCTGACTAGAATGTCATCAAAGCAGGTTTGGAGGATGCGGGCAGTACACCCAAGTCAGCCCTTTTCCCAAACCTAAATACATAGGAACTGGTTAATTGTGGAGTTAAGTGTGGAGTCAGGAAAAGTAGGAGTCAGGTACTTTCAAGTCAAGTTTAGATACTGGGAAGTTGTTTCACAAAGACAGAATACAGAGGATACGTTGGTTTGGGGGGAGAGTAGACACTAAGTTCTAAACATTCATCCATTGCACAAATGTTTATTGAATACCTACTCTAAGCCTGCCCCAGCAGACAGGTGAAAATTTGGTTTGGAGGTAGAGAGGAATGGGCGAGAGACATGGACTTGGAAACCAATGGCACATAATGGTAGCTACAACTCTGACGTAATGAAATTGTCCACGGAGAGATAACACATAAAGTAGAAAGAGAAGAAAATCAAGTACCGAAGCCTGTTTAGACACCAATATTTAAGAGGTACCCATAACAACAAGAAATGATTAAGAGAGGAATGAGTAAAACCAGGGACCTTTTCACAGATGCCAAGGGAAGAAAGCAGTTAAGGAATGAAGAGTTGTTGGGGAAAATAAGGGGTCAAAGTCCCAAGTTCTTCTGATACACAGTAGTGAAAGCAAATGCCATATTACTATGGATCAAAGTATTAAAGGGTCAGGGAGAGGGACTTCCCTGGTGGTCCAATGGTTAAGACTCCGCGCTCCCAATTCAGGGGTCCGGGGTTCAATCCCTGGTCAGGGAATTAGATCCTGCATGCCACAACTAAAGATCCCACATGCTGCAACTAAAAGATCCTGCATGCTGCAACTAAAAGATCCCACATGCCACAACTAAAGATCTTGCGTGCCGCAACTAAGACCCAGTGCAACCAAATAAATTTTTTTTTTTTTTTAAAAAGGGTCAGGGAGAGGGACTTCCCTGGTGGCGCAGTGGTTAAGAATCTGCCTGCCAATGCAGGGGACATGGGTTCAAGCCCTGGTCCAGGAAGATTCCACATGCCATGGAGCAGCTAAGCCCATGCGCCGCAACTACTGCGCCTGCTGCGCTCTAGAGCCTGCGAACCACAACTACTGAGCCCGTGTGCCACAACTACTAAAGCCCGTGCACCTAGAGCCTGTGCTCCACAACAAAGAGAAGACACCGCAATGAGATGCCCACGCACTGCAACGAATAGTCCCTGCTCACCACAACTAGAGAAAGCCCACACGCAGCAATGAATACCCAACACAGCCAAAAATAAAAAATAAAGTGCAAATTAAAAAAAAAAAAAGAGAAAAAAAGGGTCAGGGAGAAAAAGAGAGCATTGACAAGTACATATACTGGTGAACTTTAAAATTCTTTTAGTACCACAGCACTACCATAAGTATATTTTTATTCCCTTTCCAAACCAAGTTTTTAAAATAAAAAATTAAAGATACAGATAAATTACTACGCCTATGTTTAAGAAATTTATCTCACAATGAGTACATATGATTAGATCCTACAAATTAAGTGTATTATAGAAATCTAATAAACCTTCTTTACTTACCAGACCTAGCCACAGTGCAAAGTAATTACAGGTTAACTTGTCTGTCTCTCCCCCTTCCCCCCACCCCAATTTATGGGCATGCAATTAACAAACATCTGTTCTAATTTATTCCTTCTTTCAAATTTGTATTAAATTGAGTGGCTGATGTTATGTATTCATGAACTTCATGGTTTAATTACTTAAAATGTAATTCATAGCCCCACAGAGCAGAGAGGTAAAATAAAGGTAGGAATAATACATTTCTCAATAGTCTATATCTATATAAACCCAGAGAGCCACCTAGAGGGAAAAGACTGCATATGTATTCAGTGCACAATGCTCAAATACTGCGTTAGATCCACGATATCCACGTGAAAGGGGTGATTCTTCATTTCAGTGTCCCAGCAAGATGACGGGCTACTTACAAGGATCAACATCTCAAAAAGCTTACCATTTCCCTGTTATGTTTCAGTGATATCTACTGATATCTATTGATAACACACTCCTTAAGAAATCAGGGAGATAGTTTTAAGGTAAAACAGTGTAATTAAAAAGCAAAAACTAAACAACTTAAACACTTGCTATCTCTTCTACTTATGAGAATTGCACTAACCTACATATTTAGTCCTAGGAGTACCACAGAAAGGACACTAGATTTGGTACCTAGTGATTCCACTACTTTCTGCAGGGCTGGACACCACTCAAAACCTCAAGTTTACTTCTCATACAACAAGAATATTTCTTGTCCTGTTTGTCTCTCAGAGTTTTCCTGAGGATCAAATGAGAATTATGTAAATGTGTTAGACTAATAAAAATTAAAATTAACTTTAAAATATCTGCAAAAGGGTCACAGCCAAGACACAACTCCAGAAAAGAATCCTGCTTCCTTAATGTATCTTCAAAAATACCTTAGTGTACAATGTGGTTGAATGACACACAAAATATTATGGAAATTAAAAACCATGGTACTTTATTTAAACAAAATAATCCAAATGTATCGTTTCCATTAATGCTTCCAGAACACCATATCGAGAAATCATGATTTTGGATGGCAGAGTAGGAAGACCCTGAGCTCACCTCCTCCCACAGGCACCCAAACTTACAGCTATTTACAGAGCAACTATTGATGAGAAAGACCTGAAGACTAGCAGAAAAGATCTACTAAAACTAAGGTTATACAGAAGGAAGCACAATAAAACAGGTAGTAGGGGCAGAGAGGCGGGACAGTCAAGGCCTAAACTCCTGGGGTGGGCGATCCACAAACGGAAGGATAATTAGAATCACAGAGATTCTCCCTGAGAAGTGAGGTGTTCAAGCCCCACATGGGCTCCTCCACCGGGAAGGTGAGCCCCCAGAACGTCTGGCTTTGAAGACCAGCAAGGCTTGCTTCCAGGAGCGCCAGAGGGCTGTAGGAAACAGAGACTTCGCTTTGAAAGGGCATGCACGAAATGCCGCCTGCCCTGAGACACAGGGCAGAAGCAGTCATTTGAAAGGAGCCTGGGTCAGACCCGCTTGAACAGCCTCCTGCAGACCCAGGAGGCAGCTGGAACTCACCTTGGGGACACAGATGCTGGTGGCAGCCAATCTGGGGAGCTCAGGCCAACACAAGGGCACTGGTGATAGAAAGTGCCATTTGGGAATCCTCCTTCTTACCAGGGCCGGGCCTGGTCCCACCCACCAACCTGTCAGCACCAGAACTGGGACACCTCAGGCAAAGCTATTAACAGGTGGACACGGCCTGACCCACCAGCAGACCAGCAGCCTCAGGATCCCCAGAGCCCCCAGCTAACCCAAGACCCACCCACAAACCACTGGCCAACATCAATCCCCAGATCTCCAGGGCCATGCAGCCAGAGACCCCAGAACCTGGGTCCACCCACCAGTGAGCCAGCACTAGCCCTAGGAGCCCCCTATGTCCCATCCCCATCCACAAACAGGCTGACCCTAGCTTCAGGATGCCCTGGTTCTGCAACCAGAGACTGCAGGACCTGCCTATATTCACCAGTGGGCCACACCAGCCCCATGACTCAGCCTCATGCACCAGTGGGCAGTCACCAGCCCTGGGACCCCTTGGGCCCCAATCACACCCAAAAGAAAGCCAACACCAGCTTCAAGACACCATGGACATGGCAGACAGTTATGTCAGGAACTGGCCCCACCCACCAGCAGGCCAACATGGGATCTGGGACACCTAGCATACAAACCAGCCAACTTAAGACCCAGCTCCACGCAGCAGTGGGCCAGAACTAGCCCTGGGACCCCCTGGGGCTCTGTAACCAGCCACCTCGTGACACGGCCTGGCCCATCAGTGGCCGGCAGCCTCTGCACAAGGCAGGGCATAGCAACCAACCAGACCGGGGGCTAGCCATGCCTACCAGATTGCCCACAGCAGTCAGCATACCACAACGAAAGGGCCCATGCAACCTACCTATGGGGCAATCCCAGAGCATATAGCTCTGGTGACCAGAGGGAAGCGCACTACTGGGACACACAGGACATTTCCTACATAAGGCCACTTCTCCAAGATCAGGAAATATAACAAGCCTACCAAATACAGAAAAATGAAAACAGTGAATTAACCAAAATGAGGTGACAGAGGAATATGTTCCAAACAAAGGAACAAGATAAAACCCCAAAGGAAGAACTAAGTGAAGTGGAAGTAGGCAATCTACACAATAAAGAATTTAAGGTAATGATCTTAAGGTAAGGATGCTTAAAGAACTCAGGAGAAGAAATGGATGAACATAGTGAGAAGATTAATGAAGAGTTAGAAAATACAAAGAAGACTCAAACAGAGTTGAAGAATACAGTAACTGAAATTAAAACCACACTAGAAGGAATCAACAGTAGGCTAGATGATACAGAGGAACAAATCAGAGAACAGGAAGAGAGAGCAGTGGAATCCCTCAAACTGAACAGAAAAAAGAATTTTTAAAAATAAGGACAGTTTAAGAGACCTCCAAAACAACATCAAGTGTACTAACATTCACTTTATAGAGGTCCCAGAAGAGGGAAAAAGGGACAGAGAACATATTTGAAGACATAATAGCTGAAAACTTCCCTAACCTGGGACAGGAAATAGACATCCAGGTCAAGGAAGTACAGAAAGCTCCAAACAGGATCAACCCAAAGAGGACCACATTAAGACACACTGTAATTAAAATAGCAAAAGTTAAAGATAAAGAGAGAATATTAAAAGCAGCAAGGGAAAAGAAACAAGTTACATACAAGGAAACTCCCATAAGGCTATTACCTGACTTTTCAGGAGAAACTCTGCAGGCCAGAGGGAGTGGCACAATATATTTAAAGTGATGAATGGAAAAAAATCCTACAACCAAGAAGACTACTCAGCAAAGCTTTCCTTCCAGTTTGAAGGAAAGATCAAAAGTTTTACAGACATGCAAAAGCTAAGAGTTCAGCACCACAAAACCAGATTTATAAGAAATGTTAAAGAGACTTCTCAAAGCAGAAAAGGCTACTACTAGAAATATGAAAATTACAAAAGGAAAAATCTCATTGGCAAAGGCAAACAAACAGTAAAGGTAGTAAATTAACCACTTATAAAGCTAGCAGAAAGCTTAAAAGACAGAAGTAGAAAAATTTGGACTTCCCTGGTGGTGCAGTAGTTGGGACTCTGTGCTCCCAAGGCAGGGGGCCTGGGTTCAATCCCTAGTTGGGGAACTAGATCCCACATGCATGCCACAACTAAGGAGCCAGTGAGCCACAACTAAGGAGCTGGCAAGTTGCAACTGGGGAGCCTGCCTACTGAACTAAGGAGCCCACATGCCACAACTAAAAGGAGCCAGTGAGCCGCAACTAGGCAGCCCGCAAGCCACAACTAGGAAGCCTGCCTGCCGCAACTAAGACCTGGTGCAACCAAATAAATATTTTAAAAATAATAATAATAAAAGGTAGAAAAATTATCTATATCCACAATAAGTAGCTAAGGGATACTCAAAATAAGATGTAAAATATGATGTCAAAAACTGTAAATGTGGCAGGGTGGAATAAAAATGCAGGGTTGTTAAAATGTGTTCAAACTTAAGAGATCAGCAACTTAAAATAATCATACACACACACACACACACACACACACACACACAGACTGCTATATATAAACCTTATGGTAACAACAAACCAGAAGTCTATAATTGATACACACACAAAAGAAAGGAATCCAAACATAACAGTAAAGATAGTCATCAAATCACAAGGGAGAGAGAAAAAGAAAGAAAAAAGAACTACAAAAAATAACCCAAAAAACAATTAACAAAATGCCAATAAATACATAACCTAACAGTCATTACTTTAAATGTAAATGGACTAAATGCTCCAATCAAAAGACACAGAGTGGCTAAATGAATACAAAAACAAGATTCATATATATGCGCTCACTTTAGACCTGAAGTAACACACACGGACTGAAAGTAAGGGGATGGAAAAAGGTATTCCATGCAAACAGAAACAGAAAAGAAAGCTGGAGTAGCAATACCTATACCAGACGAATAGACGTTAAAACAAACAGTAACAAGAGACAAAGAAGGCCATTAAATAATGATCAAGGGATCAATCCAGAAAAAGTATAAGGTTGTAAATATATACGCACCCAACATAGGAGCACCTAAATATACAGACTACATACAGTAAGTCCCCTACATACGAACCTTCAAGTTGTGAACTTTCAAAGATTCGTTCCATCAATGTCAGGCGTGAGTGAAACTGCAGCTTACCCTCCATCTCCTATTGCTGACGATCCTTTAGCTCTACCATCTCCCACCCCTTCTCCCTCCTCTAGTCAGTAACTCTTCTTGCCTGTTCACTTAATGCCAACCTCTGTATGCCAGCTATTGTACTGTACTGCTGTACTTTCCAAGGTACTGTACTGTAAGATTAAAAATGTTTTCTTGGGCTTTCCTGGTGGTGCAGTGGTTGAGAGTCCACCTGCCGATGCAGGGGACACAGGTTCGTGCCCCGGTCTGGAAAGATCCCACATGCCGCGGAGCAGCTAGGCCCGTGAGCCATGGCCGCTGAGCCTGCACGTTCGGAGTCTGTGCTCCACAATGGGAGAGGCCACAACAGTGAGAGGCCTGCGTACCGCAAAAAAAAAAAAAAAAAAAAAAAAAAAGTTTTATTTTCTGCATGTTTTTTTTTATGTATTATTTGTGTGAAAAGTATTATAAACCTATTACAGTACAGTACTATATAGCTGATTGTGTCAGTTGGGTACCTAGGCTAACTTTGTTGCACTTACGAACAAACTGGACTTACAAACACGCTCTTGCAATGGAACTCGTTGGTATGTAGGGGAATTACTATACTAACACACATAAAAGGAGAAACTGAGAGAAACTCAATAATACTAGCAAACTTTAACACCCTACTTACATCAATGGACAGATCATTCAGACAGAAAATCAATAAGGTAACACTGGCCTTAAATGACACAATAGACCAAACGAAGTTAATAGATAAATAGAGAGCATTTCATCCAAAAGTAGCAGAATCATGTTCTTTCCAAGTGCACTAGGAACATTCTCCATGATAGATCACATGGCAGGCCACAAAACAAGTCACAGTAAACCTAAGAGAACTGGAATCATATCAAGCATCTTTTCTGACCACAATGCTGTAAGACTAGACATCAACTACAAGAAAAAAAATGTAAGAAACACAAACACATGGAGACTAAACAATATGCTTACTAAACAAACAATGGGCCACTGAAGAAATCAAAGAGGAAATTTTAAAAATACTTGGAGAAAAAGGAAAACAAAAACACAGTGATCCAAAATCTATGGGAAGCAGCAAAAGCAGTTTCTAAGAGTGAAGTTTATAGTGATACAAGTCAACCTCAGGAAATGAAAAATCTCAAATAAACAACCTAACCTTACAACTAAAGTAACTGGAAAAAGAACAAACAAGACCCAAAGTTAACAGAAATCATAAAGAACAGAGTAGATATAAATGAAATAGAGACTAAAAATTAGAAAAGTTCAATGAAACTAAGAGTTGGTTCTTTGAAAAGGTAAATAAAATTGATAAGCCATTAGCCAGACTCATCAAGAAAAAAAGAGAGAGCGTCCAAATCAGTAAAATCAGAAATGAAAAAGAACTGATAACTGACACCACAGATATATAATGGATCATAATAGATTGCTATGAACAATTATATGCCAATGAAATGGACAACCCAGAAGAAACAAATAAGTTCCTAGATATGTACAATCTCCAAAGACTAAATCAGGAAGAAATAGAAATTAGGAACAGACCAACTACCAAGAATTAAATTAAATCAGTAATTTAAAAAAATCTCACAGCAAACAAAAGTCCAGGACCAGATGGCTGCACAGGTGAATTCTACCAACATTTAAAGAAGAGTTAACACCAATCCCTCTCAGTTATTCCAAAAAACTGCAGAGAAAAAATGTTTCTGAACTCATTCTATGAGGCCAGCATCACCCTGATACCAAAACCAGACAAAGATATCACAAAAAAAGATATCACAGAATTCCTGTTGGGGTGATGAAAAATGGAAATAGTGGTAGTGGTTACACAACATTGTGAATGTAATTAACGCTACTAAATCGTACACTTAAAAATTATTAAAATAGCAAATTTTATGTTTTATGTAGAGCCACAATTTTTAAAAATTAATAATGTAATATACCAAAAAGCATTGAATTATACAATTTAAATGGGTAAACTGCATGATATGTGAGTTACATCTCAGTAATAAAGCCATTAACATATGCATATAAAGATTATTTGGATGAAAATATCATATGTACAGCATTATAAACTAGCAGATCCACCAAATTTGAAAATGCCTAGGTAAAGATAATTCACAATAATTTAGTTATATTAACTGGGGTTTGGAATCTAATAAGTAACTAGCCTAGTACTTATAGAAAAGGATAACAAAATTAAGATTTGGGCAATCAAAAAAAAAGTGAACATACTAAGGATACCAACTAATGACAGATATAAACAACCTGCTCAGAGTGCCAATTTTTCTAGGGATTCAAAAGTATTACTGCACCTACTCTGTGTCCCCTGGATGAAAATAAGCAGCATGTGGACTAGCATTTTATTTTATTTTTATTTTTCTTGCAGTACGCGGGCCTCTCACTGTTGTGGCCTCTACCATCGCGGAGCACAGGCTCCGGACGCGCAGGCTCAGCGGCCATGGCTCACGGGCCCAGCCGCTCCGCGGCATGTGGGATCTTCCCGGACCGGGGCACGAACCCGTGTCCCCTGCATCGGCAGGCACACTCTCAACCACTGCGCCACCAGGGAAGCCCTGGACTAGCACTTTAATAGGCAATGTGAATCATCTGACATTGATACCTAATCAGAAAAGACCTTAGTGTTGGATGATTCAGAGAGGGGAAGAGAGAGAAGCAGCATGCCTGTCTGTGATAGTACAGAAAGATATTACAGTAAAATTATCAGCATTCTATCCTAGATCCAAAATAAATCAGAAATAAAAGGGGAGGGGAGCGTAGTGAACAACTACAATGCTTTCAAAGAAAGTGAAATTCACTTTTAATCTAAGAGGACTATCACTTTATATACAGTAGGATAGCTTCACACAGCATTTACTGTAAAACACCAATTTAACTAATAAATGAGACTTTTCATTATTGTGGATCATATTCCCCAATTCTATACTCTCACACAAAATAAAAGATTATTTGCAAAGCAGATATTTTGGTATAGACACAGATTTTTAAGTACTTTAAAAACTTGTTTTTTAAAGAAGTGAAATAACTTTTTTTAAAAATTCTTCTGAAGTGCAAAAAAATCACTACTAACAATTATTTTATTAATGTGGACAAAGTCTATTAACAATTTGTTAAATTTCATAGAAAAATAACCATTCAAAACTAGGTCCCAAAGGAAATACAAATTACGTATTATCTATTTATCTCTAGCGTACTAAGTTATTCTAGCTCTTATATCAGTTAAAGGATGGGGGAAATTTTGTATTCCCCTGATATATAATCTCCTATGACTCATTCATTTATTATTTGACCCATTTATAATACCTCTCCCTTAGCCCAAAACTATTATGTAATTCTTTCTAATAGCTTACTACAAAAAGATGGGCCTGTAAAAAAAAATATTGTTTGGGAATAATCTAAAAGAAAATTTTAAAAATCTATCTGTGAAAGGTAAGGATTAAACTATTCCCTTATCTATGAACAGGTACAAGAGACAGATATTCTTGCATTTCAATTATTTTAAATTTGGATTATAAGATGACACTATGGGGAAAACAAAGATACCATAGTGCCCATACTGGGCACTTTAGACACCAATGATTAGCTAACTCCAAATTATGCAGGACTTCACAATGTCCACAAAATTCTCAAAATTGTATTCACTGCCACTGAAATAAATATATACCACAGAGCACCATTTAGCTGGTACTGGAGACGCAGAATAGCCTAATAAAAAGCAACTATTCTAGAGCCAAAACAGTGTGCACAGATAACTTTTAGAGGGCATTAACTGCTTATGGAAAGCCTGACTCCTAGCGGTTATAAACTATGGCTACATAGCCCCAAAGGACTTTTTTCTTTTAAAATGTACAGTGTGGGGAATATAGTCAATAATAGAATACCATTATATGATGACAGATGGTAACTAGACTTGCTGTGATGATCATTTTGAAACATACAGAAATATCAGATCACTATGTTGTGTACCAGAAACTAACACAGTGTTGTAGGTCAATTATACTTCAAAAACAAACAAACTCATAGAAGAAGAGATCAGATTTGTAGTTATGAGAGGCGGTGGGTGGGAGAAGGGGAATTGGATAAAGATAGTTTAAAAGGTACAAACTTCCAGTTACAAGATAAATAAGTAATAGAGATGTAATGCACAACATGATAAATATAATTAGCAGTGCTCTATGTTATATATGAAAATTGTTAAGAGAGTAAATCCTAAGAGTTCTCATCACAAGGAAAAACATTTTTAAAATTTTTATTTTGTATCTATGAGATGATGAATGTTTGCTATACTTATTAAAAATCATTTCATGACGTAAGTCAAATCATTATGCTGTACACCTTAAACTTATATAGTGCTGTATGTCAATTATATCTCAATGAAGTTGGAAGAAAAAACAGCAAGTTTTGAGCAAGTATGGAAAAGAAAATAAAAAGAAAAATCAGGTGTTTTCATTGGATCTCAATTTCTATCAAATTAAAAGAAATCCTTGCCGTTACAAATATGAAAGCTGGCTCAAACTATATTTTAGCTTATATTATCTCCATTTATTGTACTTCATAAAATCATCTCATCTAAATTCCTTATTTCACAGACGAAGAATATGAGACTGGAACCAGGTCTTGAAAGAGCACTTGTAAGTCTTCAACTGGTAGAGAAGATAAAGCAACCCAGAGGTCAAGAAGCATACCATGAACAAAAACTGAGACAAAGCAATGTACGTGATGTATTTAAAAGAAACCAAGCAGTAACTTTGAATAGAGTATAAAGTCTGGATCCGGGAGTTGTGAAAGGTCACCACCAGCCCTACTACCACTACCACCACAATCCCATTCCCCAACCTGAAGTCCACTTCAAAAATCTTCAGAGTGCTGGGTTTATTTGGGATTTTTTTAGATTAAAATAGTAACTATACATAAAGTGAACTAAAGGAAGTGGGAATGGGGTATGAGCGACCTGTAAAAAAATCTCTGGGTTAGCTGAGGTTGGAAATGGAAAGGAAGAGAAAGATGGAACAGACACTAAGAAAGTGTCTAGGAAAGTGAGTATACACACTAAAAAACGTCCAAGGTAGATAGCTAGTGGGAAGCAGCCGCATGGCACAGGGATATTGGCTCGGTGTTTTGTGACAGCCTGGAGGGGTGGGATAGGGAGGGAGGGAGACGCAAGAGGGAAGACATATGGGAACATATGTATATATATAACTGATTCACTTTGTTATAAAGCAGAAACTAACACACCATTGTAAAGCAATTATACCCCAATAAAGATGTTAAAAAAAAAAAGTAATGGAAGCACTGACAAAGTAATGACGTAAGTTTTAAATGGAATCACATGAAAAAGTACTTACAACCACTCATGTATAATAGCTACTTAATAAATTTCCTTTTTAAAACACAGCTTCATTGAGATAAATGTTGTACACTATACAATTTACCCTTGTAAAGTATACAATTCAATGGTTTTTAGTATATTCATAGACCTTTTTCACCATCACCCCAAAAAAAGAAATTCTATAACCATTTGTAGTCACCCTCTACCCCACCCCTGGTTATAGGCAACCACGAATCTACTTTCTGTCTCTATGGATTTACCTATTTTGGACATTTCATATAAGTGGAATCATACACTATGTGGTGTTAATAAACGTTTCTTGAATATGAATCAGAACTTCTGGAAGGAGTGCTGGTTCTGAGAAAAGAATGAGTGTATGCATTACTGTGAGATGATGATACCAATCAACTGGAGATAGAAACAGTCACCTGAAGATGCAACTAAATGTCTGTGTAAAGCATTGTCTTTCAACTCCAACATTCTACTTCATGCAGGTAAGGAAGAAACTGAAACAATGAGGGAGGTTGAAATTCCCAAAGGAAAAACTACTGTAGAGCAAGCACAAAGAGCAGAGACCTGACTGCATTTAAGAAGACCTTTAGTTATGAGCTGAACAAAGAAATGAAGGAGAAAGACTAGCCTCAGAGGCAGGAGAATCAGAACATAACCATAAAGGCTGAGGAAGAGGGGCCACCTGTAGAATAGAAGGCTTCAGCGTCCAAGGAGGAGGAAAACGGAAAAAAAGGCTGGTATAGGATCTAGTAACTTTAGAAAGCGGAGTTTCAATAGTTATGTATGTGTATTTCTAAAAAGAAGTAAAAGCTTTTAAGAGGGAAAATGAGTAGCAAAATATGGACAGAAAGAACATAGCCTAGGTTTCACAGAGTTTTGAGAAGGATTAAAGACAAATGTACAAGCAAAATATTTCAAGAATGCAGTTTTCTTAAATATAAGGTACAGTTATTTCTGTGCAATCCTTGTACATATTCCCAAGTTGCCACAGAGTAAAAAAAAACAAAGAAAAAATGTTTTAAGGACTTATTTTCCTTAATGTGAGACCCACCAAAAAGTATTATTTTAAAACATAGGTGTAATTCACAGGGTCTCTATATTATGTTGGAACATGTGTAGAATATCAAAAATACATACCCAAGGCACGATATAACTTTATACATAAAAAAACCTGACCTTTCTCCTACCCTATGGAATGATTTTCTTTAAGGCAGTGAAAACAGCCATGGGAATTTGACAGGAGGAGGCGCAGTCATCCCTCAGTATCTGTGGGTACTGATTCCATGATACCCTCATCCCCACGCCCATGGGTACCACAATCTGAGGGTGTTCAAGTCCCTTATACAAAGTGGCGTAGTATTTGCAAGTAACCTACGCACATCCTCCCCACATCTGTCCCATATGTATACTGAAATCATCTATAGATTACTTATAAAACCTAATATAATGTAAATGTTATATAAATGGTTGTAAAAACAATGTAAATACTATGTAAATAGTTGCCATTGTGTGGCAAATTCAAGTTTTGCTTTTTGGAACTTCCTGGAATTTTTTTTTCCCTAATGTTTTCAATCCACAGTTGCTCAAATTAGAGGATGTGGAACATGTGGATATAGATTGCCAACTGTATAGCTAAGATAATTGGGCAGTTACTAAAAATAAAATTCAGTCCATAATCCAGCCTGAATCTGTTACCAGCTCACTTTATACTCTTAGATAAAATACAAATAAAATGCACATATCACACAAGAGTTTTACTTCTATTTATTAAGCGGTCTACTATGTTTCATATTCAAAAAAAGAAATCAGAATATATAAAAAGATACAAATTTTAAAAATGAGATTGACTCTTCAATTGATAAAAGAAGCCCTCGGTTAACAGAATTTAAAAATATTCTCTATCTACAGGAAACATTAAATGTGATGCAATTTTCTAAAATTTATCTATGCATAACTTTTAATTGTAAAAAGTAATCCTCAGAGAGCAAACTTGCATAAGAACAACAACCAAATGGCTTGAGGTTACACTAAATAAAGAGCAAAATGGGAAAATGAGAACTGAATCTCAGGTTCACTAAAAAAATTTACAGACATAAAATTTCACTTACCTTTTTAAACATAACTAGTGAGATGACTGCTGATGCTGTGAAAAGTGCTGCTATGATTATCATCATGATTCCAACAGGAATACTTTTGTTGAGACCAGTAAGGGATGAAATCCAACCACTATGAAATTAAAAGAAGAAAACTAAAATTAGGCAAATAAGTTAATGCACAATTTTTAAAAACAGCATAATAACTAACACATTTTCAGCACTTACAATCCAGGCAACATCCAAGTTCTTTACATGTATTAACTCATTTAATTCTCACAACAACCCACTACGATATATGCTATTTTTAATCCCTATTTTACAGATAAGAAACTGAGTCACCAAGATTATTCAGCAACTTGCCCAAGGTCACACAGCTAATAAAAACAGCACAGTCTGAATTCAAACCTAAACACCAAAATCCAGAGCCTTAAATGTATACCATGAGATTTTACATTTTTTAAGCCTATGATTTCATTATTATTTTTTAAAGTTCATTTTAATTATGTAAAAAAATCTTTGAGAACCACATATTCAACAAAGGGCTAGTATCCAAAATATATAAAGAAACTTCAAAGCTCAACAGTAAAAATAAATTCTTAAAATTAAAAAGTTTCAATTAGAAAATGGGCAAAGGACTTCACTGGTGGTCAGTGGTTAAGAATCCACCTGCCAATGCAAGGGACACGGGTTCGATCCCTGGTCCGGGAAGAGTCCACATGCCACAGGGCAACTAAGCCCTGAACCACAATGACTGAACCTACATGCCACAACTACTGAAGCCCATGCACTCTAGAGCCCGCGCACCACAACTACTGAAGCCCATGCACTCTGGGGCCCACGTGTCGCAACTACTGAGCCTGAGTGCTGCAACTACTGAAGCCCGCGCACCTAGAGCCCGTGCTCCACAACAAGAGAAGGCACCACCACAATGAGAAGCCCGCGCACTGCAACGAAGAGTAGCCCCCACTCGCTGCAACAGAGAAAAGCCCACACGCAGCAATGAAGACCAGCGCAACAAAAAAAAAAAAGAAAATGGGCAAAGACATGAAGAGACATTTCACCAAGAGGATATATAGATGACAAATAAGCACATGAAAAGATAAAACATCATGAGTCATTAAGGAAATAAATATTAAAACCACAGTGAGATATCATTACACACCTATCAGAACAGCTTAAAAAAAAAAAGTAGTGACAACACCAGAGGCTGGTGAGGATGTGGAGGCTGAATCACCCATATGTTGTAGTTGGGACTGTAAAATGTTACAGCCATTCTGGAAAATACTGTCAGTTTTTTAAAAACACTGAACAGGGAATTCCCTAGCAGGTCCAGTGGTTAGGACTCCCTTGGCTCTCATTGCCAAGGGCCCGGGTTCAATCCCTGGTCAAGGAACTAAGATCCCACAAGTTGTGGCATGCAGCCAAAAATAAATAAATAAATCATCTAAAAATAAACAAATAGAAATTTTACAACACTAAACATGCAACTTCCATATGAACCAACAATTACACTCTTCTCTTGGGTATTTATCACAGAGAAATGAAAACTTATGTTCACATAAAAACTTGTTCACGAATGTTTTTAGCAGAATAGCCCCAAACCAGGAACAATCCAAGGTCCCTTGGACTGGTGAATGGTTAAGCAAACTGTGGTCCATCCACACCATGGATGCTGCTCAGGAATAAAAAGGGATGAACGACTGAGACACAACAACCTGGATAAATCTCCAGAGCATTATGCTTAGTGAAAAAAGCTAAAGGGTACAAACTGCATGATTCCATTTATATAACATTCTCGAAATGACAAGCAGATTAGTGATTGCTGGGGTTAAGGAGGGAAGTGAGTGTGGCTGTAACGGGCAGCATAAAGGATCCTTTGGTGATGGGAATGTCCTGTGTCTTCACTGAATCAATGTCAAGATCCTGATTTTGGTATTATTCCATAGCTTTACAATATGTTACCACTGGGGAAAACTGGATAAAGGATGCTCGGGATCTCTCTGCATTATTTCTTATAACTGTCTGTGACTCTACAGTTATCTCAAAATAAAGAGTCTAAGTTTTTAAAGTCTGCTAAAGTACCTGAGGTCTATCTTACAACAGGTCACCTTGTATGCACCCTCACTAGCAGATTCCTGTGCTATTTAGTCACCTCACAGGCTGCTGTGCTCAGTTTTAACACTTTTTTCTAAGTCTGTTCTAAAAAGCAAAAGAAGGGCTTCCCTGGTGGCGCAGTGGTTCAGAATCCACCTGCCAATGCAGGGGACACGGGTTAGAGCCCTGGTCTGGGAAGATCCCACATGCCGCGGAGCAACTAAGCCTGTGCGCCACAAATACTGAGCCTGCGCTCTAGAGCCTGCAAGCCACAACTACTGAGCCCACGGGCTACAACTACTGAAGCCCACGTGCCTAGAGCCCGTGCTCCAGAACAAGAGAAGCCACCGCAATGAGAAGCCCATGCACCGGAATGAAGAGCAGACCTCGCTCACCGCAACTAGAGAAAGCCTGTGCACAGCAATGAAGACCCAACGCAGCCAAAAATAAATAAATTTATTTAAAAAAAAAAAAAAGCAAAAGAAATTATTTAGGTTTCATTAGAATACAAAAATGCTGTTAACATAAGCAGTGTATTTTTTAAATTAAACATTTAAAACATTTCCTTTCTCTCAAATGCTAAAGAGTAAACACTTTTTAAAATCATAATGAATGCTACTCTTTCCTAGAACTGATTTAAAATACCCAAATAAATTCTCTGCATGTATATATGCCCGTTAGATCTGCAAAGCTATCAACAGTTGTCTGACTTTCAGTGACTACTCTAATTCAGTAGTGGCATACTAAATGTAAGTCTTCAAATACACTCTAGTTACATGATCGTTTCAGTTTATGTACGTAGCGCAGCAAAGTTGCCTCGCACATGCTTTTAGCTTATAAAAATTCAACTGTACGCAATGGTTGTAAGAGAAAGAAGAGAGGGAGGGATGATTTTATACATAGGTACTCTTCTATGCACCACTTCACTCAAGGAAATGTTTGCTCCAGAGTGTCTGAAGAGAGATATAAATCTATGACCTTCTAACCTGTGTCCAAATAGTCTCAGTTTCTGAGGGTCCCCCACTGAGTGAGCATTTTGCCAGACTAAGAACGATTCTATTTGTTTAAAGATATATCCATATATGTGCATGCAGTGACTCCACTTTTCAAAGACGTGTGTGTATGTGGGCACACATGCATTTGTGTGTGTATGAAAATATATGTTTGCATACCTAAAATAGCGCTTTACACATAACAGGTAGCCTTCTCTTAAATTCCTTCAAAGGTTATTCCTTAGGAAACTTTTAAATTGCATTTTTTATTATTTGTATACTTTTGCTAATCTGGTTTTTCTACGTCAAATATTTTTAGGAATCCAAAAATTATATTAAGATACTAGATGAACAGATTATAACTAGAGTAATTAAAGTAAATGACTTACCAGTTACCCCAATTATGAAATCCTGCAGCCTGGAGTACATGTACAGCAAACTGACAAATATAGACGAAAAAGAATACAAAGAATCTGAATGAACTGTCACTCCTGTTTTTAAAAAGAAAGAGAGTAGGGAGAAAAAGAAAGGGGAAAATGTCATTGTTCTCAATGCCTTTACATTCACTTGTAGACTGACATTCAAACATTAAAAAATATTTTTAAAAACCAGTGGCAACTACCTGAGACTTGAAATTAAAATAATAACAATGTATGTGAACCGTTTATCCAAATACTAGACGATGTTATTATTATTCCAGCCTCACTTTGTCCTTTCAATTTCCAACTGCACCACAAAACATCTTGGCAAAAGAAAAATTATTTTGTTTTCATTTTTTATCAAATAGCTTCACTGAATTATAATTAACATACAATAAACTGCAAGTATTTAAAATATACAATTCGGTAAGGTTTGACATAAGTATATGACTATGAACCTTCTCTAATCAAAATAGTGAACATATTCCAAATTTTTCCTTGTGTTCCTGGTTAATCCCTCCCTCCCCACCCACTGCTTTCAGTCACTATAGTTTCGCATTTCAGAGTTTTATTTAAATGGGATCATACAGTCTACACTTTCTTCTTGTCTGCCTTCTTTCATTCAGCACATTTTCAGATTCACTCATGTTGCTGCATGTAACAAAAGTCCATTCTTTTTCATTGCTGAGTAGTATTCCATTGTATAGTACCACCACAGTTTGTTTATTCATTCACCTGTTGATGATCAGTCAGATTGTTTCTAGTTTTTTACTTCTATAAATAAAGCTGCCATGAACATTCATGCATATGTCTACATATGAACATGTATTTCTTTTTCTCCTGGGTAACTACCTAGAAGTGGAATGGCTAGAACACACAGATATAAGTTTAACATTTTTTTTAATGAATTAATTTTATTTTTGGCTGTGTTGGGTCTTCATTGCTGCGTGCAGGCTTTCTCTAGTTGCGGCGAGTGGGGGCTACTCTTCGTTGCAGTGCACGGGCTTCTCATTGCAGTGGCTTCTCTCGTTGTGGAGCGTGGACTCTAGGCGCATGGGCTTCAGTGGTTGTGGCACGCAGGCTCTAGAGCGCAGGCTCAGTAGTTGTGGTGCGTGGGGCTTAGTTGCTCCGCAGCATGTGGGATCTTCCCAGACCAGGGCTCAAACCTGTGTCCCCTTCATTGGCAGGCAGATTCTTAACCACTGCACCACCAGGGAAATCCCAAGAGTGTCTTTTAAAGAAGAAAAATTGGAGTTCATAAAAAGACAAAACTTATCAATTTGTTCTTTTATGGATCTTGATTTTATTGCTGTATCTAAGAAATCTGTGCCAAAGACAAGGACACAGTTTTTTTTCTTGTCTTTCTCCAGAAGTTTTATATTTTTTTGGTTTTACATTTAAGTCTATGTCCCTTTTTTAGTTAATTTTTAAAATATAGTATGAGGTATGGATTAAAGTTCTTTTTTGCATACAGATATGCAATTATTCCAGCATAATTTCTTAAAAAGACTGTCCCTTCTATACTGCATTACCTTTGTACCTTTCTAAAAAATCAGTAATCTATATACGGGTGCATTTATTTCTGGACACTCTATTCTGTCTCATTGTTCTATATGTCAACGTTTATGTCAATACGATTACCTGGGTTTTCTAATAAGTCTTCAAATTTGTAGTGTTAATCTTCCAACTTTGTTGTCCTTTTTCGAAGTTGTTTTGGCTATTCTAGACTATTACATTTCTATACACATTTTAGAATCACCTTGTTCATTTCTATAAAACAACATGCAGGGATTTTTATTGGGATTGCATCGCATCTATAGATCCATTTTGAGAGAATTCACATCATCATAATGTTGAGTCTTCCAATCCATTAACAAGGTATATCTCTCCATTTATATTTTCTGCATAGATGATTATGTAATCTGTGAATAAAGACAGTTTTACTTTTTCCTTTCTAATTTGATGCCTCTTACTTGGTTTTCCAGCCTATTTATACTGGCTAGAACTTCCATTTCAATTTGAATATAAGTGGTGAGAATGAACATCCTTATCTTGTCCTTGATCTTAAGCAGAAACCCCTTTCAGTCTTTCATTAAGTATGTTAGCTGTTACAGTTTTTCATAGATACCCTTCATCAAGTTGAGAAAGTTACCTTTTATTCCCAGTTTATTGAGTGTTTTTATCATGAAAGTGATTGTTGTTAGATTTTGTCAGATGCTTTTTCTGCATCAATTAAGATGATCATATGGTTTTTCTATTTTAGTTTGTAATATGGTGAATTATAATAACTAATTTTCTATTATTAAACCAACCTTGAATTCCAAGAATAAGCTGCACCCACTTGATCATGACACAGTATCTTTAAACATACTGTTGAATTTGATTTGTTTGGCAAGATTTTCAAATGTCCTAAGTTTACTCCATTCCTGTTCATCCCAGTGACTATTCCAACCCCAAAACACGTTTTTGGAAGTCTTCATTAGAGAAGATTTGTCCCTTCCACTTCATTTATCTATCATTTGTTTATGTGAGCATGGCTCATAGATATTTTCTTTTTTCTTGTTGATTATTATCTTGCTTTATTATCTATGTACCAAGAAACCAGAATATCAGAATGGTTAAAATTATATATGTAATATATTCTCTGAATAAGGGCTTCATAGATAGACTAATTCTAAAGGCTTCATAACAGCTATTTCAGTTACCGAAGAGGGATCTTTCTACTTAGTTCCAAGCTCACAGATACAGTCTAGAAGCTGAAACTGCCTAATAACAACCTCTAAGAAATCTATTACAAGGTACAGAATATGTTTTAAAACTTAAGCTGTCCTACTAAAAAGGAACTACCTCTAAAACATTGCTCTCAAATACAAATGGAGGAATGTAAAAATTGGTTCGCCTTCCTCTTTTATAGGTACAGTTAGTACCTATAAAAGCACAGCTAGCATACTAAGTTGATGAAATGGAAACCTCGGAGTCCTTAAAACTCATTTTTTCTACTTTTACTATTGAAGGAGGCTAAATATCTTTCTCGATAGACTGTGTTTGCCTCATTTTATCAACCAACTTTCCTGTTTCTGGACAAGGAGACAGTAAAATTCATTTTGTGTACATTTGCCATGCTAATATAAATGATTACTTTAAAAATATTTCGACTTTCTCTGAGATTTAAACTCCACGTGCCAGCACTTACTCAACTATCTGGACTCTTACAAGAGTGCACAAATCTTCCTCTATCTAATCTGTCCAAATTATTACAAATGTAAAATCAAATTCAAATTTTTAAAAGGTTACTTTAACTATACAAGCAGTCACCGAAAATATAGTTCTTCACATCTAAACAATATAAAAAAGTGAATCTGACTCCCCTGTGAAAACGATTTTACGATACCAGGTTGCAATTCCCTGCCGAAAGCCTAAAATTTAGGCTTAAATTAAAGACATATGCAAAAAACTGAGGTAGTCGTAGTGCTAGAAAGCACATTAAGTATAACTAACTTCCTGTATACTAAATAGTAGAAAACTCTGTAAAGTGTAAACTTAAACAATACAATCATCACATGCATTTCAAGTTCATTTGAGTTGCTTTAAGAGCCAGGTAAGGCTGCGAAGCTCTTACAGGGCCAGATAACCACTCCCCACCCCTCAAGTGGAGGGCTGTACCAGAGCCAGAATCAGAAAAGGTCCAGAAGAAAAAACATCACTGCGGGTGTAGACAATGTCTATTGGCATCCCAAAGCAAAGGCGATGGGTCTTGTATACAGAAAGAGGTTATGAAGCCGACTGTTGAAACAACCCAGCTTGTACAGAGCCATTTTAACCCAAAGAAGAAAGAGTAGAACTACAGTTAGAAAAACACTATCAATTGATTTAAGCTAAGTAGTTTTAACTTGTAATCCGCCTCAGTTTACAGTGAAGTACTTGTGGTATTTTGAATATTTATTCATAATAGATCCAACTATGTAACCAATTTCTTCATCAGAATAGATAACTAAATAATAAAAGCTTCCTATTGCTTGCCATCCTGGCTCTTCCAGATCAAAGCCTATTGGAAAACTTCATCTCAAATAAGCCAGTTGTTTTTGGTTTAATTGTCTTCAAATAACATACTGACAAGTTATAGTACACCTTTCATAAAAATGTCCTTCCCTAAATTATTATTAAAAATCTCAGAAAAACTGTATTAAGATCACATAAATCTTTTACTTCACATGACATATCAATAACAGAGATTAATCACAACTACAGTTTGAGGAATCAGGGAAGACAAAGTATTTCATTATTTTAAAAGAGAGAACAGAAATTTTACATTTAACCACAATAAATGGGTACAACTTAACTAAAGTACTAAACATTTTACCTTTGGTAACTCAGCATAGTAGTTAACAGCATGTAGCTTTAGAGAAAGATTTGAGTTTGAATCCAGACTCTTCCAGTTAAAGTTGTGTAACTTCAAAGAAAATTTAGGCCTAAATCTGAGATTTTCTATTTGCAAAATAAGAACAGTGGAATCTACCTTTATATGGATGAAATAATACATGTAACGTGCTTAGCGGGGGATGTACAGGCACATAGGAAACAATCAATAAATGTTACTTGTTGGTACCTCTCTTACACCAGTACAGTACTGCACTGCAAACAATTTTGCTCACAGAAGTAATATTCTGCTTACAGAAGTGACATTTAGCTTCTGATAAAATCTTGAAAATTTCTGGGACATGGTTGGTAACTTCATTACTACCAGAATCAAGTAATACATGAAATTCCTGATGATGAAGATGATGTAAAGGCAATAGATTAAAAAGGAACCTAAGAAATACAGCTGCTTTCCTTGTCTTAGTCACTTTGAGATGTAAGGCTATCTAAACCAACCTCATTCTCCCCCTAATGCTTTTGTGCCAAAATCAATTCTTTCTCCAAGAACAGGGTTCCATAAGTAGGCTTTAAAAGGCAGCACCACAAACCCACCCAAATTGTGCATAATATTTTGCATGTCTGTATCTTTTTAGGAAGAGGAGTCACAAATTTCAGATTCACAGTGGAGTCTGTGATATAAAACTATTAAGAACACTCACTAGCCTAAACTAAAATGCATGGAACTGGGATGGAAGGGACCCTAGACTTTGTCTTCTTTCCATCTGTGTTCTGCTAAAAGCAGGGGGCATAATAAAAAGTTTGTATGTAATGAAATTTTAAACTTGGACAATTTTAAACCTAGTCCACAACCTGGGTTCAAGCTTTGGATCTTCTATACTTAACTGACTCCCTATTTTGCAATATCAGCTAACATTTGTTCAACATTACGTGCCAGGAACCATGGCAAACACATGCATTACCCATTTAATGCTTACATTACCCCCATGAGGTAGACACTAATATTGACTCCATTTTACTGATGAATAAACAGATTTAGAGAGGTTAAATGATCCAAAAACAGAGCTAGTAACAGAAATGCTGAGACCTGTCTGTGTATCCTGATGTTTTTAACCATGTGATAAAACTATCTCTAGGATATTATTTTAATTCCATCTTGTCCAAGAAAGCTAATCATCAATCAATAGAATACCACTATCTACATTAAATTAATCCCAAATGCTCAGTCTTTCTTATATGAGAAGATTATAATTTTTTTCATTTGTAATAATTTAGGTTCTTTAAAATACTTCCTTTTAGAAAAAGTCAGGGAGGATACAATAGACAGAACAGTATTTTGCAGCTAATAAGAAAATAAGGACCAAAATTTACTAAAACTTTTACTTGATTAGTCAAAGATTTTCTTGAGTGACAACTAAAATCTCAAAGTTGAATTGCCATTCAATTTAGAAAGCATTAAACAGCTAAACTCAGCCAATAGCCAACCATTTTCAAATTACCTTTGAACAGCAAAACTAATTAATTTAAAGCAAAATAGAAGTCAACATTGGTTAGACTCCAGGTCACAATTAAACTGTTTTCATCATATTACACAAGGCTCTTATCAAAGAGAAAACTTAAGAACATATATTTTTTTCCTACAAATATGCCTCTAAGACACTTCTGTCAACAAAGAATACTGAGCAATAATACAGCTTGATTTTTGAGGTATCTAGCACTCTTATTTTAAATAAGAAATTTAAAATAACTATGATTAATATGTTCAAGACTCCAGTCAAAAAGGTAGATATCATGAATGAAGAGGACTCTCAGCATATAAGTAAGCTATAGAAAATAACCAAATGACTATGGTAGAAATGAAAACCATGGTAATAGACATGAAGAATACCTTGGACAAGCTCATCAATACACTCAATACAGCTGAGGGTGAACTTGAAGATAGAAACTATACAAACTGAAATGCAAGGATTAAAAAAGAGTGGACAAAACAAGAACAGAGCATCTAAGAGCTGAAGGACAATATAAAGCAGTCTGACACACATATAAGAGGAATTCCAGAAAAAAAAAAAGAAGTGGCAGAAGAATTACCTGAACAGATAATGACTGAGAATTTTCCAAAATTAACTAAATACTCCAAATGACAAATCCAAGAAAATTAGAGAACACTAAAGATACACACCAAAACACACACAAATGAACACACAAACATGTACATCATAATCAAAATGCCCAAAATCAGAAATAAGGAAAAAATCTTGAAGGCAGAAAGAGAAAAAAAACTTTAAAAACAGAACAAGAATTATAACAGACATCTCATCAAAAGCTCTGCAAGCCAGAATACATCAAAGTGATGTGTTTAAAATATGGAAAGAAAAAAAAAAAACTGAACTCAGAATTTTATACCCAGTAAAAATATCTTTCAAAAATGAAAAACCAGGGCTTCCCTGGTGGCACAGTGGTTTAGAGTCCACCTGCCGATGCAGGGGACACAGGTTCGTGCCCCGGTCCGGGAAGATCCCACATGCCGCGGAACGGCTGGGCCCATGAGCCATGGCCACTGAGCCTGCGCATCCAGAGCCTGTGCTCCGCAACGGGAGTGGCCACCACAGTGAGAGGCCTGCGTACGGCAAAAAAAAATAATAAAAAATAAATAAATAAAAATGAAAAACTAAAGGACTGGTTACCAGCAGACTTGTGCTAAAAGAAATATTTATCAAAATTCTTTTGGCAAAACAATTATGATATGAGACAGAAACATGGGTCTAAACAAGAAAATGAAAAGTGCTGAAATGGCTTTAATGAAGTCCATTATAAAATTCATTTCTCTCTATTTTTAATTTTTATAAGAGACAACTGTCTGAAGCAAAAGTAATTGCAATGCATTGTGTATTTCAAGTGTATGTAAAAATAAAATACCTAACAAAAATAGCACAAAGAATTGGGGAAGAAAATGGGAGTAATCTTTTGGGAGGTCCTTACAGTACACATGAATAGGAATATTATAATTTGGACATAGACCAAGACTAATTAAAAATGTATACTATAAAAACTCAGGCATCACTAAAAAAGATTTTGATAAGAGGTAGAAATAATGAAGACATAGGAGAACATAAAATTATTTACAAATACTCAATTGATCCAGAAGAAGACAAAAAGGAATAAAAAAGAAACAACAGTTGGAACTAACAGAAAATAGTTTGTAAAAAGACAGATTCTAATCTAATCAGATCAATAAATGTAAATGGCATAAACGCACAATTAATATAAATAGACTGCCAACTTGGATGCAAAAGCAAGACCCAAATAAAGACTGCCTACCAAAAAAAGTCACTATAAATATAAAAACAGTAGTAGGTTAAAGGTAAAAGAACAGAAAAAGATATAATATACAAACATAAATTAAAAGAAAGCCGGAATAGTTGTCATAATATTAGATAAAATAGATGACAAAAAAGGATTATTATACCAGGGATAATGAGAGAAACTACATAATGATAAAGAATTCAAAGCACAAAGAAAACATATCATAAATATATATCTACTTAACAAGACTGTCCATGAAGATAAAACTAAAAGAAGAGAAAAATCCATAATTAAAGTTGGAAATTTCAACATTTTGTCAATTCTCAGGAACTGACAAAACAAGCAGACAAAAATCAGTATGAATACAGAAGACCTGAACAACACTATCAACCATTTTGACCACACTGATATTAACAGAACATTTCATCCAACCAAAGCGGAATACACATTCTTTCAAGTGTACACAGAAGGAGGTGTCAGTTTCAGAGTTTTTAAATCCCCAGCACTGCTACATTCTCTATGGATTTTCATATCAGCTTCTACCCTCAATCTATTCTATATTATTATGGTTGAAAATTAAGAAAATCAGCTTTACACAGATATACAGTTAGAAAAGGGAGAACCTTAAGCTCTCTGAAAGGAGAATATCAAGGGTCCTTGCATCACACTAGAAAAACTACTATAAAATAAGCCACATAAAAATTAACAGACCATTTTCCTTCTCCTCACTCTCAACACCCAGCTGGTACAGAACTTTGTAATGAATAGTAAGCTCTTAACTACTGTGGTTAAAGAACCATTCAAGAAATAAACATTGCCAGTAAATATAGCCGACCTTTGAACAACGGGTTAGGTACGGACCCCACCCCCACCCCAGTCGAAAATCTGTATAGAACTTTACAGTCAGCCCTCTGTATCCAAGGTTCCACATCCACATATTCAACCAACTATGGACCATGTAGTACTGTAGTAGTATTTATTGAATAAAATCCATGTATAAGTGGACCCAAGCAGTTCAAACCCATTTGTTCAAGGTTCAACTGTATTCTAAGATTAATTACCCCACTGAACAGAGATCACTGAGTTACCTAGATTCTCTGAAAATTAAATAATAATGTAAACATAATAAAGTAGAAAGGAAAACAGGAGCCCTAAATTTCCAGTCTGAAGGCCTAGGTGAAAATCTCAGCAACTAATGATCCACTAGAAAGATTCTAAACATTAAACAATATAAAGTACTGAACAAGACTTGTAG
The DNA here is from genome assembly GCF_937001465.1 of Orcinus orca. Classification (NCBI taxonomy): domain Eukaryota; kingdom Metazoa; phylum Chordata; class Mammalia; order Artiodactyla; family Delphinidae; genus Orcinus; species Orcinus orca. The sequence continues at coordinate 123,404,087 of NC_064561.1, forward strand.
ACTCTAAAGCACTATATATTTATATACACATGTAAGAAACTAAGCAGTAGGTTCCTCTTGCAGGTATAGAAAGAATATTACCCTTCCTTAAGATAAATTTAATATGAGACTTCACTTTGGAATCAAAAAAGAAAAATTCTCTTTTTCTGGTTATACAAACAGGATGAAAAAGAGTCAAGTTAATTACAAAAGGCAGTATTTTAACGTACATTAAACTAACTTGAAAGACTATTTAAACAACATAAAAATGAACTAATATCAATTCCTGAGCTTTGGATGTTTTTACACTTAAAATCAAATATAAAGTATCTTTTTACAGAAAAAATTTGATTGACTTTCTCATTCATACACTATTATAACACTTTTCAAGATGTTAAAATAGTGTTATAGTTCAATTATATTTAATTTCAATTAGCAAAATATTCCAACATAAAAGGTGCAATATCCCAACAGATAAGAAGTATGTTCTAAAGAAACAGGACCAAAAATATACTGTCTACTGCCCAGAGATAGCTTACTTTTAAAAAGTATACCTGAGGGACTTCCCTGGTGGTCCAGTGGTAAAGAATACACCTTATAATGCAGGGGATGCAGGTTCGATCCCCGGTCAGGGAACTAAGATCCCACAATGCCACGGGAAAACTAAGCCCGCGCGCCACAACTACTGAGCTTGCACGCCTCAGCTAGAGAGCCTGCATGCCACAAACTACAGAGCCCATGCGCTCTGGAGCCCGCACACCACAACTAGAGAGAAGCCTGCGCAATGCAATGATGAGCCTGCGCACCACAATGAAAGATCCTGCATGCCGCAACTAAGAGACCCAACGCAGCCAAAAATAAAATAAATAAATAAATAAATAATAAATCTTAAAAAAGAAAAAGTATACCTGGAAGAAGCTTAGAAGTAGCAAACCATCCTAACTACAAGTAAAAAGCTGAACAAACTGAAAAGTCAACAACTCTTCTTAGGTCTGAAAGAGAAGTGAAGCCAGAGGGCAAACTGCAACCCCAAAACTGGGAGACAGATAGATGAATACAGAGAATCAAAAGTTATTAGAGCAAAAACCCATAAGCAGAAACCTCTGCAGCAACCATTGCCAGGGGAGGAATTCTGAACTGTAATTGACAAGAGGCTCAGAGTGGACGACTCTGAAGAGTTAAAAACTCCAGGGAGACCTAGTCATATGGGGAATCCCACACATTTGTGAATTTTACCAACAACAGCTTAATCTGGTTCTCAGAGTGAATTCTTTAGAGAAAAAAATCCCCTCATGCTTCCGGGAGGAGGTGGGGAAACGGAACCATCTGCAAATACTCTAGAGCACTCTGTTCTTAACAAGGACTGCCCTCAGGAGAAACTCATTAACCAGAGCCCAACCTGCTGCCGTTTTGTTACAGCCTAACCTACATGAGGAAACAGAAATACCGAACTCCAGCCCACTGTAGGCCAGCCTGTCCCTCCTGAGAAGGACTGAGAAGCACTGGCGCAGTTCACAGTCCAGAGGCTCAAGCTAACTGAAAGACTGAGACCTAATCACAGGCCTACAGAACGCTTCCCCTGCCCCACACCTTACCATCACATTACTAAAGGTCTATTTACAGCAGTTCCTTTTACCTAGTACATCAAGTCCAGCCATCAAGTAAAAATTACAAGACATACTAAAATGCAAAAAACAGTTTGAAGAGATAGAGCAAGCGTCAGAACCACAGTCAGATATGACTAGGATGTTGGAATGACCAGATCAGGAATGTACAACTATGATTAATATGCTACAGGTTCTAATCGATAAACTAGACAGTATGCAAGAACAGATTAGCAATGTAAGCAGAGATGGAAATGCTAAGCACCAAATAAATTAATTTTTTTACAGTTCTTAATATGACAGAAAAGCTGGTGTCAAACGCATCCCTGCCAAGAGCAACTAGAACAGTAGGATAAAATGGGAAAAAAAATAAATCTGCTGAAGCACCAGGAATAGAGAGATCATGATTCTGGAGTGGAAGAGAACTACAGAAATGTAAGCTGACTTTCTACGGCCTCAATTCATTTTTCCTGAATGCAAGATAATAAGTTGAAAATTCAGATTCTGCCTGCAGAGAGCGCTGCTTCCAGGGAACAGACAAACCAACTGAGATTTGGCAGATTCACAGGACTCGCGACACAAAACTAAGGATGCACTGTAACAAAATACTGATGAGAAATGAGAAGTGAGAAGCATAAAGCTGGCCCAAACATGCAGCCAAGTTTTCTCTCAAGGCATGTACCAAATACAGAAGCTAAAGAGATAAGCAGAGCCTCTGAAAGCAGAGGAGACTTTTCTGCAGTGTCCCCTAATGGGAAAAGGATTAGAACAGCAATTCTGAAACTTTTGGTCTCAGGACCTCTTTATTTTTGAGCATCTCAAAGAACATTTGCTTATGTGGGTTGTAGCTCTTGCTTTACAAAATGAGAAACTAAAATTGAGAAATATTTAAAGCATTCAACTAATTTTTTAGATAATAAATTGCTGACAATAAAATAACATTTTCATGAAAACTGAAAAAAAAACAGCAAAAAGTAGCATTAGTTTATATTTTTGCAAACCTCTTTAATGTCTGGTTTAATAGAAGATAGCTGCATTCTCTTTTCTGTTTCTACATTCAAACTCTTTGCAAGTCATGTAAGCCTCTGGAAAACTGTATACTTAAGAGAACAACATCTTAATGTTATTATGAAATAGTTTTCATGTCATGGACCCTCTAAATGGATGCTGTCCTCCCACCCTTCTCCCCTCTAGGGATCACAGGACTATACTGTGTGAGTCCAGGACTTGCTGAGGGAGGAGCCCAAGTGAACATATCAGGTTCTCAATTAAAAACCTAGAGGGTTAACCTCTATGACTAGGGCAGAACCAAACATAAACAGAAATTAAACAAAACTGCAACTCAGCCTTAACTCAGCTTAGCCCCTGACTTATACTCTAGCTGACAAGCATGGCAAAGGTGAACTTGCTCTGAAACAACTGAACATCATCAGAATCCTCCACAATTCTTTATTCACCATATCCAGATTCAATCTAATCTTGTTAAGTATACCAAGAGATGCACCATATGATTAAATACCAAGAGTAAAATATGGACAATACAAAACAAATTCACAGAGTATTCTAGATACTGAAGTATGCACACAAAGACATTAACAAAATTTCATAAGAGAATAAAACCTTTAAAAAATGTTCAAGTACACATGGCAAAAGTGAAAGAAACTACTGAAATTAAGAATTTAATACATGAGTTTATACTGGGATAAATTCCTAGAAACATACAACCTGCCAAGTCTGAATCATGAGGAAACAGAAAATCTAAACAGATCGATTACTAGTAAGGAGATTGAATCGGTAACCAAAACCTCCCAAAAACAAAAGTCCAAGACCACATGGCTTCATTGGTGAATTCTACCGAACATTTAAAGAAGAATTAATAACAATCTTTCTTAAACTCTTTCAAAAAACACAGAAGAGGAGGGAACACTTCTAAACTCATTTTACAAGGCCAGCATTACCCTGATGCCAAAACCAGACAAGTACACTACAAAAAAAGAAAATTACAAGCCATTGTTCCTAATGAACATAGAGGCAAAAACCTTCAATAAAATGTTAGCAAGCCAAATTCAACAACACATGAAATGGATCATAAAACACAATTAAGTGAGATTTATTCCACGGATGCAAGGATGGTTCCACATCCACAAATCAATCAATATGATACACCACATTAACAAAATAAATGAAGGATGAGTATTGTATGATCTCAACAGATGCATAAAAAGCATTTGCAAAAATTCAACATCGATTTATGATAAAAACTCTCAACAAAGAGGATATACAGGGAACATACCTCAACATAATAAAGGTCATATATGACAAGCCCACAGCTAACATCATATTCAATGGTGAGAAGCTAAAAGCTTTTCCTCTAAGATCACAAATAAGACAGGGATGCCCTCTCTCACCACTTTTATTCTACATAGTATTACAAGTCCTACCCAGAGCAATTAGGCAAGGAAAAAAAAATCCAAATCAGAAAGGCAGAAGTGAAATAGTCACTATTTGCAGATGACATGATATTTACATAAAGTCTCCACCAAAAGACTGTTAGGACCAATAAACAAATTCAGTAAAGTTAGAGGGCACAAAATCAATATACAAATATCTGTTGTGTTTCTATATACAAAAAATGAATAGAAAGAGAAATTAAGAAAAAAATCTCATTTACAATTGCACCAAAAAAAATAATAATAATAAAATGCCTAGGAAAAAATTTAGCCAAGGAGGTAAAAGACCTACACAGTGAAAACTATAAGACACTGATGAAACAAACTGAAGACATAAATAAATGGAAAGATATTCCACACTCACGGATTGGAAGAATTAGTATTGTAAAATGACCATACTACCCAAGGCAATCTACAGACTCAATGCAATTCCTAACAAAATATCAATAGCATTTTTCAGATTCACAGAAATAGAACAAACAATTATAAAACTTGTATGAAACTTAAATAGATCCTGAGTAGCCAAAGCAACTTTGAGAAAGAAGAACAAAGCTCGAGGAATCATGCTCCCTGACTTCAAACTATATTTCAAAGCTATAGTAATCAAAACAGTATGGTACCGGCACAAAGACACACACATAGATCAATGGAACAGAATAGAGAGCCCAGAAATAAACCCACACATATATGGTTAATTAACATTCTACAAAGGAGCTAAGAATATCAAATGGGGGAAAGGACAGTCTCTTCCATAAATGGTGCTGGGAAAACTGGACAGCCACATACAAAAGAATGAAACTGGACCACTATTTTAAACCATACACAAAAATTAACTCAAAATGGATTAAAAACATGACCATAAGACCTGAAACAATAAAACTCCTAGAAGAAAACATAGGTGGTAAGCTCCTCAACATCAGTCTTGGCAATGATTTTTTGGACTTGACACCAAAAGCAAAAATCAACAAGTAGAACTACATCAAATAAAAAAGCTTCTCAGGACTTCCCTGGTGAGGCAGTGGTTAAGAATCTGCCTGCCAATACAGGGAACACAGGTTCGATCCCTGGTGCAGGAAGATCCCACATACCATGGAGCACCTAAGCCCGTGCGCCACACCTACTGAGCCTGCACTCTAGAGCCTGCGAGCTACAACTACTGAGCCCACGTGCCACAACTACTGAAGCCCGTGCACCTAGAGCCCATGCTACTCAACAAGAGAAGCCACCGCAATGAGAAGCTCACACACTGCAAACGAAGAGTAGCCCCCGCTCACCTCAACTAGAGAGCCCGCGTGCAGCAACGCAGCCAAAAATAAGTAAATAAAAGACCTGACCTTTAAAAAAAATCTTAAAAAAAAAAAAAGTTCTGTACAGCACAAGAAATCGTCAACAAAATGAAATCTACCAAATGGGAGAAAATATTTGCAAATCATATAATAATAAGGGGTTAATATCCAAAATATATTAAAAATCTCACACAACTCAATACCAAAAAACCCCCTAACAATCCAATTAAAAAGTGGGCAGAAAATCTGAATAGATATTTCTCAAAGACACACAGATGGCCAACAGATACACAAAAAGATGCTTAACATCGCTAATCATCAGATAAAAGCAAATCAAAACCACAATGAGATATCACCTCATGTCTGTTAGAATGGCTACTATCAAAAAGACAAGAAATAAGAAGTGTTGGTGAGGAAGACGAGAAAAGGGAACGCCTGAGCACTTCATGAAAATGTAAACTGGTGCAGCCACTGTGGAAAAGGGTATGGAGGTTCGTCAAAAAGTTAAAAATAGAACTACCATATGATCCAGCAATTCCACTTCTGGGTATTTATCTGAAGGAAATGAAATCATTATCTGGAAGAGATATTTGTAATCCCATTTTCATTGCAGCATTGTTCATAACAGCCAAGGTATGGAAACAACCTAAGTGTCCACTGATGCAAGAATGGATAAAGGAAGTGTAGTGTGTGTGTGTATACATATATAGTGTGTATATAAATAAAATGGAATATTATTCAGCCTTAAAAAAGAAGGAAATCCTGCCATTTCCAACAACATGAATGAACCTTACTAAACTAAGTTAAGTAAGCCAGACAAAGATAAATAGTTCATGGTATCACTTATATGCAGAATTTTTTTAAAACAAAGTAGAACTCATAGAAACACAGAGTAGAATGGTGATTACCAGGGACTGGAGTAAATGGGAAGAAGTTGGTAAAAGGATACAAACTTTTAAGATGAATAAGGTCTAAGAATCTAATGTAGAACCTAGTGACTATAGTTGATAATACTGTATTCTATCACTGAAATTTGCTAGAAGAGTACATTGTAAGGAAAGAAAAGGTAAATATGTGAGGTGATGGATGTGTTAACTCAATTGTGGTAAGGCTCTCACAATGTGTATGAATATCAAAGCACCATGTTGTATACCTTATATATATTACAATTTTTTCAGTTATACCTCAGTAAAGCTAAAAAATGAAGGTGAAATGAAAATGTTTTCAAACAAAATTTGAGGGAATTCATTGTCTGTAGACCTCTAATAAGAGACAATGATAAAAGAATAGATGAAAAATAGAATAATACTTTATTAATCTAAAAGATAAAGAAAGAAAAAGGTATTTAACAGATATGTTTTATATGGTAAGTAGTAGCTATAAATATTAGATATAAATCCATGTACATCATTAAAGATAAAAATGTAACCAAATTATATATAATTTTAGTGTAATTACATCAAACATAAATACACAAAAACTCCACTTAAAAGACTAGATTATCACACATTTTTTTTTACAACTCTCTTTATTAGCTGTATTTTTGTATATTCTTCCCATTGATCACAGGCACATAACCATGTACAGAAATACAAATATCATTTCAGTCCACTTTTTTTTTTATACACAGCAGGTTCTTAGAGTGTATACATGTCAGTGTATACATGTCAATCCCAATCACCCAATTCATCACACCACCACCACCACCACCCCCGCCACTTTCCCCCTTTGGTGTCCATACGTTTGTTCTCTACATCTGTATCTCAATTTCTGCCCTGCAAACCAGATCATCTGTACCATTTTTATACGTTCCACATATATGCATTAATATATGATATTTGTTTTTCTCTTTCTGACTTACTTCACTCTGTATGACACTCTCTAGATCCACCCACGTCTCAACAAATGACCCAATTTCGTTCCTTTTCATGGCTGAGTAATATTCCATTGTATATATGTACCACATCTTCTTTATCCATTCATCTGTCGATGGGCATTTAGGTTGCTTCCATGACCCGGCTATTGTAAATACTGCTGCAGTGAACATTGGGGTGCATGTGTCATTTTGAATTATGGTTTTCTCTAGGTATACGCCCAGTAGTGGGATTGCTGGGTCATATGGTAATTCTATTTTTAGTTTTTTAAGGAACGGCCATACTGTTCTCCATGGTGGCTGTATCAATTTACATTCCCACCAACAGTGCAAGAGGGTTCCCTTTTCTCCACACCCTCTCCAGCATTTGTTGTTCGTAGATTCTCTGATGATGCCCATTCTAACTGGTGTGAGGTGATACCTCATTGTAGTTTTGATTTCCATTTCTCTAATAATTAGTGATGTTGAGCAGCTTTTCATGTGCTTCTTGGCCATCTTTATGTCTTCTTTGGAGAAATGTCTATTTAGCTCTTCTGCCCATTTTTGGATTGGTTTGTTTTTTTCATATTGAGCTGCATGAGCTGTTGATATATTTTGGAGATTAATCCTTTGTTGATTCATTTGCAAATATTTTCTCCCATTCTGAGGGTTGTCTTTTTGTCTTGTTTATGGTCTCCTTTGCTGTGCAAAAGCTTTGAAGTTTCATTAGGTCCCATTTATTTTTGTTTTTATTTCCATTACTCTAGGAGGTGGATCAACAAAGATCTTGCTGTGATTTATGTCAAAGAGTGTTCTTCCTATGTTTTCCTCTAAGAGTTTTATAGTGTCCAATCTTACATTTAGGTCTCTAATCCATTTTGAGTTTATTTTTGTGTATGATGTTAGGGAGTGTTCTAATTTCATTCTTTTACACGTAGTTGCCCAGTTTTCCCAGCACCACTTATTGAAGAGACTGTCTTTTCTCCGTTGTATATCCTTACCTCCTTTGTCATAGATTAGTTGACCATAGGTGCGTGGCTTTATCTCTGGGCTTTCTATCTTGTTCCATTGATCTATGTTTCTGTTTTTGTGCCAGTACCATATTATCTTGATTACTGTAGCTTTGTAGTATAGTCTGAAGTCAGGGAGTCTGATCCCTCCAGCTCCGTTTTTTTCCCTCAAGACTGCTTTGGCTATTCGGGGTCTTTTGTGTCTCCATACATATTTTAAGATTTTTTGTTCTACTTCCGTAAAAAATGCCATTGGTAATTTGATAGGGATTGCGCTGAATCTGTAGATTGCTTTGGGTAGTATAGTCATTTGCACAATATTGATTCTTCCAATCCAAGAACATGGTATATTTCTCCATCTGTTAGCATCATTTTTAATTTCTTTCATCAGCGTCTTATAGTTTTCTGCCTACAGTTCTTTTGTCTCCCTAGGTAGGTTTATTCCTAGGTATTTTATTCTTTTTGTTGCAGTGGTAAATGGGAGTGTTTCCATAATTTCTCTTTCAGATTTTTCATCATTAGTGTATAGGAATGCAAGAGATTTCTGTGCATTAATTTTGTATCCTGCAACTTTACCAAATTCATTGATTAGCTCTAGTAGCTTGCTGGTGGCATCTTTATGATTCTCTATGTATAGTATCATGTCACCTGCAAACAGTGACAGTTTTACTCCTTCTTTTCCAATTTGTATTCCTTTTATTTGTTTTTCTTCTCTGATTGCCGTGGCTAGGACTTCCAAAACTATGTTGAATAATAGTGGTGAGAGTGGACATCCTTGTCTTCTTCCTGATCTTAGAGGAAATGCTTTCAGTATTTCACCACTGAGAATAATGTTTGCTGTGGGTTTGTCATATATGGCCTTCATTATGTTGAGGTAGGTTCCCTCTATGCCTACTTTCAGGAGAGTTTTTTATCATAAACTGGTGTTGAATTTTGTCAAAAGCTTTTTCTGTATCTATTGAGATGATCATATGGTCTTTCTTCCTCAATTTGTTAATATGGTGTATCACATTGATTGATTTGCGTATACTGAAGAATCCTTGCATCCCTGGGATAAATCCCACTTCATCACGGTGTATGATCCTTTTAATGTGTTGTTGGATTCTGTTTGCTAGTATTTTGTTGAGGATTTTTGCATCTATATTCATCAGTGATATTGGTCTGTAATTTTCTATTTTTCTAGTATCTTTGTCTGGTTTTGGTATAAAGGTGATGGTGGTCTCATAGAATGAGTTAGGGAGTGTTCCTTCCTCTACAATTTTTTGGAAGAGTTTGAGAAGGATGGGCGTTAGCTCTTTATTCTAAACGTTTGAAAGAATTCACCTGTGAAACCATCTGGTCCTGGACTTTTGCTTGTTCGAAGATTTTTAATCACAGTTTCAATTTCATTACTTGTGACTGGTCTGTTCATATTTTCTATTTCTTCCTGGTTCAGTCTTGGAAGGTTATACCTTTCTAAGAATTTGTCCACTTCTTCCAGGTTGTCCATTTTATTGGCACAGATTTGCTTGTAGTAGTCTCTTAGGATGCTTGTATTTCTGCAGTGTCTGTTGTAACTTTCCTTTTTCATTTCTAATTTTATTGATTTGAGTCCTCTCCCTCTTTTTCTTGATGAGTCTGGCTAATGGATTATCAATTTTGTTTATCTTCTCAAAGAACCAACTTTTAGTTTTATTGATCTTTGCTATTGTTTTCTTTGTTTCTATTTCATTTATTTCTGCTCTAATCTTTATGATCTCTTTACTTCTGCTAACTTTGGGTTTTGTTTGTTCTTCTTTCTCTAGTTCCTTTAGGTATAAAGTTAGATGGTTTGAGATTTTTCTTGTTTCTTGATGTAGGCTTGTATAGCTATAAACTTCCCTCTTAGAACTGCCTTTGCTGCATCCCATAGGTTTTGGATCGTCGTGTTTTCACTGTCATTTGTCTCTAGGTATTTTTTGATTTCCCCTTTGATTTCTTCAGTGATCTCTTGGTTATTTAGTAACATATTGTTTAGCCTCCATGTGTTGGTGTTTTTTACGTGTTTTTTCCCTGTAATTGATTTCTAGTATCATAGCATTGAGGTCAGAAAAGATGCTTGATATGATTTCAGTTTTCTTAAATTTACTGAGGCTTGATTTGTTACCCAAGATTTGATCTATCCTGGAGAATGTTCCGTGCGCACTTGAGAAGAAAGTGTAATCTGCTGTTTTTGGATGTAATGTCCTATAAATATCAATTAAATCTATCTGGTCTATTGTGTCATTTAAAGCTTGTGTTTCCTTATTAATTTTATGTTTGGATGATCTGTCCATTGGTGTGAGGTGTTAAAGTCCCCCACTATTATTGTGTTACTGTTGATTTCCTCTTTTATAGCTGTTAGCAGTTGCCTTATGTATTGAGGTGCTCCTATGCTGGGTGCATATATATTTATAATTGTTATATCTTCTTCTTGGATTGATCCCTTGATCATTATGTAGTGTCCTTCCTTGTCTCTTGTAACATTTTTTATTTTAATGTCTATTTTATTTGACATGAGTATTGCTACTCCAGCTTTCTTTTGATTTCCATTTGCATGGAATATCTTTTTCCATCCCCTCACTTTCAGTCTGTATGTGTCCCTAGGTCTGAAGTGGGTCTCCTGTAGACAGCATATAGATGGGTCTTGTTTTTTTATCTATTCAGCAAGCCTGTGTCTTTTGGTTGGAGCATTTAATCCATTCACGTTTAAGGTAGTTATCGATATGTATGTTCCTGTTACCATTTTCTTAATTGTTTTGGGTTTGTTTTTGGAGGTCCTTTTCTTCTCTTGTGTTTCCCACTTAGAGAAGTTCCTTTAGCATTTGTTGTAGAGCTGGTTTGGTGGTGCTGAATTCTCTTAGCTTTTGCTTGTCTGTAAACTTTTGATTTCTCCATCGAATCTGAATGAGATTGTTGCCGGGTAGAGTAATCTTGGTGTAGGTTCTTCCCTTTCATCACTTTAAATATGTCACGCCACTCTCTTCTGGCTTGTAGAGCTTCTGCTGAGAAATCAGCTTTTAGCCTTATGGGAGTTCCCTTGTATGTTATTTGTCATTTTCCCTTGCTGCTTTCAATAATTTTTCTTTGTCTTTAACTTTTGCCAATTTGATTTCTATGTGTCTTGGCGTGTTTCTCCTTGAGTTTATCCTGTATGGGACTCTCTGTGCTTCCTGGACTTGGGTGGCTATTTCCTTTCCCATGTTAGGGAAGTTTTCGACTATAATCTCTTCAAATATTTTCTCGGGTCCTTTCTCTCTCTTTTCTCCTTCTGGGACCCCTATAATGCGAATGTTGTTGGTGTTTAATGTTGTCCCAGAGGTCTCTTAGGCTGTCTTCATTTCTTTTCATTCTTTTTTCTTTATTCTGTTCCGCAGCAGTGACTTCCACCATCCTGTCTTCCAGGTCACTTATCCATTCTTCTGCCTCAATTATTCTGCTATTGATTCCTTCTAGTGTAGTTTTCATTTACAGTTACTCTATTGTTCATCTCTGTTTGTTTGTTCTTTAATTCTTCTAGGTCTTTGTTGAACATTTCTTGCATCTGCTCAATCTTTGCCTCCATTCTTTTTCTGAGGTCCTGGATCATCTTCACTATCATTATTCTGAATTCTTTTTCTGGAAGGTTCCCTATCTCCACTTCATTTAGTTGTTTGTGTGGGGTTTTATCTTGTTCCTTCATCTGGTACATAGCCCTCTGCCTTTTCATCTTGTCTATCTTTCTGTGAATGTGATTTTTGTTCCACAGGCTGCAGGATTGTAGTTCTTCTTGCTTCTGCTCCAGACAACATATTTTAAAGTTTATTTTTATCAAGCAATACAAATAACCTACATACACTTTAGTGTACGTTATGATTTCCTCCAGGTTAGACTGGGGTACCAAAGGACAATGAACTAAAAGCAGCAAAAAATAACTTATAACAAGTAATGGTTTTATGGATCATCAAAAGTAAATGATAAAACCTAACAAAAACAAAAATATAAAACATTCCAGCTACCATTTGTTGACCATCTTTAAAGACAAATATTTTGTACATATTATCTCTAATCTTCTTATCAACTCTGTAAATGTTATGCCCAATTTACACTCAAAAACCTGAGGCACTGAGAGGTTTTACTGCATTTTCGTAATAGCCCACAACTTTTAAGTGGGGAAGCCAGAATTCTAACCCTTTCTCAGTCTGTTTCCAATAATCATACTTTTTCAACAAAACACTGCTTCATTAATAATTACCTAATATTTTAAAGTATTTACATAATGCCTGGTGATTTGTGGAAGCATAAAATTAAGAATAAAGTTAGTCTTCGGAGAGGTCCCACCAAGATAAGAATAAAGTTAGTCTTTTAAAAAATATGTAAATGACAAAATGACAACTCTGAGTTTAATTCTGATACTAATAAACTTAATTTTGAAAAGCACATACGCTTGAAACTTCTCTATACAATTCTCCTTCAGATTCAGGCAATGGGATTAATTCAGGGAGGTCAAAGTCCTTTGCATATATCAGTAAAAGGAGCTTCTTGGTTGAAAACTAATGTAACTGAGCAGGACCCTATGGGGCCTTCCAGGGACAGACCATTCATTCCCTCATATCCTCCACTGTAGCTCCTCTCTGAAGTACCTAGATAATAATATCTGATGCACACTTCTGGGGTTGTTTTATAGATGCTAAAACTACCACCAAATAGAAGAAATTAACTAATTGACAAGCATGAGCATGTAGCCCCCAGACCTACTGGTGCCTAAGGATTGATAACGTTAACCCCTGTTACGTCACCAACAACCAGTCAGAGAATTGTGTGTGAGCTGATCACATACCCTGGGACACCCTTCCCTCACCTTGCCTTTCAAAATGTTTTGCTGAAACACTTCAGGGAGTTCAGGGGTTTTTGAGCATGAGCCACCCATTCTCCTTGTGTGGTACCTTTACAATAAATGCTGCACTTTCCTTCACCACAACCCAGTGGCAGTAGATTGGCTTTACTGCACACAGGTGAGTGGACCCAAGTTTGGTTCAGTAACATTAAGAGAAGTCATATTCATATAGAACAGTATTTTATACAGTTTAAAACTCATCTTTTTCATGGACATTCTGATATTTCAATGGTTCCAGTAAAAACAAGGTTTTGGGTTTTTTTTTTCTGATTTCAGAGAAGAATGTTTATTAAAAACTTAAATCCTCAAAAAGATAATCCAAGAAGACTCACTTGAAAATAACTAATCTTCTATTTAGAGATATATCACAGGTATGATACCAGTATTAAATTACTCTGTATTTCAAATTTTGGGGGTGTTTGAATATTACTCTGTTTTAATGTATAAATTCTACTAGCCAAAGTTTCAGTAATACCTACTTTTAAACTCATTTATATATTATATATTTCTACAGGGCAAGTACCATGTCTTCTTTGTATCTCCAGCCTAATATATACTGTCTGTATTCAGTGAGTGATTAATTTAAACCTTAGTACTAATTTTCTAACTGCTTTACAATCATTAGTTATTTATCTTAACATCTCCCTAAGAGCATCAAGTGAACTCAATAACAAACTTGCAAATGAAATACTGAAACAGAAACTCAGATGACACTGGAAAACCAACTTCTCATGCATGGTAACTAATTTTAAAATGATTATTCCTAAAGAGAATCAAACTTTATCACATTTTAAAATCATTAAATGTAATTATCAGTATGATTTAGTATATGAGATTATTGATTATAATCACTTAAATGTAGCTTTAAATTTTTTCAGCAGGCTCTAAAGCTATTAGCAAATACTTTAACTCCATCTAAAGGCATTTTATAATTCAGTTAAAACAATTATATTTTTCTTCCCAGCTTAAGAGTTAATATACAAAGGTTTACTCAGCCATCATGTTATTAAGCAAACTACAACAAATTCTTGATAACAAAGTTAACTATTAACCTTTAAAAAGGATTTACTTTTAGATTATGAGTCAACAGGGAGGCAAAGAAGGAGATAAACTATATATGGCAATTACAAATGCAACTTCAACTGACTAAGGGACAAAAAACAAAGAACTGATCATTCTAGAATAAAGACTTCCTAATATGCCCTCTAGTTATTTTCAGCACCCCACGACAAAGCTAACAGCTACTCTAGAAACTTGGAATTACCACCTATCTACAAGGAGGGAAAAAAAATTCACCAGGCAACAAAAAAAAAATCTGATCACATTCTCAGACCTAATGTCCCTCTAACTTGTATGTTTGCAATGACTGGTTTATTCTACAATCAATCCCTGCCATGTTTTTCTTATTGCTTACCATTCTTTTCTTCACTTCTAGGGAAACCTGAAGAAATCAAGTTCACAGTAGGTATTTAAATATGGCAATAGAGGCAAATACATCATTAGCCAGAGAAGAATAAAACTTGAAAAACTTTTAAAAAGCACTTTAGCTTCACTCCAGAGTCTGATTAATAAAAACTAAATGCTTTCAATAACAACTTGGTTTAAGAAATATGTGCATCTGGCCTAAAAGATTTTAGTTACCCATTTTCTACTGACGTAATATGTTCAGATGCTTGTGTTTCATTTCTTAATCATCAGTCTTGAAACAGAATATGAAACACTTGCACATCCTGTGACTCTGCCCCTTCTCAAAAGGCAGTAATCCCTGTCAAAATTGATCTCAAATAAAGCACTTACGTGAATACGTAAAGTCTATTTAAAACCCTGTATTTAACAGAAATAATCATATCCAATGTATCTGGTTTAAGATTTCCATATTTAAGGGAGAAATCTGTCATCAGTAGATGTTTAAAAAACTTTACCAGATACTTCAAAAGAGACTTAACAGACCCAGAAACCACTGGCAATCTGGGTGAAGAAAATGCCAAAGTTATACACTGAGAAGGTATATTAATTAATGATTTAAAATACTTTCAACTTTCCCCTAAAAAAACTATTCCTCTCAGTTCTGCTCCAAACAGTAAAGCCCAGATAATTAACATATTTGTGATACATATACTCTAAAGGGTTGAGATGCAGCTAAGAATTTAGCCCAGGGGTTAATAATGCTAGAAGTAAAAATGTTCCACAAAGCATTTTTATTTCCACTGGCAAAGAAAGGGAATAAAAGGAACCAAGTGACTTCAAGTGATAAATGGCAGAAAACTGGCTTTTTATAGTTTGTTCTGGCTACATTTGTCACAGAAGGCTTAAAATTCAAAGTCTCTAGTTTCAGGTCATTTTCAAAGTCCCAAAGACATCCCCATTCCCACCCACAAGCATCATTACAGATACACTGGTAACACGATGGAAGTAGGCAAGCAGAGGCCACATGTCAAAAAATTAAAAAACTTGTGAGCCAGACTTAAATAACAAGGAAAAGAGCAGCAGTAACTCTCCTCCTGTTCATGCAAGGAGTAAATAGGTTCCTTTTATTCTTCTCCAACCTACATCTATAGGGGTGCCCCTCCCCATTCCTTGATAACCAACCTCTCATGTTCCATTAGATCCAAAGATTTTCCTCCCTTTCCCTCCTCCCATCTATTTTCTTCCCTTCATTCCATTTCTAACCAATTTAGTTTTCTGTTGAATGACATCTTTTTTCTCCAAATTCCCTAATCTTCCCCCTTTCTCCTTCTTTTTCGTTTTCTGTTTACCTATCTGCGTTTCTAATTTCATTTGGCAGGGCTTTGGGGGATGGGGGTAGTGATACACATTCTGAATAATCAAAGAAATTTTTTGTTCAAATAGTAAAAAAAAGTTAAACAACTGAATGTGGCCCTCTAATTTCCCTAATATATCATCTGCACAATACATGCCTATTTCCTAGTAATGCTGCTCCTCATACATGAGAGTTGAAAGAGGTTTATTATTCATAAATGTTTACTCAAATAAAAATAAGTTGATAAACAATTGAATACATGGACTCATCTAGGACTATCATCTAAATCAGCATTTCCCAATGTTTATTTCCTAAAGCAAGAGTCCAACAAGGTACTCAACACACACGCACAAATAATGGTTTCATGGTCATATCACAAAGCACATGAGGCTCTTAAAGAAGTCTAAGAAATTCTGAAATGAAGAAACTTATTTAATTTTATTATCCCACTGTCCCCAAACTTAAGCTAATGAACTTTTTTTTCTACAACACCTAGTAATACCCCACAGAACACGCATTTAAGAAATGTTAATCCTAACCATTGATTAGAATATACCATGCAAAGTAGTATAGTTAATCTTATAGTCTAAACAGTTTTAAAACGTTACTGCATTTTGAAAAACCAAAAATGAATTTCCACAGAAAATAATTACCAACTTGCCAGGTGAAAAGTGACTCACTTTAAATATCACACGTACATTCACCCTACCTAGGCTACCTAGGTTCATTTAAAAATTAGGCTGTAATCACCACTCCTGATTTTTTCTGAAGGGGAGAATAAAAAGTAAAATTTTCTTTAAAGTTAAATGTATCATATGGAATAGAATCTTTTACAAATATTAAGACCTAAGATTGTTCTCATTTTTCCCTCATTCATTTTCATGTTTGATCTTTTTCTCAAGTGGGAGAAAAGAATGGGATATTATTTGTTACAAAGTCAAATGAATACAAGAATATGTTATATACGGACTTAATACACAGAGATGTTATATACGGACTTTTCTGAAGGTATATTATACAATAATAAAAAATATGAAAAATGAAAATATGTCACTTTTCCCTTTAAGGTGTACTACAAATTATTTACTTCACAGGTTTTAAAGAGCATATTTTAAAGTACACACATTTTACCTGAAAGCTCCGTAAAGTGGTCTGTACCAACAGACAAATGAACAAGGAGTAAAAAGCAAGAACCACAGGATACTCAATCCAAAATCAACCCCTCTTGGAGGATCAACACAAAACCAAGCCAAGCATCCGAAGATATTTAGAAACAGTGTTACAGCATGGACTGTGGAATCAAAAAACAAAATAGAAAAGAAATGTTTACATTCAATTTATGTGTTCATTCAACAAAAATTATAAATGAAAAAATACTTCCTAAGAGCAAGTGTATTCTACCCCATGTTTCCATTTAGTATTTTTCAAAACATTGTTGCTATTTCTTACATGTCTGATTTGAAAACAGAGTATTCACAGGTAGAAGAGTCCTAATACATGCACTGTTTGGCAAAAATTCTTTTGGCCCTCCCCTAATGGGCAATTACACAGCTAAACCAGAGACGCACAACCTTAAGGGGTTCTCCCCTGGGAAGGAAACATGTGATGACATGTGATGTGTCTCTTGACTCAAGGCCCAAGCAGAAAAATAGTGGCTGCCAGGAAAAGAACCGGGACTTGAGAGGAAAAAGATCCTACACTCAGAACTATAATTTTTACAGAATGGGGCTGCAGGCTCCTCGCAGTGTGAACTACACAAGAGAAGAGAAAATACAGAAGTGCCCTGCGCAATCTCACTGTAACATTTTTAAGCAATAAAATTAATTCGAATCATTGGACTAAAAATACTAACACAGCAGAAACTTCCAGTGACTATACAGTCAATCTATAAGGATTATTAACTCATCTTCATAAAGCTGTCCACTTTTTAAGGTCCTGGGATTAAAAACAATGTTCTGGTAGGGGATTACACTAATTTAAAAAAAAAAAAAAAAGAAGTTTACTATGATGCACTTTACCTGCTGTGGCAGATCTTTCTTTTCGTTAACACAAATAGATCTTGGCAAATTCTTCCTGTACTGTTAGTAATTACTTTCCCTGACAGACCAAAACCCAAAAATCTGAGTAACATCTAAGGACACCATGATCCTAAAGAACAACATTTACCCATTATAATTAATAACTTTTTAAAGAATTTTTAAAATTTATTCACAGGCTGAATTTATTACAAGAAAGAAATTATTTCAAAAGTTAAAATACTGTTTAATGTAAACTACCAATACAATAAAAATATACAACAAGCCACTACTTTAATTAAAAATAACAAAGGGAAAACCAAGTGAATGTAAATTTTAAAAATCAACATACATTAAAAAAAACTTTAAAATCTCTTTAAATTATTAATCAAATAAAATTAATACTTAATGAAACAAGGTATAAACACATTCTAGGATGCCTCTAAATTTGCTCTCATCTAACAACCAGATAAACACACAAACTCCACAGAAGGAGAAAGAGCTCCAGAGGAGGAATGAAAACACCTGGGTTATAGTGATATAATATCGAGCTAATCAACCTCTGTGCATTTCAATTTTTCAGCAGGAGAAATGCAGGAGGCTCTTCCAGCTTTAAAATTCCACCCCATTCTACTACACAGGAAAGACTTACTTATTCCCATTAGGATTTCTAACTCATGAAAGCTAGCTTACTAATAAATTTACTCAAAATCCTTCACCTCGAAATAAAAGTAGTTCTGTTAAGGGCTTAAAAACAGAATTCAAGAGATTGTGAGATATTATTCTGTAATATTAAATGGCATCCAATTGCCTAAAAAAGTTTTAAATGTTCAGAACATTCTAACTCAAATTTCAACCTCCAAAGAAATAACTTTTCAAGGTTTATCTCCTAATCTGTTTAAGAAAAAAAAGACAGACTATATCGGTATGAGTATTTTAAAGTTCACAAAAATTCTTCCAAGTATAGATAAAAATATCAATTAAATTTTGTGTAATCTATTAAAATTTTTTCTATATGTGTTTTCATAGTAACCAACAACCATGATCAATAATAGGTCATTTGTTTGTACCCCAATGAAGAGGAAGCATCTAGGCCTACTTACTAAACAATCAGTACACTTACATAGAGATCAAAAAACACATAGAAAGGCAAGGTAATGTGAAATGCATGATTCTATGTTGCTAATTTCAATCCAATTCCAATCCACTTGGTGGATTCCAAGTGTAGGTAAAACACTAAAGAAAATTTTAGGCCATTTCATTTACATGATTTCCAAGTTGAATGACCCTCCTTCTTATAAAATTTCAATTTGCTTTATTAAGCACTCAAATCTGGTATTAGTGGACCTAAATTCGCAACTGTCACTAGAATCTAAATTTGCAACTATTACTCTTCTTGCTAAGTTCTGCATTACAATATAGATACCTAAAATAAACAAATTTAGGACAATATATTATCTTCCTCACTAAGTGGTCTTTAATGTAGCTGGATATTTTTCTTTCTCTTTAAATTCAAGAGTATACTCAAAGAGGTTGAGATTCATTTCATAGCGGTATTTCTAATTGCTTCAGTTCCTTTAGAGTGAAAATTATTTGCTTCAAGTAAGGTAACTTTGAAACCATAACTTCATCATATTTGGGTTTAAAATGTAAATTACTTCTTTATTTTGGTACTTTGTAGGTGGTATAACATGGAAATCTAGATGCTGGGATCTAGAGTCAAGCTATCCAACCCCAACCTTACTTGCTATGTAATCTTGGACAAGTTACCTCAAATTCTCTAAGCTTTAGTTTCCCAATCTATAATACTAGATAATATAGTAGCTGCTTCATAACATGGTTAAGAGTTAATAACATAATGTATATAAAGTGATTAGTTCTGTGCCTGGCACAAAGTATTGATAAATCCTCCATAAATGTTATCTCTTGTTATAATTATTAGTACAATGTGAAAGCATCAGTCAACTCCAAAATCAGTAACAAGATGACACTTCTTGAAAATAATTTATTAAAACAACCTATATTCTATGAAATTTAGAGATAGTGCTGAACTAGCACTAGATCTTACTTTGTTCCAGGTAATGCTTCTTCAAATTGGAACCTTAACTGGATGGAATCTTGAGCCCTCTTTGAATAGTTAACAGATCTGCAAACTGAATAGGGCTAGGAAAAACTATAGCCAACTATATTATTTCTAAGAACCTCAGAAAGTTATATATTTCTAAGACAAAACAGACCTATTTTGAAACAATCAGCATTGGTAAAGCAGTTAACCATTCAGTTAAAATTAATCATCTTCCCCATTCAATCTCTATTTACTAAATTCCTTATAGAATTTTCTTCCAACACCCATCTCCCCCATTTAAAGTGTTTTTTCACTAAAGTCAAAGAACTTATACTTAAAATGTGAGGCCAATTTCTGCTCATTAAGAAAATAATTATTTTATAATCTACATATATTTTATGATTTATTGATTAAATAAAATATGAGTTGTTTAATATGGACATATATGAAATCAAAACCTTTAAAAATAAAAATATGTAATACTACTGACACTCAGGATTAACCAAAGAAATCAGATTAACAACATAACTCAAAAGAAACTAAGAGTTAAAAATGTACTATCCATAAGGAATCATTTCTCATATTCCAAAGCAGTTTCACAAATGTGAAGAATACTCCTAAAAGATTTTGAGGAAAATGATCTCATATATTTGGTGGAGGGAGGCTCCCTAATCATACAGTAAGAACATACAAATTTCCTCCAATGAGAGTTTACTCCACAATGTGTCCATTAACCCAGCAACTGTGCAGATGAGAAGTCATGACAGCTACCTCTCCTACTGACACAATGATGTTAAATGGGGCTGAGACTGCTGTTTGGAATAAAAATGCAACAGAATAAGTGGGAATTCTGTGTACATACAAAAAACTGGTAAAAGGTTGACATTTAGTTTGAATATTCCATGTGTCATAATTATATTCAAAGCAATGTGAACATCACAGCCTAAAATGTATGTCCTAACGTTCTATTTAATGAAACATCCTATATTAATTAGGCACTTCCAATAATAAAAGTATTCCTCACCACTTGAAAATGAAAAGTAAATTGTGCTCAAAGCTCTAAGAAAAATAGTTTATAATATTTCAATATTTTATGCCCCTTTTAAAAAGTCATAATGCTTTAATAGCCTTCATTTGCATAAAAATCATATGAGTAATTTTTTCAAAGCAAATATTGCCTCGATAACATTTTGCAGGGAGAAAGGATCATTGAAAATTCTACTGTATGATAGGGAAGTCCTTTCCTCAAAAGAATGCCAGTTCTCAATATATAGGTCTTCCTCAGCTAAGAACTTAGATTGTCACATAGTATACAATTTTGACATACCTAAATACAACATGATTCACTCAAAATTAAAATATCTATAGGAAAAGACCAACTTATGATACTACCCTTATATGAGTTTTAAAAATGTAGATTTTGAGAATAAAATATAAACTTTTTCAAATAAATATATAATTTGTTCTATACTCACACATCCATAAGTAGTACATAATCTTTACTGTCTTTTGGAATTCCACAGGAATGTCTACAGAAAAATCCTGATAGAAACAAGGTCCCACAGGAAAATTGTCAGGAAGAGGTGGCCAATTGTTTTTTCTGCCTGCAAATAAAAAAACAAAGTTATTTATATAAGGACAAATATGTGCTATTCTTTTTGCATGTAATTATTTGTTTCATAATAAAGAAGAATATTATCTATTCTTTTAATAGGTGTTTCAAAAATATAACACTGTATCTCTACATTCCTACAACTCTGAAAACCAAGCTTTTTATTTTTAAAACTTTTCCCAAAATATCAATTTAGAACTCATTACATGGTAAAATAATTTTCCAGTGTCATACCACTTATGTAAGTTGAAACAAGAAAAGAAAAAAGAGCACAGGGACATATCCTGTGACTCTGCCCTAAAAAGAGATTTATTTCAAAGTCCCAAGACTCTGGCTCTCACATGAAGGCCATGAAGTTTTTAAGTCCCTACAGATTTCCTCCTCCACGTCTTCAATTTTTAAATATAACTCCTAACGCATGTGGAGAGGGAAGACCAGCTTCTGAATCTTTCAAAGTTTTCTACTGTTAACTCCATAAAGAAACATAAGATAACCAGTACCAAAGAATCAAATTTGGAAATCTCCAAGTCTGAAAAAAATAATGTCCAAAAGACACATGTAAGAAAAGCATAAAACTATGTGAAAATACAAAACAGTCATGAGAAAGAAGCTGAGGAATTATAGCACCTTCAAAAACCTAGAGAAAAAACAAATTCCATGTGTAAGGAGAGAAAATGTGTCTATTTAAAGAAACTAGACTGAAAATAAGGCTTGGGAAGTGGTGTGGGGAAATAAAAAACTAAAATTAAAGAAGTCAAAACATTGAAAACAGAGAGTAAAAATAGCGCCTAAAGGCCATTTTCTCATTTTAGATATTATATCCCACACTTACAAAGATTAGATTTTACATACTTTTTCATAGACCAGGAAATTCTTCATAGTGGGAAAAAAGCGTCCTCTATTTCTGATTCTTCCCAACATGTCTCCACTGTTTTATCATTCTTTTCAAACTACATGTTGTTCTTTCATTTCTCATACAAGTCTCATACTACTCGAGAAGCAGAGAATAGTAGTAAAGAACAAAGGCTCTGAAACTATCAATAGAAGCTCCTAGACACTTACTGGCTAGGAGGGCTTGGGCAACTTATCCAACCTGCTGAAGACTTTGTTTCTACATCTGTAAAGTGAGAAGAACTCAGCACCCTTCACAGAATTGTACTGAGGATGAAATGAGCTAACAGATGAAAAGTACTTAAGTGTATAACATACGGCAAGTCTCTTAATTTACCACACTTCATAACTACTTCATTTACTAAAACATCTCTCATAGAAGTAATTTGTATTAGTCAAAGCTAAGGGAACAGGACAGATTTTCGTTACATGTATTTCAGAAATATTGATCTCAATTAAACCTCTAGTTTCTCCTTTCACAGATGCTGTCTCTGATGTTGGAAGCAAGAAAATGGCCCAGGATAAATGTGTCCTCCTGAGGCCCTAGACTTACACATTCTAGGATAAGGAAGAAATAGTTCAGTATCACTGAATGTTATCACTGTCCTAACATTGTCACTCCATCACTATCCAGACATACTCACAATGACTTGTCTAGTTCTCTCATCGCTTCTTACCCAGACACTTGCTAGCTTTCCCTAAGCTACTCCCTTGAAGTGACCTTTGGTAGTCACAGCCTGAATGAATTTCATAGGACATAATCAAAATTCACCACTTACTTATTTCTTTGGCATCATCAGAATACCCCAGGCTTCCTAGAGTCACCTCACCACAGACGCTTTTTTTTTTTTTTAAACTTGGTTTGACATATACGGATATACTTGTGAGGACAGGGGCAGATTAATTTGAAACTGGTCTGAATAAACCAGAAGTTAAGAGTTAAATGCAGTCAAACATAGGGCACACTCCCATGTGCTCATAAAGCTTTAACAGACCGAGGTAAAGGCCCAAGAGCAGAATCAAAGACTCCTGACCTTACAATAAACCAAAATCATCATATTTGCATTCAGAGGCTAACACTGTTCTAATCAAAACACTATGTAAATCAGCCAAGATCAGAGAGCCACAGAGCATCAGGTAGAAAATCTGCCATGTCTGACCTCCTTGCTAGAATAACAGGGCAGAGCTTTATATCCACAAACCAAATGATCTAGAGCTAGTGCAAAAGCTTAAAATTTTAAAGAATTTTAAAGTTATTTTTATTTGAAATTTCTTTGGATATTACCATGTTGACTGAGATTTTGCATTTCTCGTTCTCGACGATCTAATTCTGCTGCTTTTCTTTCTAGTTCTTCCTGGCGTTTAAGAAGTTCAGCTTGGGCCAAGGCATGCTCCTAAACAAAAAATAAGGGAATACATTGTCAGAAGTATAAAATACAGCAACATTTCTACTTCTGCTTCTACTATACTCCTACTTCTCTACTATGCTAGAAACCTAATTCAAATGCTCTTTCCACAATATAGGAATTCACTAAAGATTACAGTTTCAGAAAATATTATGGAAATATTTCGCCCATTTTGGCCTTTTGGTTATGAAAACCCACGGTAGAAATGTTGGGCCCATTAGGACAAGAAAAAATTCTGTCAGTAAAAGCAGTTAAAATTCTAAGGTAGGACTTGAGGACACAGGGAGGGGTAAGGGTAAGCTGAGATGAAGTGAGAGTTGCATGGACTTATATATACATTACCAAATGTAAAATAGATAGCTAGTGGGAAGGAGCCGCATAGCACAGGGAGATCAGCTCGGTGCTTTGTGACCACTTAGAGGGGTGGGATAAGGAGGGTGGGAGGGAGACGCAAGAGGGAGGAGATATGGGGATATATGTATATGTATAGCTGATTCACTTTGTTATACAGCAGAAACTAACACACCATTTTAAAGCAATTATACTCCAATAAAGATGTTAAAAAAAATCGTAAGGTAATTGGGAAAATGAAATTAAGGTGAACTCTGTGCCTAAACGAGAGTGAGGGACTAAGACAAAGAGAACAGCTGAGGAAAACAGACAGATGGAGAAAAGGGCAACTGAATTGGCTCTTATGAATTGGGTTAAATGGTACATAAGGTTCCCAATGCAGGAATATTATATAATATCTTATATTTTATAAGATAATGAAGTGAAAGGAGGATATGGTTAAGAAATTCTGGTTTATAACTCCATCTGACTTTATGTAATACCAGGCATCCTATTCATCTCCTTTTTTCTTGGTATTTTTGCCACCTCCTACTTCCTACCACTGTGCTTTGCTTAGCCATCACAACTCTCTTCCAATAATATCTATTGATATATCATTGTTACTTTAATGGAATTGTGCATTAAAACGTGAGACCAAAAGCAATAAAAATTTCTCTACATAAATTATACACCAAGATGATGAATGAATTCAATAACTGCTAATAATGGAGTAAAGCAAATGCTATAAGCTGAAAAAGAGGTATGAGTATTACAGGATTGAGAAGCAAGCTAAACCAGACTCAAAAGTGAATTAAAAATTAAACAATAAGGAATGCACTATACAAAGAATTATTCTGCTCTGAAAGCAAATGTTATTGATATTGTAATTTCCAATATGCATTTACACATGTAACATGAACTAACCTTTGCAATCTGTGTATAAGCCGGATGTTCCTCTGTTGGTTTCATTATTGCTGGTTGTGTACTGGGTACATTAGGCATTTTCACATTGCCCGGTGGAGGCTAGGAAGATTAAGAAAAGGACAAATTACATAACATAGAAATCCAACTTCAACTTCTTTCAAAAAGTGTAACACTAATAAAAACCAAAGTGGCAAGAACTGCCTCACTTCCTCCCCTGAATTCTCATAATCCAGTGTGCAGTAAAGAGCTAGTGAAGCTCTTCATCTCCATTTTCTCAAGCTCACTCACTTCTTAACTCTTCAATGTGGCTGCTACCTCTGACACGACACTGTTAGCACTCTCCTCCAGAACACTATGCATTCAAGACAAAACAAAACGAAAACAAAAAACCTTCAAGTATGTTTTTTTAGTAAAATACAGATAGCACCAAACTGAAGAATTTACACCAAGGTTAACTGTCAACTAGGCTGTCAACTCTTCCCACCTAACAAAGCTATGTGCCAGTGCCCTTAAAAAGTAAATAGGAGAGGTCCTGGCAGAACCCCACTAATACTCCTTGAAAAGAATAAGAGGGGAGACATTAGGGAGATGGAAAATAAACTGCACAACCTCCACTTTGCCAGTGACGATCAACAGTACGTGAAAGTAGCTGCAAGTTCAAAAAGTAGGTAGATATCTACAAATCCATCAAAGGGGAATTGGTTAAATTACTATATATATATATATACAATGCAGTCATCAAAAGGAATTAGTTAGTTCTACAGGAGGATGCCCTTTTAAATACTAAATGAAATAAAGCCAACTACAGAACAGCATGCATATGACCAAATTTTTTTCTTTTATGAACACACATTTGTATATGTCCAGAAAAATCTCTGGGATGTCTTAGCAAACTATCAAAGGGATTTGCACCTTTTGCTTTATACACTTCTCTATTAATTCCCTTCTCTCCCCATTATACTATTTTTTTCAGTTAGAAAATAATTTTAAGCATTCTTTAAAATGGCCATAAGAAAAATAGGACAAGAAGAAAGGGAAAGGAAAAGAAAAGAAAAAAAAAAGAGAGAGAAAACATACAAGCAAAGAGGAACACTGGTGGGGC
This sequence comes from Orcinus orca, assembly GCF_937001465.1. Taxonomy (NCBI): domain Eukaryota; kingdom Metazoa; phylum Chordata; class Mammalia; order Artiodactyla; family Delphinidae; genus Orcinus; species Orcinus orca. The sequence goes on from NC_064561.1 coordinate 123,430,247, forward strand.
AGTGGTTAAGAATCCGCCTGCCAATGCAGGGGACACGGGTTTGAACCCTGGTCCAGGAAGATCCCACATGCCGCGGAGCAACTAAGCCCGTGTGCCACAACTACTGAGCACTCTAGAGCCTGTGAACCACAACTACTGAGCCCGCATGCCACAACTACTGAAGCCTGTGTGCCTAGAGCCCGTGCTCCGCAACAAGAGAAGCCACTTCAATGAGAAGCCCACGCACCGCAACGAAGAGTAGCCCCCGCTCACCGCAACTAGAAAAAAGCCCACACACAGCAACGAAGACCCAACGCAGCCAAAAATAAAATTAATTTAAAAATTTATAAAAACAAAAAATATATTCAAAATGTCAACCTCACCAGTAATCAAAGAAATTCAACTTTCACCTAATTTATTTTTTAAATGATTATTACCATAAGACTACTACCACATTTTGGGAAAGATGTGGTAAAATGGGCATTTCTCACACACCGATAATGGGAATATAAACTAGTTCATATAATAATCCTGGAGCACAATTTGACATCATGTTTAAGAGGCATTTAAGTATTTATACCCTATGACCCATAAACAGCTACTCTTTTCTTTTTTTTATAAATATATATATATATATTTTTGGCTGCATTGGGTCTTCATTGTTGCGTGCGGCCTTTCTCTCGTTGCAGCAAGCGGGGGCTACTCTTCATTGCAGTGCACAGGCTTCTCACTGCATTGGCTCCTCTTGTTGTGGAGCATGGGCTCTAGACACGCGGGCTTCAGTAGTTGTGGCACACGGGCTCAGTAGTTGTGTCTCGCGGGCTCTAGAGCGCAGGCTCAGTAGTTGTGGCACACGGGCTTAGTTGCTCTGCAGCATGTGGGATCTTCCCGGACCAGGGCTTGAACCCGTGTCCCCTACATTGGCAGGCAGATTGTTAACCACTGCGCCACCAGGGAAGCCCCATAAATAGCTACTCTTAAAAAATATACAGAAATAATCCAAGGTTTGCACAAATGTGTGTATGCCAAAGTACTCCCTACAGCATTATTTGTAAAAGCAAAAAAAAAGTTAGAAATACCCCAAATGTCCAACGGTAGATAAAATATAGACAAATTAAATTATGATCCACCCATAGGAGAATATATTATGCAGCTATTTAAAAGTTTTGAAAGAATATGAAATGGGGAAAGCTTGTATCAGTTATAAGTTTTGGGACTTCCCTGGTGGTCCAGTGATTAAGAATCCGCCTTCCAATGCAGGGGACGTGGGTTTGATCCCTGGTCGGGGAACTAAGATCCCACATGCCGTGGGGCAACTAAGCCCACGTGCCGCTACTGAGCATGCGAGTCACACCTAGAGAGCCCACATGCCACAACTACAGAGCCCATGCACTCCGGAGCCCACGCACCACAACTAGAGAGCCCGCATGCTGCAACTACTGAATACAACTACTGAGCCCACATGCCACAACTAGAGAGAAGCTGCGCACCACAACAAAAGATCCAGCATGCCACAACCAAGACCCCATGCAGCCAAAAATAAAATACATAAAAAAATTATGTTATTAAACAAAATTGTATATACAGTATAATCCCAATTTTTTATTTTAAAATGTATCAATATGTTAACAGTGATTGTTGCTGAATAGTGGGATGTAAAGCTTTTTCTTGTATTTTTATCTCCACTATAATTTTTATCACCGAAAGAACTGTAAATTCTCTATTCCAATTGCCTGTTCTCCCACTCCAATATTTCATATTAATAGGCAGAAAAACTGAAGCTGATCAATCCTAACTATTCTCCAACTAGACAATCATGGCCCGAAAGTATCACTCTCTTGGTTTAAATAAGTGGCAACAACAAAACAATGACCGAATAAAACGCCTGGCAAAGTTAGTTGGGCAGCACACTTCAGGAAAAGCACACAGAAATGACTCAAGAATTCACCCAGTTGAAACCATACTATAAATTCTTTACTGCTTTAAGTAACAAATGAAGTATTAAGTATGAAGAATTACCAGATAAGAATGAAGGCTAGTTTAGAGCTAGCATTTGATATATTCGAGGTAATAGTTGCTTGTGGTATAGCAATCATGAGAATTATTGGAGAAGCACAAATCTCTAATACCACTGATATTAACCTGATAGCTGACAATTTCTTCAAATTTGCGAGTGCAAGCGAAATCTCTGTCCAGCTCTGGAACCCAGTATTTTCATCAGCCACAACACGCATGATTAGCCACCTCAAGCCAAGTATAGCTCTTGTCATAATGATTAAAGACCTATTCTAATGATGGCTCCAAATTCTTTTCCAACTTTTCACTTCTGCACATATGAACAAAAAGAAAATTAAAACAATCCACTAAACACTTCCATTTATGGCAACACAGCAGACCACACATCTGTAGTGACACCCCTGATACGCAGTACCTGAAAATGCTGAATCAAATTTCATTTAAATAATATTGTAAATACATGACTAAGCTGATAGGAAATCCTGAGAGGGCAGAAAGTAGGAAAAACCACGAATCCGAAGAAGAGCCTTGATGCCATACCACTAACAAAATCACCAGGATTCAATAAGCTGGAGACCAAGCTTGGGAGTCCGTATAAGGTAAAATCAATCTGTGATCACCGCATAAAGCCAGGACTTCCTAAAAAGCAACATTCTCAGTGGATAAGCAGAAAACCAGCTTCACAGAAAGAAACAGTATGAATACTTGCCTGTCTTGCCCTGGACTATGGATAGGGAAGGAGGAAAAAAAAAAAAAAAGAAATCTTCCCTGAGAACTCCTAATCATAAACCTACCACCTTGCAGACTTGGGGCCAGGTTTCACACTACCAATACAGATAAAATATTCCAAGCTGAAATTTTCATTTCCAGATATCCCAGGTTGGTAGTGACCTCAAGTACCTGGCAAAAGTAGAGGAACACACTTTAAAACCAGGCTTCAGGGCTTCCCTGGTGGCGCAGGGGTTAAGAATCCGCCTGCCAATGCAGGGGACACGGGTTCAAGCCCTGGTCCAGGAAGATCCCACATGCCACGGAGCAGCTAAGCCCGTGCACCACAACTACTGAGCCTGCGCTCTAGAGCCTGCGAGCCACAGCTACTGAGCCCACGTGCCATAACTACTAAAGCTCGTGCACCTAGAGCCCGTGTTCTGCAACGAGAAGCCACCACAATGAGAAGCCCGCGCACCGCAACGAAGAGTAGCCCCCGCTCGCCGCAACTAGAGAAAGCCTCCGCACAGCAACAAAGACCCAACGCAGCCAAAAATAATAAATAAAAATTAAAAAACAAAAAAATACCAGGCTTCAAAGAATTTTCACAGCTCAAGTTCCAAGTAACATTGGCTCATGACTTAAACACAGAAGGAAGCAAGCCACCATGAGCAAGGATCCACAGATATACAAACTACAAAGTAAGATCAGAGATACTGGAATTATCAGATGCAAAATATAAAATAGATATACTTAATAAAGAAATAAAAGAAGGTAATAAACGCATGACTAGGCAACAAGAGACTGTAAGAATTGACCAAATATCTTTTAAAATGATACAAATGGAACTTACAGAAATGAAAACTATAATAATTAGAATTATAAATTTAATAGACAAGTATGAAACAGCAGACTACACAAAGATGAAGAGATAATTAGGGAAACAGAAGTGTGTCTAAAGAAACCACACAGGTTGTAGAGAACGTACCTGAGGACACAGGGGGGAAGGGGAGGCTGGGAAGAAGTGAGAGAGTAGCATTGACATATATACACTACCATGTGTAAAACAGATAGCTAGTGGGAAGCTGCTGCATAGCACAGGGAGATCAGCTCAGTGCTTTGTGACCCCCTAGAGAGGTGGGATGGGGAGAGCGGGAGGGAGGTTCAGGAAGGAGGGGATATATGTATACATGTGGCTGATTCACTCTGTTGTACAGCAGAGACTAGCGTGACATTGTGGGGCAGTTATAATCCAATAAAGATGTAAAAAACAAAAAAAAGGAGAAAAAGAAAGAAACTGCACAGAATGTAGCAGAAAGATGAAAAAAAGGAAAATACGAGAGCTTAAGAGAAATGAGAATAGAGAAGGTACAATTGAGAGCTCCACAGGAAGCAAACAGAGAGAATGAGGCAGAGTCAGTGTTCAGAGGGAACGTGAGGACACTGATTCTCAGACTCCAAACTCCAAAACCCAAACCAGATGTTTTAAAAGTTAACATCTAGGCACACTATAGTGAAAGAGCAAATCCTAAGTATGAGAGATCTTAAAACCGTCAAGAGAAGGGGGGTGTGACCAAGATGGGAGAGGAGGAAGACCTTCAGCTCACCTCCTCCTACGAGCTTCACCAAAATTACAACTATTTACAGAGCAGCTATTGATGAAACGACCTCAAGACCAGCAAAGAAGATCTTCTGCAACTAAAGATATAAAGGAGGAGGCACAGCAAGACATGGAGCAGGGGCGGAGTCGCAGTATAGTCGAGACCCACACCCCTGTGCAGGCAACCCACAAACGGGAGGATAATCACAATGCAGAGGTTCTCCCCAAGGAGTGAGGTGTCCAAGCCCCACCTCAGGCTCCCCACCCTGGGAGTCCTGCACAGGGAGGACGAGCCCCCTAGAACATCTGGCTTTGAAGGCCAACAGGGCTTGCTTTCAGGAGAGGCAGAGCACTGTAGGAAACGGAGACCCCTCTCTCAAAGGGCTCACACGAAATGTCACCTGCTCTGAGACCCAGGGCAAAAGCAGTAATTGAAAGGAGCCTGGGTCGACCCACTTACTTCTTGAAGAGCCTCCCAGAGAGGGAGGAGCCAGCTGGGTCTCACTCTGGGGACATATCAGTAGATGCTGGTGGCAGCCGTTTTGGGGAGTTCATTCTGTCACGAGGACACTGGTGCTGGCAAGCACCATTCTGGAATCTTCTCTCTAGCTTATTAGTGCCAGGACCTGGCCCTGCCCACCAGTAGGCCAGCTGCCATGGGACACAGCCCAGACCACCAGAAGGCCCAGAACCATCAGCAGACGAATGGATAGAGAAGATGCAGTACATATATAGAATCAAATATTTCTCAGCCATAAAAAAGAATGAAATCTAGCCATTTGTGACATGGATGGACCTAGAGGCTGGCATGCTAAGTGAAGTGAGTCAGACAGAGGAAGACAAATACAGTATGAGTTCATTTATATGTGGAATCTAAAGAACAAAACAAATGAACAAACGTAATAAAATAGAAACAGACTCATGAATACAGAGAACAGCAAGTTGCCAGAGGGGAGGGGGGAGGGGGGAAAACAGAAAAAGGTCAGGGAGATTAAGAGGTCCAAACTTCCAGCTACAAAATATATGAGTCAGGGTATGAAATGTACAGTGTGGGGAATATAATCAATAACTATGTAATATCTTTAAGTGGTGACAGATGGTAACTAGACTTACTGTGGTGACCATTTAATACTGAATCACTATGTTGCATAACAGGAACTAAAATAGTGTTGTAGGTCAATTATACTTCAAAAACAAACACACAGAAAAAGAGATCAGGTTTGTGGTTACCAGAGGCAGGGGGTGGGGGACAGGGAATTGGATCAAAGTAGTCGAAAGGCACAAACTCCCAGTTGTAAGATAAATAAGCACTAGGGCTGTTATGCACAACATGATGAATATAATTAACACTGCTGTCATGCTATATATGAAAGTTGTTGAGAGTAAATCCTAAGAGTTCTCATCACAAGGAAAAAATTTTTTCTATTTCTTTCATTTTGTATCTATATGAGATGAATAGTCACTAAACTTGATGTGCTAATCAATGCATGATGTAAGTCAATTTTTTTTTTTTTTTTTTTTGGCCACACCGCATGCGGGATCTAAGTTCCCCGACCAGGGATTGAACCTGTGCCCCCTACATTGGAAGTGCAGTGTCCTAACCACTGGACCACCAGGGAATTCCCATAAGTCAAATTATACTGCACACCTTAAATTTATACAGTGGCGTATGTCAATTATATCTCAATAAAACTGGAAGAAAAAGAAGGGAAAAAAAAGAAAGACACAATACCTATACAAAGGAATGCCAGTAAGACTGAGAGCTATTTTCTCTACAGCAACAATGGGATCCCAAGTAGAACGTGCCAAACTGATGAGAGAAACTAACTGTCAATGCCGACCTCTAAAGCCAGTGAAATTAGCTTTTGAGAACTAAGGTGAAATAATAAGTATTTATAACTATTCAAAGAGTCACTACCAACAGACCCTCACTAAAGGAACTTCTACTTTAGAACCAGAAGAAATATTTGAGATGTAAGAAGTGGTATCTTTCTGCTTCACTGGACACTCCTGAGTATATCATCTTCATTTTACACTCATCAAAACTGCAGACACAGAAGGAAAGTCAACCTATCTGTAGGAAAAAAGAGTACTCTAGTGCACCTAGATGTACTAGAGTAAGATAGGCTCTTCTGACAATCCTGAAACTGTGTCTGTCACTGCTATGGAAGCCCCTGGGAAAAACTTAAAGTATTGAGAAAAGTACAGAAGGTGCAAAGATGGAGACAGAGAAAAAACTTTAGAGAAGCCAGGAGAATAGGAGAGTGACCTCGGGGGCAGAGCTCTGGCCAGAGCAAGGCTGTACGTCCTTCTCCCATGGCGGATGAAATTTCACAAGTTAGGAATAGACTACATTTCTTAAATCTCTGTAAAAGTTATACTTTACATGGTTATAATTATTTATATTTTAACACAAATTACATTACTACGTTTGCCTATCTGTGTGGCTTTGGAGAACTCAACCAGGATCAACAGATTAAAAATTATAGTAAGATATATTTTCACTCAATAGACTTAAGAACATTATAACAATCAAAGAAATACAACTATGGAGAGACTTTTCTGTTATATAGTGAGCTCTCTGCATTGGAAGTTCCAAAGGTGTTTCATTATTAAATAAATGAGCATATAATAGCCCTTCGAGGAAGGAGAGGTCCACAAGTTGTCTTTCTCATGTATACAACAAATATGTTCTCCTTCCTGGTTTTCTTCCATACTCGAAACACCTATTCAAGAAAATTTCTCCTTGCTTTTTCCGGCTCTTTCTCTTCCATCTGTGAACCCATAATGTTTCTAAGTATACCCAGGTCTAAAGCAATTAACGTGTTCATAGATCTCCTGCATCAGAAAGCCCTGGTGCTTACTGAAAATGCAAACTCTACGCCCCACTGTGGACATACTGATTCAAAAACTCAGGGGTTGAAGAGAAGGGGTTTGCATTTTCAAGATGGTCACATTTTAAGTAAGCTCTCCAGGGTGATTCTTATACACCCTGAAATTTGAGAACTCCCCTCTGAGGCAACAAAGTTTACAGTTTCTATAAACCACTGTCTATTCTTTCACCTAATCGAGAGACTGCCAAAAGAAACCTTAAACTTTTTGCAGCTTCCACTGACCTTATCAGTCTCTGACAGAGCAGACAGAACTGATTTTGGCTCTGCCTAACACAGATTCCCTTGTTATTAAGGGTGGTGAAAATTAAACATACTAATGTCAGAATCAGGACAAGTAGAAATCATTTTATCTGAATAGATGACCATTTCAAAACAAGGCTTTTAAAGATTAGAGTAACTGGGGGAGGAGGTAAGTAATAGGAGGAAAGAAGGGCTATACAAGAATGGGAGTTCGCAAATAGAGAACGGCACATGAAGGAAGAGAGGTGCAGCCAGACATATTTATTCATACATTCAAACATTCATTGATCAACTGCAATGTGCCACAAACAATTACAGACACTTGGGAGACATTAATGAACACAACAGGCAAACATCCCTACTCTCATGGAGCTTACAATCTAGCAATGGAAGATAAACAATACATTATAGAGTATCTTAGAAGGCAGTAAATTTTATGGAACAAAACGGTAAACAGGTCGTGAGTATAAGCTGAGTAGGGATAATTTTACAAAGGTGGTTAAGAAAGCAAATATTGCAGCAAAAACTTTACAGAAGTGAAGAAGTCAGCTTTGCAGATATCTGGGGGAAGACCATTTAAGGCAGAAGGAATAGCCAATACAAAGTCAGGAGAATGCCTGGCCTACGGAAGACCAGGGTGCTGGGAAAGAATACACAAAGAAAGAGTGAGGAGATAGGAGTGAGAGATATTAGAGACCAGATTATATGCCATTTTAAGGACTCTTGGTTTTACTGTGGAAAAAAATCAAAAGCTAGTGAAGAGTTCTAAGCAGGAGACTGAAATGATCAACTTTTTTTTTTCAAGGTATCACTCTGGCTACTGAGCTGAAAATAGATTAAAGGTGGAAAGAGAGAGAATAGTAAGAAACCACCGCTGTAGTAATCCAGGCAAGGGATGATGGCAGCTCAATACAAGTGGTGGCTATGGAGATAAGGCATCAGATCTGTACGTATTTGTAAGGGAGAGCCAACAGGATTCCCTGACAGAAATGTGATGTGTAAGGAAATGGAAATAATGAAATACCACCAAGGTTTTGGCCTAAACAACTAACAGGATAGAAATAAGAAAGATCGAAAACGGGCAGGTTTCTAAGGAGGGGGCTCAGTTCAGTACTGGACAAGCTGAATTTGCAGTTTCTAAGACATCCAAGGTAGACATATCTAGCAGGCAGCTGAATACATGAGTGTGGTGTTGAGAGCAGAGTTCTGTGCTGCAGATGTAAATTTGGGAGTCATCAGCACGTAGATGATATTTAAAGCTGTAAGACTGGATGAAATAACCATTTGAGTGGCCATGGATAGAGAAGAGAAGTCCTGGCACACTCCAATACTGGGGCTGAAGGGGCAGGGAAAGGAGAGAAATCAGCGAAGGAGACGGAGAAGGAAAAACTTAAGTGCTCTGAAAGGCACATGAAAAAAGTTTTCTAAGAATGAGATAGTGATCAACTGTCAGTGCTGATAGATGGAGTAAGACTGCAGTTTTACCACTGGATTTAGCAACGTGGAAGTCATTGGCTACCTTGAAGAGTGTGTTTTGGTGGAGTGTTGGGAGCAAAAGACTTACTGAAATATCTTTTAGGAGAAAGGGCTGAGGGGAAAGAGAAGTAGAAAGCTCTTCAGAGGAGTTCTGCAGCAACTGGGAGCAGAGAAAGTTTTTCAATGACAGAGATGTGAGAATTAGACTCGAAAGGGAAACAAGGTTAACATAAAGTTTTGTTACAAAGTTACAGTAATCAGGATAGTGGGAGACTGGCATAGGGATAGACACAGATCAACAGAGTGGAATTTAGAGTCCCAAAACACGCCCTTACATTAACCATCAATTGATTTTCATCAAGAGTGCCAAAATAATCCAACGCGGAAGAAGAGTCTTTTCAAAAAATGGTGCTAGAACAAGTGGATATCTACATGCAAAAGAAAGAAGCTGGAAACCTATCTCATACCATTCATGAAAATTAATTCAAAATGGATCACAAACCTAAATGTAAGCACTGAAACTATACAACTCTTAGAAGAAAACTTCGGAGTAAATCTTTATGACCTTCAGTTAGGCAATGGCTTCTTACATGTGACACCAAAAACAGAAGCAACCAAAGAAAAAACAGACAAATGTGACACCAAAATTTAAAACTTCTGTGTGTCAAAGAACTCTATCAGGAAAGTGAAAAGACACTCCACAGAATCGGAGAAAATACTTGAACAATGCAAGGGTAAGGCACTGATCCTCCACACAGTTGGAAATCCACGTATAACTTTAGAGCCAGCCCTACATATCCGAGGTTCTGCATCGGGGATTCAATTAACCACTGATTGTGCAGTACTGTACTATGTATTTAGTGAAAGGAATTCACAAGTATGTGGACTCCCATAGTTCAAACCTGCGTTGTTCAAGGGTCAACTGTATCTGCAAATCACTTATTTCACAAGCGACCTGTATCTAATATCACGTATTCAATATCAAAAAGAAAATCCAATTTTAAAATGAGCCAAGAATCTGGACACTTCTCCAAAGATAACATACGAATGGCCAATAAGCACATGAAAAAAAAAATGTTCAACATCATTAACCATCAGGGAAATGCAAACCAAAACCAACAAGGATAGATCACTGCACATCCGCTAAGACGGCTGTAAGCAAAAAGTCAGACAGTAACAAATTTGGAAAGGATGTGAAGATATTGGAACCCTTCTACACTGCTGCAGCCACTTTGTTAAACAGCCTGGTAGTTCCTCAAAAAGTTAAACATATTATTACCATATGACCCTACCATTCCACTCCTATGTATATATCCAAGAGAAATGAAAACACACGTCCACACAAAAACTAGTACACAAAGGTTCAGAGCAGCCAAAAGTTGTAAACCATGTAACTGCCCATCAACTGATGAATGCATAAATAAAATGTGGTATAAAAAGCCATAAAAAGGAATGAAGTACTGATATATGCCACAACATAGTTGAACCTTGAAAACATTATGCTAAGTAAAAGGACCAGTTGCACAAGACCACACACTTTACGATTCCATTTATATGAAATGTCCAGAATAGGCAAATCTGTAGAGACAGAAAGTGAATATACTTGCCTATGGCTGGAGAGGGAGGGGGGAATGTGAAGTAATGATAAAGGATGCAGGGTTTCTTTCAGGGGTAGAAGATACAAAAATATTCTAAAATTAGAATGTGGTAATGGTTGTACAACTCTATTACTACACTAAAAACATTTAATTGTACACTTTAAATGGGTGTGTGGTATATTAATTATCTAATAAAGCTGTTAAATGAATAATAAATTTTTGTGATTTTTTTTTTCCTAACATAGAAGAAAACATGTTTTTATGATGATGTGAATGATCCAGTAGAAAGTGATAAAACTAGTGATGTTGGAGAGGAGCAACTCAGCAAAGTTCTTAAGTGAAAGTACATGGAATCTACTGCACAAATAGAGGGAATGGCTTTAGATAGAAGCACAGACAGTTCATCTATAAGTAAAAGGCAGGAAAACAGAACACATGGGTATAAACGCTGGTAGGTAGGTAGACGTGACAGTGGAAGTCTGTGGATGTTCTCTACTGGTTGCTTCAATTTTCTCAGTGAAATAAGAAGTAAGGTCATCAACTGAGAATGAGGATAGGAGGACAGATTTTAAAGATGAGGAGAGAAAAAAGAAAGGTGAGGAGAGAGAAGAAGAGAGTGGACAATTAAATAACTAGGACATTCAGTACAACTTAGAGCTGGTTATGAACTAAAAATGAGGCCATTCAGTATGTTTACATGTGTTTCTCCATATTTAGCTGCAAGGTAAGGGCAGAGAGTATACAGAGTTGTCTTTAACCAGGGATTGGCTTCTAGCCAAAAGACTTATGTCAAAGTAAGGGGGAGAGGGGAAGGCAAGGGAGTTGAGAGTACATGGAGAGTGATTATGACAACTGGATGTGGAATTTAGGCTGAGAGAAGAGAGTAAGATGTAGATAAAGGGCAGTGACATAGTAGGATCAACAAACCAGAGGTCCTGGTGGAACTGAAAGATGTGTTGAAATTGAGGAACTAGAAGAGTAACCGAAAAGATACAAGAAGCGGGAGTGAGTGACTTGAGATAACATGGAATGCAAAAATCAATGGAAGAGATGAGGTTAAGGCACTGACAGGCGGGATGTTGGAAAGATCACCACTAAGAATTCAAAATAGGACAGTGGGGACCTCCTTGGCAGTCCAGTGGTTAAAACTCCACGCTTCCACTGCAGGGGACATGGGTTCAACCTCTGGTCAGAGAACTAGGATTCCGCATGCTGCTGGTGTGGCCAAAAAAAAAAAAAAAAAATATGACATTCAGGAGGAGTTCCCTGGTGACCTAGTGGTTAGGATTCCGGCCTTTCACTGCCATGGCCCAGCTTCAATCCCTGGTCAGGGAACTGAGATCCAGCAAGCCGTACAGTGCGGCCAAAAAAAAGAAATACATAATGGTGGATGGGGATAATAGAGTAGGGAAAAGATGTTTTTAAAAATTAGAAAATAGGAATAGTGTTGGAAAGAGTAATAGTGAACCAAGAACTAAAATTAAGAAATGAAAACAAAGAGAAATAAGGTGTAGTAATTCAGAGATCAGTAGATGACAGCCACAATGAGACCTGGGACCCAATTATAATCTGATGACATGAGATTCAAATGATGACATGGGATTTCTTTTAGACAGGAAGGAGGAAAACCATCTAGAAGCAGCTAGAAACAAAGACAATACCTACCCCAATTTTATGCCCAGTTGTCTGAGAACTGTGAGAGAAAAAGCAGCTAGTTTTGGAGAAGGTTACAGGGGAAGCAGTGTCCTCACAGAAAGGCCAGTTTCCACAGAGCAAAGGATAAAACATTCAGAGAAAAAGATAAAGATAGAGGGGATTTTGATGAAGTTGGACTCTGACTTCCAGAAAGCACAAGTTTCAGGAATTAAGGAAATAGAAGGGTTCAGACTAAGAAACGTGCAGTGCATCATGAGGATTAAAATCCAGGAGATGAGGAGGAGTCTGGGGCTTCTCGTAGAGAATGACATAAACAGGAGTCAAAGGCATAATGAGATTAGTTCTGATAAACTTAGGGCAGTCAAGTGTTGAGGGTAGGGAGGGCTAAGTGTTCTGCAGGCTCCACTTTGATCCTTTTAAATGGGCACGAAGAGATTTGAAGTTATACAGTCCTAACCCCAATGTGCCATCTTATTCCCAGCGTGGCATACAAACCCTAAGGTGAACCTCAATGATTCTACCCTCCTGGTGTTCACGTCTTAATATAATACCCTCTCCTTGAGTATATGCAGGACCTGTGACATGCTTCTAATCGACAGAATTCGGTAACAGTGATGGGATATCATTCCCTTGATTACATTATGTAATACAGGGACTCCATCTTAGTAGCAAAGCGTGAGAGACTCTCTGCAGACTCTCTGAAATAAGTGGTCATGATGTTGAAGCCTGTGTGGCAAGAAACCATGCAGCCTCTAGGGACTGTAGACAGCATCGATGACCTGAAGGTGGCCTCCAGCGGAAAGCTGGCCAAAAGCTGGGGCCCCCAGTCATACAATCACAAGGGTATTAATTCTGGCAACAACCTGAATGAGCTTGGAAACAGATTCTTCCCCAGTCAAGCCTCTGGATGAGAATACAGCCCAGATCACAGCTTGATCACAACCTTGTGAAACCCTGAACAAATGATCCAGTTAAGCTGTGCCTGAACTCCTGACCTACAGAAATGATAAAATAATAAATGTGTGCTTTTTCAAGCTGCTAAATATTTAGTAATTTGTTACACAGCAGTAGAAAATGAATATACCTAGTATGAGAGGTTCATCTTGGCCCATTAAAGGACGGAAGCCAGGCATTATGACCACACACAGTGTCTCTTTACTCCATTCAATGACCAATAAATGCCCTAAGGGAGGTGGTCTCAATGGGGTTGTGGGCTAGAAAGTAGATGGCTTTAGCTGGAGCAAATGGCACCTTAGAGGATAAGATTAAACAGATACTCTGGGGAAGAAGTCTATGGAGACTCTCTACTTTCTGCTCAATTTTTCTGTAAACCTCAAACTGCTCTAAAAAATAAAGTCTATAAAAAATTAAAAATAAAAAAAGATAGTCTTAAATCAAATCATGGAGGCCCCACATGGCACACTACTCTGTAGACAATGCATAATCAATGCACACGTTTCTAAGGAGAAAAGACCTAATCTGAACTTTGCCTTAAAAAAATAATTCTAGTCATAGTGCAAAAAACTGATTTGAAGAAGAGAAACTGGAGACAGGTAAGTAGACAGGTCATTGTATTATCTCACATGAGTACCTGAATTAGGACAGTTTAGTAGGAATGAAAAGGATAGACAGGTAATATCTCCTGGAGGTATAAATGACAGGACGTGGCTACTGATTAGATGTAGGGAAAGAAGCTGTTTGAGCCAAAGACGACTCAGGTACTTCCAGCCAATGACACTAGAAGAACAGAAGGCAATAGTTATCATTAAAATAAGACAAGAAACAAAGAAGACTGGTTTCGGAAGGGAAAGATAATGAGCTCCAAGAAAGACAAGAAGCAAAGGAGAAAGAAAAAAAGAAATGCGTGCCAAGGGAAAAGAAAGACAGATATTACAGTACAGAAATTGCTTTTGTGGTATTAAAAATAGGCAAGCTACTATGTACTATCCAGTCAGTGCCTGGAGTTAAAGTTTTATCCATTTTCAAAACAAAAGCTGACATCAGAAATTATTTATCTCAACATCTTCCTCTCTGCCTCCACTGTTACACGCTGAAGAGAAAAAAAAAAAAAAAAAAGATGCCCAGAGACGTTAGATGGCTGGCTTGTCTAAAGGTACCAACTAATTAGTGGCAAGGCCTAGATTAGAATCCAGGTCTTATGACTCTAAGTCTATTCCATGTCCTGAATTAACTTAGTCAGAGGCAGTTCTTACTTACATAAATCATTTATCTATGTCCTTTATGGTCAGAAATGACCACTTGAGCATGCCAGTACTTGGAATTTTCTTCTCTTGGTTCTTCTGCAGATCTTGCTGTTTTATGTGACAGAAATCATATATGTCAACAACTAGCAGAACAGAAAAGGAACCAAGCAACCTATTCCTGAAGAAAAAAAATATGACAGTAAACTAGGCCCTGAGAAACATCACTAAGGATTTTATCAACAGCACCACACTACCCCACACACACATAGGTCTCCCTATCCCTGTACTTCAACACCCGCCAGAAGACATCCTGTCTGAAGCCGTGAATGCCATCACCAGTGGCTGAAACTAGTGAGAATCAAGCTGCAGTAGGCATTTTAAACTGTTGCCTAATTTAAAAGGAAAACATTCCCCCTAAATACATAACAGTTCTCAAGGATGAGCTAATTCTTCTAGTAATTTATGCATTAAGCGTTAGAGGGCAGGCCAGGGAAGCTACCCACCAAGCTCAACATAATTCCAGTGGTAAAACACATTTTGAGTTCAAACAGAAAAAAATTATTTCATAACCAAAGACTACCCTCCATTTTATAGCACATCTCAATTCAGACCACCACATTTCGACTGAATAGCCTTCCAGTATACTGCCAACAGACTAAGTCTAAACTACGTGGTGTTTTATGAGGATTCCTTTCTCTGAATTTATAATACAGAATGAATTAATATGTAAATTATTAAAATTATTTAAATATTTAATTGTTACTTTCCTTAAAGTTTCCATTCAAACAGAAAATTAAATATAAAAGGAAACCTAATAAAAAACTTAAAAAGACAGGAACTTTCTAAAATCTTAAGGCTATATGCTCATTCTGCTGAAGGATCTTCCTACTTGACCTCAAGTAGCTCACCACACCCTTCTGCAACAACCTAGAAGCTTCATTTTCACAAATACTTTTCTAAGAAAAATATGGATAACAACAATCAACTAAAATAGTATCTGGACTGAGTTCTGACATATCACTTACATCAATTATCCAAGTACGTCTGCTCTTAGAAAATAGTCACAGCTGCAAAACCCAGCGGGGGGCAGGGGGAGTGGTGGGACAAATTTCTAAAATCATACATATATGAAACAAAAGAATTTTGAATTTTTAAATTATTGCATCTGTATTTTCCATCATGTAAAAAGTTCAGTGGAAAATGCCTAAGTGCTCTTGTAACAATATTTTTCCTGGTTCTGACACTATCTTACTCATCAAATCTAAGAGAAGTGTTTCGTTGTAAGCTGGCTTTTCATTATTGCCTACCTACTCTCTTTCAGAAAACCTTTCCTTGACTGTAAAGTCTCAACATTTAGAACCATAATTTACATTTTTGTTTTATCCTTCCTGGATATATCTAATTCGTGTAATTTTTTAAAATCCCAATTACGTGAGAAATTTTCCATAGACCGGGACATTATCTTCTATTTCTTAGGCATCTGTCTCTAAAGACAGCACTAACAAAATGGAAAAGGCAAAAGCTTTACAGAAAAAAG
This sequence comes from Orcinus orca, assembly GCF_937001465.1. Lineage (NCBI taxonomy): Eukaryota > Metazoa > Chordata > Mammalia > Artiodactyla > Delphinidae > Orcinus > Orcinus orca. The sequence goes on from NC_064561.1 coordinate 123,446,155, forward strand.
ATGAGTTACATAAACCAGTTCTGCCACTTACTAGCTGGATGACTTGTGTCTAAGATTCTTTATCAGTAAAAGGAAACAAAAAATATCCATTTTGAACGCTGTTATAAGAATTCGATAAGATAAGACAGGTAAAGCACATGGCACAGAGTAGACAACTTGTTGAAGAACATTACTACTTCTAAAAAGAATAATCTAAAGCTGCTACTATAAAAAGGTTAAACATTTTTTGCTAGTAAAATCTTCCAAAAAATTATATAAAAACCTCCCTTTATTCCTTACCAACAAATTTAACAGTCTTGTTCCCATCTCCACCCCCCCAGAAATTATCAAACTACATATAGTGGAATAAAATATACCGGGCTTTTCTTTTTCTCCCTTTCAACTCCTACCAAGTTGCAATCTCATACATTTTCACAGTTCACTATAAGGTTGAGCCATATGACACTGCCATCTTTACATGTCAAAACTGGTCAACTTATTGGCCATTTCATAGGGTTCAATCTGAAACTGACATGCTCAAAGAACACTTGATGATCCCAGCCTGAGTTGCAGCTGCTACACATAAACAGAGGCTGTTAAAATAAATGAGGGCTTTGAAATAAAGTGAAATTTTAAAGTTCACTCTTATTTTAGTGCTTTTACTTTGTACAAAGCTCTTCTTAAAACTAAAAAGTTAATACATTTTGAAGAAATTTCCAAGCAAAAGCCTACACGATCTTCTAGAATTATTTTCTAGACTATGAAAAACATGCATCAGGAAGAGATGATCAAGTAAGTATCCTTATAATGACATGTAAATCCAAGCACGTAACTGAAGAACTTTAATATCTTTAAGAGGATGACTAACAGTTCAAGAGTCAACAGTGTTTAAAATTAGGGGCCTCGTGAGTGCGATATTTGAGCTAAAAACTCAAATACAGGAGACAACGTTATTTGCCAGAGAAATTTTGAGGGAGAATTCTCAACAGAACCTACCTTCAGTAGTCCTCAAAACTGGCTCACAAAAAAATCATCAAAAGTGCTAAAGCAAAAACAAAAAACGAAAGTGCCCTGTGAGAGATTAGAGCCCTAACAGATACAGTAATAAAGTTCTCCAGGTGCTTCTAATATGCATTCAGGGTAGAGAACCCTGTTCTTTAAGGGTTTTTTCCATACTCCTTCATTTTATAAACAAAGACTACATTTTGAGAAGAATATGCTCCTAGGCCAGGTTCCACAGGTTCTAGTCTACCAGAGCAGAAAGCTAGTCCTATTCAGAATCACCTAATTCAAATGACAATCATACAAATATTCATGGTACAGTTCCAGACGAACATCTCTCTTTGTAAGAAAACATCACCCTGTATTACCATGAAACTAACATGTATACCAAAAAACCTCTCCTGTTTAAAGAACTGTAGTAATTTTAACATATTAGAGGGGTTATTAGCAATTTAATTTGTATAACTATCATGGTAATTTTCAATTACTAGGAATATTCCTTCCTGTTTTAATAAACTTGCTAAATTCTAAATAAAACACTAACAGCTTATTTTATATAAGTTTAACCAATCAACTAAAAAGAAACCATAATTGAAATATAAATCCTATTTAATTTCCATTTTAATATTTTAAAGTAGTCCAATTAAGAATAGTCTTACTGTTCTAGAATCCGAAAATGGATTGTATTCATCAAGTCCTGGTGGGACATTTCTTGTCACTTGTGTAACTGATGGGTCCTGGAATAAAATTCAAAGGAGAAAAAAAAGATTACTTATCCTTTAAGATACAATTATGATATTTACAAAGCATTTGCTTTATCTGTCCTTTTGGTCACCCAGCAAAGCTAACAGAGGAAAATAAAGAAGATTATCAGATTTACTCAGTCCCACTTCCAGAAAGTTGAAATTTAAACCCACAGCCCTCACACTCTCAAAGAAAAACAAATGAAAACTGGGTTAAATGCAAATCAGCTGCTAGCTATTATTTAAAGAATGAAAATAGACCACCTCATAACAGCTGTGTGGAACCGATTGCACAGGGCATCTCAGCAAATCTTGAGTAAACCCATCCTTTCCTCCGGGCTCCACAAAGAGTTCACATTCCCCTTTTTTAAAAATAATATCTTCAGTTTTCCCCACTGCAGATTTAAGTACCACGATACAAATCAATGTCATGTACAGGCAACATCTAGAGCATTCAAGATTAAGCACCTCTTATTTGTTTTATTCTACTACAGTACTTCCCCATGACTGTATTTATTGTTCCACATGATCCTAGACTGTCTCCCTCTTCCAAGTATAATATATTACCACATTATCCCAGCTTTTCAAATCTTAGTACTAGGCTTTCATATAAGTAACTAAATCACAAAATCCTAGTTATTCTATTTCTCTTGACTGTGAAAGTAAGACACAAATATAATGACCATCTCAACAAAATCAACTACATAATTAATGTGAAAGCCATTTGCAAACCATAATATACAGCCTCATCAGCCTTCATATCCCTACTCTCAAACTTTCACATTCACCAGAATCAAATAAAACACAGATTGCTGCACCCCACTCCCAGAGTTTCTGATTCAGTAGGTCCGGGGTGGGACCTGAGAATCTGTACTTCTAACAAGTTCCCAGGTGATGCTGCTGGTCTGGGGACCATTGCTCCCTTGTCTACACTGTACATTGTCCACTCCATCTTCCTCAACACAGTCATCAAAGTTACCTTTCAAAAATGTAAAGCTAATCTTGCCACTCCCGTCCTCCAATCCCTCTCCTCTGCCCATTATCCATTTCAGATTTTTAGAGACTCAACTATAAAATATACATTCCTCAAAATGAGATACAAAGTTTCCAACTAGCCCCTGCCTACCTTTCCAGCCTTATCAACTCTCTTATAACCAGCCTCACACCCTGCCAGTCCTTTCCCTTAACCAAACAAAACAAGCTACTGGGCTTCCCTGGTGGCGCAGTGGTTAAGAATCTGCCTGCCAATGCAGGGGACATGGGTTCGAGCCCTGGTCCAGGAAGATCCCACATGCCATGGAGTAACTAAGCCCGTGCGCCACAAATACTGAGCCTGCACTCTAGAACCCACGAGCCACAACTACTGAGCCTGCAGGCCACAACTACTGAAGCCCACGTGCCTACAGTCCGTGCTCCACAACAAAAGAAGCCACCACAATGAGAAGGCTGCGCACCGCAACGAAGAGTAACACCGGTTCCCACTAGTGAAAGCCCACGTGCAGCAACAAAGACCCAACACAGCCAAAAATTAATTAGTTAATATTAAAAAACAACAAGCTACTATATAAAGAGCCTCGAACTTGGCAATAAGCAATTGGTAAGTATAAATTAAAAGTACAGCAGAGATGAAAAAGTCTTTAGGCCTGCTCAACAATAAAATGGGAAGGGGGCAAAAAAATCACTCTACCTCCTCTCAGGGTTACCCTCCCCAGTTTATTCAAAAATGAGTAGGAAGATTATCAAGAGGGAATGTATGCATCAGGGGGAAAATTAAGAATATGAAACATGAATATTTTAATCAAATTTTTAATCAAGATGGCATTGTTGTGCTTAAATTTAGAAGTGGGCTCAGGGTCAAGAAGTGGAGACCTAGCAAATCCAGATGGTCCAGCTGCAGTCACGTCACAACGCCCAGCCCACCACAACCCACCACAACCCACCACAAAACCAGGCAACCTGTGAATGCTCAGACACCATATTCTTCCTTGGCATTGCTTCCTCTGGCAGTAATACTCTTCCAGGCAGGTTCAGCCTAGCAATCTCCTCCTCTTCCTTAAAGACTCAACCCAAAGACTACCTCATATGCTAACCAATAATCTTCCTGATACCTTCCTGATATCCAAGTCACTCCATCCCAATCTCAATGCTCCCACAGAACTTGGTATTTATCTCCATCAGTATTTATTTCACTGAACCATGATGACCTTCATGCAAGTCTTTTTTCCCAAATTAGACTGTGACATCTCTGAATACAAGAAATATGTAAATAGGTCCTTTTTATTTAATCATACATGAGAGGTAACACTGTTTCTTGAGTGATTATTATTACGACCTCTGGGGGGGGGAAAATCCAGAATAATTATTTGCAACAGTAGCAGCAGTAATAACCAAGAAATACTTCCTTAAAAATTAACATAAATATGAAGTTAATTCAAAAAGTTTAAGTGAAAAGATGTTTAATTAATGTTTACTCTCACTCATAAGAAGAGAAACACTAATTAAAACTACGGCTGACCCCTCAACACAGGGGTTAAAGGTACCAACCCTCGGCTCAGTCAAAACTCCTTGTATAAGTTATAGTTGGCCCTCCCTATACTCCCCATCCATGGCTCTGCATTCACAGATTCAATCAAGCAGACTGTGTAGTGCTATAAAATTTACTATTAAAAAAATCCACATATAAGTGGACCCACAAAGTTCAAACCTGTGTTGTTCAAGAGTCAATTGGATGCTGATGTAATCATTTCTCACGTATCAGATTAGCAAAAATCCAAAAGTCTGACATATTCTGTTGACAAAGCTGTAAGGAAATAAGGATTCTCACACATTCCTAATAGGAACAGAAACTGTTACAACCTCTATGGAGGGAAAGTTGGCAAGTGCTAGCAAAACTATATCTGCATTTAAACTATGACCCGCAATCTCATTTCTAGGAATTTATTCCAAAGATATACTGCAAAATACCATTTGTAGTAGCAAAGAATGGAAGCAAACTAAATGTCTATCAATAGAAGATGGCAGAATAAACTACAATACATCTATATGACAAAGTCCTATGCAGCTGAGTATTATGCAGTTGTAAAGTGGTGTAAGATCTACATGCTATGGAATAGTGAAAAAGTAAAGTGCAGAATAGTGTAAATATAATGTTGCCTTTTATCCACAAAGGAAGATAAAAATGAATGTGTCTTTATTTTTTAAAAAGAATAAACCAAAAACAAACAAAAATGATTGCCTATAGGGAGAGGAAGAGAACAGTGAGCAGACAGCATAAACTTGGAAGCTAGACTTCTCTGAATGTACCGTCTTTTATAGTTTTTCCTTTGGAACCATGAAAATGTTTTCCACAATTACAGAAGAAAATTAATTCAAAAAGAAAAAAGGGGGGAGGCAAAATGTAGGGTCGGAAAGATGGATCCTGCTTAGCCAACATTCATGCAATCAATGTCATTCTCTCAATGCTACTTAAGTACAATGAGTTCCAACTTTCATACTACAAATACATATATCCAATTATCAAGTGTCCTAAAATTCAAATTCACATTAAATTCTTTTTTTCTCTAATCCTACATAAGGTACAACTTAGTTCTAAAGAGGCCTAAAATGAAATCATTCTTCCAATTTTCTACTTGTGACTACAATAATTTAAATGATCTTGTTTCCTTTTAGATTCTAGAAAAGTTTAATCCAGGCTGAAAGTTAACTGGCAGTTTGCCAAAATCACTGTCTCAAGTAAACTAAGTTCAATTCTAGTCAGTCTGGAATTTCCCCTAACATAGTATTAGGTGACCAAGCAGTAGACTATATGCCAAGAATGATCTAGCCAAGAATGATTTAGGGGGCTTCCCTGGTGGCGCAGTGGTTGAGAATCTGCCTGCCAATACAGGGGACACGGGTTCGATCCCTCATCTGGGAAGATCCCACATGCCGTGGAGCAACTGGGCCCGTGAGCCACAACTACTGAGCCTGCGCGTATGGAGCCTGTGCTCCACAACAAGAGAGGCGCGACAGTGAGAGGCCCGCGCACCGCAATGAAGAGTGGCCCCCGCTCGCTGCAACGAGAGAAAGCCCTCGCACAGAAACGAAGACCCAACACAGCCAAAAATAAATTAATTAATTAATTTTTAAAAAAAAACTCACTCACTAAAAAGAAAAAAGAATGATTTAGGAAGATAAAGAACTGATATCTCTGAATTATCACATAATTAACATTTCAAATTAGTTTTTAATAAATATAAACAGTGTTGAGGGAGCTATAGTCTCTAAACTGGGAGAAAACCAACAAAGCTGATGATTTAAGTAATAATGAATGATCTTTCAATGCCTATTAAGTATTGAGCACTTATTTACATTATTTCCAACCCTTTCTATGATCCTCCCTGGTGGATGGTATTGTCCCATTTTTCAGAAAAAGAAGCTATGGCCTTAAAAAAGAAACTTCCTCAAGGTTAAGTAGCATATATCTGAGATAAACTATGAAGCCAGGACTTCTAATGCCTATATATACTCTTTCCATCAGGTATACAAAAAACAGTTTACCACAATCATAACTTTATCCAGAGAAGACACTGGTTGAGCTCGTTGCTTATTGATTCTAAAACTTTAGCAGGAAAATCTCACTTCCTCTCCAACACAATCAAAATGAAATTGTTTTAACTGTTAAGTTGGTTGCTTCTATGACAGTGGTTCTCAAAATTCACAAGCACTGGAATCACCTGGAGGGCTTGTTAAAACCCAAACTGCTGAGGCCCACTCTGAACACACCTTGATGTGCAGGATGGTGGCTGAGAATTTGCATTTCTACCAAGGAAAGCATTCTGACCTGGTCTTATTTTATTCACTTAGAGGAATGTACTAGACTTCTGTATTTTACTAACTTTCAAGAATCAAGACATTCTTTAGAGTTTAAATATCCTTTTTGGACCTGACTATCCATAAAGTTATGTCATTTAGTCAAGCCGGGGCTATTCTGCTAACCCTTTAGTAAGCAACTTAACTCCATGGTCATGTTTCATTAAAAATCAAGATGCGTTAAAGAAATAAATGTTTTTTCAAAGAAGAGAATAAGTAAATATTTTACATCTAGCATAATTAGCTCTTTTCTGTCTTTAATCCAAGTTTCTTTACCAAACCCTCCAGGGCTGTGCACCTTCACTGTATTTCAATTGATTTCCTCCATCATGCTTTATATGTTGGACTTTCTCAATCACTGCCACATATAACCACAGGAAGATTCCAACCTGGCAAGAAAGTACTTTCACCTTCTGCTAGACATGAGGACATTAATTCAATAATAGTTTCTGCAGGGAACTAAGATCCTGCATGCCACCTGGCTCAGCCAAAAATAATAATAATAATAGTTTCCTCAATAAATATTTCTTGTGAATAACTCCAGTCTCTTCTCTGTATATATATATATATCACCCTCAAGCTAAACAGTAGGCTAAAAACAAAAAAAGCCTACATGGATGACTGTGTACAACCGTACATTATGTATCCACTTACTGTATCTGCTAACACTTAATAGGTTTGCGTTTCAAAATTAACATTCAAAACTTTGTGTCTTAGGTACTCGTTCTAAAGCAGAAAAGAGGACTAGGTCTAGGAATTAGAAACTCTGGGTTCGCTGGAAATGACTAGCCTCTGCAACCTTAAGCAAGTCACCTAAACTCTCAATTGTCTCATATGTAAAATAGGAGAAATATGATAGATGACTGCCCTGGTCAGTTGCAGCTCTGAAATGTTATGCTATAGACTACAAGTCTTTTATTGTTTGGAAAGGTGACTGCCTGTATTCAACCCTCCCCACCCCACTAATGAAAAGCTGTAAACATTGAACAGGCACTTCATATTTCAACGTGACTCCGTTTTTGCATCAGTAAAATGCATCACATAGCTCATGAGCTACTACATGTAAAATGCTTAATACAGTTCCTGCACATGGAAAACACTTGTGTGATAGCTAAGGCTGTTATCATTATTACCAACAAAATAGGATCAAACAGAAAAAGCTGTCCATTTTTGATTAACTGAGGTATCAAGAACGTACAGAGCATCCTATGTAATGAATAGGCCAAAAAACAACCACAGCCACCTTCTGAAGAAAGCAATCAGAGTTCTCCACCTAGCCTTGTGTCATGTGACCCCAATAGCTTAGCTACATGTGAAAGGATGAAGAATGGGCCTCTGTGCCAACGGCTGCCATTTTTAGAACTGGATATGAGGGAGCCTAGCAGACCCCAACAGAAGTGACTCTATATTGGATAATAACTAATCAATCCAATTAGAGCCTATTTGAATATGAGACATAAAGATTGTACTATAATCAGTAGCAGCAGCAGCAGATGACACTAGTTCATAGTATAAAAAAAGACAAATAGAAGCTAAGTCATAAGAACATGACCAGAAAAGCGGCAGTAGGTTCAGCACCTGAGGGGAATGGCATTTACTAGAGTTGCCAGTGAGTCACCAAAGCAAAAAGAGGGCCAAGGGAGTTACTGCTCTTCTAGTCGATGAGGAATGACTGGTGTTAGAGGAGTTTTCACATGTTCCTATAGATCCTCAGAAGGGCCTCAGGAAGAAGGGAAGAGGAGGAGGAAGTGTCAGAGGGGCAGAAGAGGGGAAAAATGCTGGCAGAGATCAGCCCCCTAACCTTCACTTGAATCAATGAAGCTCAATTTTTATGTTTTATAAATATTGATTTCACCTGAAAATTGTTTCCACCGCTTGGCAGGAGGGAGGTAAAGGGCAGGGGCTATGGATTGAGTAAACACCTTGTTAGCTCTCAGAAACTGTTTCATCACAACTGCAGAGATCGACTGTGTTGGGCTTCCTTCCCTCCCCAAGAATCCAAAACAAACAGACCTCCATCACCTGAGGTAACCTGAGTGCACCTCCATGCCTTAAAACCAGAACAGGTGGAACCAATGTTCTTTGCCATTTTGTATTCCATTAAAACTTTATGGAAAAACAGTTTATTGCCATTAACTACATTTAAATAAAATCTTCTGGGTGAGAAAGATTTTAATAAGTATAAATATTTTCTGATGCCTAGTATACACACTGATCGCAAACATACTTACTGATCCAAAACTGCTGCTCAATCACTTTTTTTAACTCAAGTATAGTTGATTTACAATGTGTCAATTTCTGTACAAAGTGATCTGGTTACACATATATATATTCTTTTTTTAATATTCTTTTCCATTATGATTTAGCATAGGATACTGAATACAGTTCTCTGTGCTATACAGTAGGACCTTGTTTTTTATCCATTCCATATATAATAGCTTACATCTGCTAATCCCAACCTCCCACTCCATCCCTCTCCCAACCCCCTCCCCCTTTGCAACCACACGTCTGTTCTCTATCACTTCTTAATTTAACTCTAATTTCACCTTCTCTCCCTTCCAATTTAAAAGAGAGGGAGGAGAGTACAACTCTAATTTATCCTTTATTTTTCGTAGTGATAGATATTCCCCACAGTTCTAAAGTTTAAGCCAACTTGACAAAACCTATTTTAAAAACAACAACAACAAACTTCTCTTTATATACGTTTCATCTCTTCCCATCTTTTCTCAGGATCACCCTATCAGTTACCCTTTTCTCTCATATGTTCATCTGCTTCCTCTCAACAGGATGCCTCACATCTACATTTCAAGTCTCAATCATCTTTAAAATGCACACAAGCAAAGAAAACCAAAAGCATTCCTTCAATCACTCTCAAGCTACTATCAGCCCCCTTCTTTCTTTCCACTTCTCCAACTCCCAACCCACACTCCCTCCCATTAGTTGCCAGTATTTCTCATATGTAAACTGCAATGGCCTTCTTACTGTTCCCCCCAATCTTCTGACCCCTTCCCCAACGTATTCTTCACAGTGATCCAGGATGAGTTTCTCAAAATACAATCTCATGTCACACCTACAGATTTGATGAATGTGAAGAAAACATGTATTAAGTTTGGTTTATGCTCTCAATAATCGAAGAGCATATTTTGGGCCTATGAAAATTTACGAATCTTTGGGAATGGACGATGAATAACTCGTAAAATCATTTATTGGGATAGAGATTGCAAAGATGGGTAAATTCTTACCATCCACATAAATGACTGCTAAGGCACGAAGACAAGCTTTAAACCAGTGATAACCACTGACATTTTTATCAAACACAGCTAAAGCCCACTACCGCTGTAATATTATATTTTACTCACGTAGACCTTTGCTATATAACATAGTGGCCACTAGCCACATGTAGCTCTTGAAATATATCTAGTCCAAATTGAAATGTGCTGAAAGTATAAAACATACCATGTTTTTGACTTCAAAGCACAAAACAATGTAAAATATCAATAACTGTTATGTTGATTATGTGTTGAAAGATATTTTGTATATACGGGGTTAAATATATTATTAAAATTAATTTCACCTGATTTTTTTCCATATGGCTACTGCAAAATTTTAAATTACATGTGGCACAAATATTTGCATTCAACAGTGCTGATCTAGTCATTATAATTTATTCAAGAATGGCTAATAATTTCACTTTCATCCATTTGGGCAAATTCAGTATGTTACAAAAAGGAAAACAAACTCAGACTTAAAGCTAAATTCCCTCGAAGTTTTTCAAAATACAAAAGATGACAAGAGACCTGATCAGAAGTTTTCCAAGCCAACGTTCTTATACAACACGGTAGCAGACTTTCACCATACTTTTTCACTTTCCTCACACTTTTTCACGATACCAGAAGACAATAATTTAAATATTTTTTAAAATTCAGAAAAAAAATGAATATTTACAATTCTATCAAGGAAACCTATGGGAAATTGAAGACAGCTAAAGCCAAGACAGACTGAAGGAGAGAGATAGAATTCATCTAGTTTAGCACAATACTAGATTTTTTAATTATCTCATGTAATCCTCAGATCACCCCTATGACTTAGATTCTATATCCTTTCTTTCACTGCTGAGAATACTAGCTCAGAGATATTTAAGTAATTTGCCCAAAGTCATATAGTTAACAAGTGACATGGTCAAGATTCAATTTCAAATCTGACTCCAAAGACCAAGTTTTTAGAAGAAAATCTGATAAAGAATACAAATTTATGTTTCAAACAATATGTCTTCAAAAGAAAAAGGCTGAATTAAACACTGCATTGCTCCACAAAACTTAATTAAAATACTCAATAGCTCTGCTTAATCCAATCAATATTACACACTAGACTAGGCAACTTGATTAAACGAGAAAAGTCCCAAACTAGGGACTATGAGAGGTACTACCTTCAGAGAGTACAATTTTTTTCCTACTCTATACTTCTCAAAGCTATTGTAATCATATGAATTTAAAACACACTGAGAATTTCAAGGGGGGGAGGGGGAACTACTACAAGAAGCCATTAAAAATCTCCGCAAGACTCTAAAACAACATTTAGCAAAACTTCTATAACTCATTATAAAGAGTGCTTAATAATCACTAGGAATTATTCAATAAATCATGATGTTGAAAAATTAATATTCATTGTCACTGCAAGTCATGACAATCTTAACTCAAACCTGAGAGACTCAAAACTAATTTTTCACGGACCAGATCTCTCCTTAGTAAATTAGAAACAACTGAAGCAAACACACCCAAGCAGATTTACCTCATAAGTGCAACTTAAAAGTTAACAAACCACACCTTAAATTGCAATTTTTGTCCACGTTAACACCAGCATTAAGTGCCAAAAAAAAAAATTATTTCCCTATCTAGCCCCTCTACATTCTCAAGGAAGAATTCTTTGGAAACAAAACATAATTTCTGAACATAATATAATATGGTGAAAATTTCATCCAGATAATTAATGATCTATGGAAGGGACTTAAATAATATAGAAAGCAAGAAACTCTAGTTTCTTAGCCCACAGTGAAAATGAAATTAAGAGATCTGGTGCTTTCTATTCTATATTATATTGTGTATATATATATGTTCTATTTTATATTGCCAACAGCACTCTGAGCAGTTGCTTTAAGAAATCCTCTATCCTTATTAAAGCCATTCATGGAATAGTTTTCATCCAAGTTCTGTAATTCCTGACTAAACTTGGAACTATTAACCTCTGTGTCTGAATTTTCCCATCTATAAAATGAGGGAGGCAAACTATAACAACACCTAAGCTTTCTGCCTCAGACTCTGCATTCAGGGGAACTGAGGCTACAATACCGACCAATTCTTTCTCCTTCAAAGCACTTAATCACACATTATGTCTCCCAACTCAAGTGTGGATCCTTAACATCAGGGACTTCTTCATCTCTGTATTCCTAGTGACTATCACAGTGTCTGATTCACTTTCAGTGCTCCATAAATTTTTGGCTAAATAAATAATCTACTCTTGTCCATTTTCAATGATAATAACCTCTTAAAGACAACTGAATTTGAAACTGTTTAATCTCTAATACAGCAATTACACAAAAACTTTAAGTAACTATAAAGACGTTATCAAACTGGCAAATACTACAGTTCAAATATAATGGTGATAAAGACTGAGAATATGCTTGGCCTGTTTTTCAAATTATGCCACTGGATCCACATTAACCATCTAACCAAAATAACATAAAATAGTCCACTGGCAAAAGAATTAGCAAATGCCATGAGATATCACTAAAGTAAAGGGGTCCTACGATTCCAAACTGCATATTTATTATGTGGCACCATTTTTGAGCTATGTGAATTACATGAAAGCCAGACAAAAAAAGACAATATGTCTAAAGATAGAGCAGTGGCTAGAAACCTGAACAAATGACTTCTTAAACCAACAGGGTAAAGAACTGAACATTAAGATAGTAGCAAAGTGTCCTACATCTATAATAAATCCTTAAGAAAGATTTTAAAAGTTAAGTAACTTTAGAGAACTGACATCTCTGACCATATACAAAAATTAACTCAGAATGAATCAAAGCCCAAAATATATGCACTAAAATTATAAAACTCTTAGAAGAAAACACAGGAGTAAATCTTCATGACCTTGGGTTAGACAATGTCTTCTTAGATATAACACCAAAAGCACAAGCAACAGAAGAAAAAAACAGATAATTGGACTTCAGCAAAATTTAAAACTTTCCTGCTATAAAGTACACCATCAAGAAAATAAAAAGACAACCTACAAAATTGGAGAAAATTTTCACATATATTTGATAAGTGACCTGTATCTAGAATATATATAAAAAAACTTTATCTCAGTAATAAAAAGACAACAATTTTTAAATGGGCAAAGGATCTGAATAGACATTTCTCTAAAGAAAATGTACAAATGGCCACTAAGCACATGAAAAGACTCAGCATCAGTAGCTATCAGGGAAATGCAAATCAAAACCATAATGAGATACCACTTCACACTACTAGAATAGCTATAATAAAAAAGATAGTATTGGCAAGGATGTCAAAAAACTAGAATCCTTATACTCTCCTGGTAAGAATGTAAAATGGTACAGCCATTTTGGAAAATACTTTGGCAATTACCAAATGACCTAGCAATTCCACTCCTAGGTATACATCCATACGTCCACTTGTAAAAAACTTGTGCAAATATTCATAGCAGCATGATTCCTAACAGCCAAAAGTTAGAAACAACCCAAATTTATATTAACTGACAAATGTACAAATAAAATGTAGTATACCCATGCAATGGAATTATAATTTGACAATAAAAAGAAATGAAGTCCTGATACATGCTATAATATGGATGAACCTTAAACACACGATGCTATATGAAAGCTACCAGTCATAAAGACTACATACTGTATGATTCCATTTGTATGAAATGTCCAGAAAGAATATTAGTGGCTGCCTAGTGCTGGAGAAGTTGGGAGGGAAATGTGGAATGGCTGCTAAAGGGTATGGGGTTTCTTTTGGGGGTGATGAAAATGTTCAAAAATTGATAGTAGTAATGACTGCACAACTGTGAAAATACTAAAAATCACTAAATTGTACCCATTAAATTGGTGAACTGTATGGTATATGAATTATATCTCAAAGTTGTGTTTTAAAAAGATAATCAAAAAAAAAATCAGATGTAACATTTCTTGGAAGAAATGTTGCCAACCAGCTATAAATCCATGTCTTCAAAATCTAAGTGCCAAATCACTCACTGCCCTCATTAAACAGAGAAATGCTCATTAGGAAAGTAAAAAGGGATGCGGTAGGGGGATTGGCAAACGGGGACTACAATGACACCAGAGTTTGAATACTTACAAACTGGATACTTTATTTTAGCATTCTGTTATATGGAATCATGAAAATTTCTTCTGAAATTTGAGAAATTGGGTAGCTAAGAGAGCTAGGCGCCCCAATACTAATGCACAGACATAAAAAGAAAAAGGCTGATCACAAAGAACAGGAAAATATTGGTCATATGTCTGTTCAACTGACTGCCAAGCTCAAATGACCACTAATGAATGAGCCACTGAACTAATATCCTAAGGATGGGAGGACATCCCTTATTTCCAATAAACTCTCAAGAGATTTTTGCAACAAAAAGTTTGTTTTATCATACATAGTGGTTCTCCACCAAGATTAATGAGTTTTCTGTCATTCATATTAAATACTGAAATAACAAAACAATTACCGCTAAATGTGGCAAGCAAAGACCTGTGAAAAAATTTTTAAAAGTCTTAGTATTTTGGTCATATTATAGGCAGTCAACTTTTTTTTTTTTAACATCTTTATTGGAGTATATTTGCTTTACAATGGTGTGTTAGTTTCTGCTGTATAACAAAGTGAATCAGCTATACATATACATATGTCCCCCATATCTCCTCCCTCTTGCGTCTCCCTCCCACCCTCCCTATCCCACCCCTCTAGGTGGACACAAAGCACCACCGAGCTGATCTCCCTGTGCTATGTGGGGCTTCCCACTAGCTAGCTACTTTACATTTGGTAGTGTATATATGTCCGTACCACTCTCTCACTTCGTCTCAGCTTCCCCTTCCCCTTCCCCGTTTCCTCAAGTCCATTCTCTACATCTGCATCTTTATTCCTGTCCTGCCCCTAGGTTCTTCAGAACCTTTTTTTTTTTTAGATTCCATATATATGCGTTAGCATACAGTATTTTTCTCTTTCTGACTTACTTCACTCTGTATGACAGACTCTAGGTCCATCCACCTCACTACAAATAACTCAATTTCATTTCTTTTTATAGCTGAGTAATATTCCATTGTATATATGTGCCACATCTTCTTTATCCATTCATCTGTTGATGGACACTTAGGTTGCTTCCATCTCCTGGCTATTGTAAATAGAGCTGCAATGAACATTTTGGTACATGACTCTTTTTGAATTATGGTTTTCTCAGGGTATATGCCCAGTAGTGAGATTGCTGGGTCATATGGTAGTTCTATTTTTAGTTTTTTAAGGAACTTCCATACTGTTCTCCATAGTGGTTGTATCAATTTACATTCCCACCAGCTGTGCAAAGGGTTCCCTTTTCTCTACAACCTCTCCAGCATTTATTGTTTGTAGATTTTTTGATGATAGCCATTCTGACTGGTGTGAGGCGATATCTCATTGTAGTTTTGATTTGCATTTCTCTAACGATTAGTGATGCTGAGCATCCTTTCATGTGTTTGTTGGCAATACAATACATTTTGGAGAAATGTCTATTTAAGTCTTCTGCCCATTTTTGGACTGGGTTGTTTGTTTTTTTGATATTGAGCTGCATGAGCTGCGGCAGTCAACTTTTAAATGTAGTTTTTCCCGGTGACAAAGCGATAAAGAGGCATGGACATATATACACTACCAAAAGTAAGGTAGTTAGCTAGTGGGAAGCAGCCACATAGCACAGGGAGATCAGCTCGGTGCTTTGTGACCGCCTGGAGGGGTGGGATAGGGAGGGTGGGAGGGAGGGAGACGCAAGCGGGAAGAGATATGGGAATGTATGTGTATATATAACTGATTCATTTTGTTGTGAAGCTGAAACTAACATACCATTGTAAAGCAATTATACTCCAATAAAGATGTTAAAAAAAAAAATGTAGTTTTTCCATCTCAGATTAAATATATGTTTTACAGAACATTTACTTATCTATTTATTTATTTTTGGCTGTGTTGTGTCTTCATTGCTGTGCACGGGCTTTCTCTAGTTGCAGAGAGCGGGGGCTACTCTTCATCACAGTGCGCAGGCTTCTCACTGCAGTGGCTTCTCTTGTTGCATGAGCTCTAGGCGTGGGCTTCAGTAGTTGTGGCTTGTGGGCTCCGGAGCACAGGCTCAGTAGTTGTGGCACACGGGCTTAGTTGCTCCACGGCATGTGGGATCTTCCCGGACCAAGGCCCGAACCTGCGTCCCCTGCACTGACGGCAGATTCTTAACCACTGCGCCACCAGGGAAGCCCCAAAACATTTTCTTATGAAATGATTTCTGGCTAAATGACCTACTCTTGTTAACTTAGTGGTTAAGCTCTTCAGACCAGTAATTAAAATCATACCACCAAATCCAAATCTACAACAATATATGCATGGGGAGAAAATGTTCAGCGTTCCAACTGTGACACCAGGGATTCATCTCCTGCTAGCTTCCCATGATGTCAAAAAGCAATCATAATCACAACTTTAAAAAATATTAGACTCAAATATAATAAAAAGAACACTAGATATCCTTTTCAAAAACCATCAACATTAAACAACCAAGTGTACAACTTTCCAACATTTAAACAAAGTTTACATCACAAGGTGATTTGTCATAAAAATAAAATGAGCTCTCATTATTATTACCCTCAGTTCAAGTTGTGATATATAATAGCTTCTAAAATCCCCACACTTTGTAAGACAACCAGTAATTTCTATGTTTTGTTTTTGTTGCTATTTGTTAATACCAAAAGTTTAAAAGTTAATAAAAATTAGAGTCTGCCTTAGGAAACATAGGCAATTTAGGGATAAAATAAACGAGAAGGATAAATAATCACATGTTGCAACCAAAGATAATCTTGCACCATAATTTATTTCCTTTATCTGTTATATTAAGAGCTTCCCATCTTTGTCTTAATCCAAAAGCTAAACTTCTGGAACTACAAGAAATGTAAAAAAATAAAAAAATAAATACTGAAGGCAGAAAAATTAAGCAATTTGCCTAAGGTCACCTAGCTAGGAGGCGAACAAGCAAATCTAGGCTGCCTGGTTCCAAAGCCACCCTTTTACCAACTCCCCTGGGCCACCTCTGTAAACTTCATTAACTTCTTCCTCTAAGCCCCCAGCACCAGGCTAAGAACACAGAAATGTTTGTCTGCAATATATATAGCTCACAGAATATTTTCTTATGGACTCAACTCTAAATGGTGGTTAAGTTCCCCCTGAGATTCAAATATAAACATTTCCATAAAATTTTTTTTAATCAAGTAGAAAAAGCATGTAACACTTCTTTGAAGCTTAGGGAATACATTAATTTACATTTTTATAATATGCCACTTACTTGTAAGCAATTCACTAAAATCTATGACTATTTGAGATGCCAAAAATTAGGTATGCTAGGCCATAAATAAAACCACAAGACTGGCTAAATCAACCAAAAGAAGCATCAACAGCTTCGGGAAAATTGCTAAATGGTAGTAAAATTACACTAGTACACCAGCCCCTGCCGTGACTGGCCCATATTCTTGATGCATTTTTCCTATCACCTACCACCTTCCACATATATTCCTCATCACTATATGAGAATTCTAACCACCATTGGAGGGTTCCCACAGATAAAATGACTGCCAGTAGCATATATACAACTCTGCCTTTGCTTATTTCTCTTGAACAAAGTGGAAACATCCAGTATTTGTTGTGTACATATTGTTTTTTCTATGATATGCATTGTTTTGGCTGTGTTTGATAAGAAAAAATCTTTACTAGCTACATATACTAAATCACTTGCATTCAAATGTCTGATTTATTTTTCTTCTATTAACAATCAATTTAGAATTATAATGCATACCTATCACAAATCCTTTCTTCCTAGTTTGAGCTCACCAATACTCAAAATGCACTACACTTTATAATATACACTTATTTGCTTCATTCTTTTAAGAGGTTCCAACAGTTCTGCTGACATGCAAAAAAAAATTCACTAATTCATCTGTACTCTGTAAAATAAATGGAAGTGTCTCTTTTAAAGAAAAGGAAAAGTATCAAGTTGGTAATATTGATGTATTTAGAATTACATTCTAAAAACAAGTATAAAACCCACTATTACACTTTTTTTTTTTTTTTAAGTTTTGAAACAAGCAGAGATTAGAAGGGGTTGCAACACTAGCTCTGGCAATTTGGGAAGCTGGGAGAGCTAATATATATACTCTAGGGACTTCAGCAGGTACTTGGGAGCCATTTTGCATGAAATATGAAGGGCTTTTTAAACTAAAATATTTCATTTCTTTTGCAAGAACACAGATTAAGAATAGAGATTTTTCAACGAGGGTGCCAAGACCATTCAAAGGAGAAAGAACAGTCTGTTCAACAAATGATGTTGGAACAACTGGATATCCACATTCAAAAGAATGAAGTTCGACCTTACTTCACACCCTATACAAAAATTAACTCAAAATGAATCATAAAGCTAAAATTAAGAGCTAAAACTATAAAGCTCTTGGAAGAAAACACAGGGATAAATGTTCATTACCTCAGGTTTGGCAAAGGATTCTTGGATATAATATCAAAACAAAAGCCACTAAATATAGGTAATTTGACCTTAATCAGAATTTAGAACTTTTGTACTTCAAAGGACATTAACAAGAAAATAAAAAAGTAATCGACAAAATGGGAGCAAATATTTCTAAATCGTATATCTGGATAAAGGACTTATATCCAAAATATATTTTTAAAAATCATTTATAACTCAATACTAAAAAGACAAATAACCCAATTTTAAAATGGGCAAAGGATCTGAATAGACATTTCTCCAAAGATGACATACAAATGGCCAATAAGCACATAAAATATGTTCAACATCATACAGTCATCAGGGGAATACAAATCAAAACCAAAATTAGATACTTCACACTCACTAGGATGGCTACAATTATTAACAGGTAACAACAAATGTTGACTAGGATGTAAAGAATGCGGAACCCTCATACACTGCTGGCAGGAATATAAAATGGTGCAGCCACTTTGGAAAACTGTCTGGCAGTTCCTCAAATGATTCAACATTGTTACCAGAAGACCCAGAGATGCTACTCCTAGGTATATACCCAACAGAAATTAAAACAAGTGTTCAAACAAAAACTTGTATACAGATGTTTATAGCACCATTATTCATAACAGTCAAAAGGTGGAAACAACCCAAATGTCCATCAACTGATGAACTAGCATTACTAATTCTCATAAGCACCCCATGCCAAATGCCAGGGAGGAGATTATTGAGATTGCTATCTGCATACACACTTACAAGGATTTCTTGTGGCATTTCTTGCACAGGGAAGACACTTGATACAAAGTCAAATCCAACCAACCTCCACATTATCTTTTATGCCCATACATATTAAAAGTTGGGAAATTTCCTTCTTGTGACTTAAAAACATCCCATAGCGTTTGGACTTTCATTACCACCAAAAACTAAGTACAACTTTAATTATATCATGTAGACCTCTTCTATCATTTTTAACTGTATTCGGTCTAAATACAGGTCTTTTTCTTTTTTCATAAATTTATTTATTTTTGGCTGCATTGGGTCTTCGTTGTGGTGCACAGGCTTCTCATGGCAGCTTGTCTTTGATGTGGAGCACAGGCTCTAGGCACGCAGACTTCAGTAGTTGTAGCACGTGGACTCAGTAGTTGTGGCTCGCAGGCTCTAGAGCACAGGGTCAGGAGTTGTGGTGCCCGGACTTAGTTGCACTGTGGTATGTGGGATCTTCCCGGACCAGGGCTCAAACTCATGTCCTCTGCATTGGCAGGTAGATTCTTAACCACTGCACAACCAGGGAAGTCCCTAAATACAGGTTTGATTCTTTTTTTTTGGACTGCATTGGGTCTTCATTGCTGCGCACAGCTTTCTCTTTGTTGCACAGGCTTCTCAGTGCGGTGGCTTCTCTTGTTGTGGAGCACGGGCTCTAGGTGCACGGGCTTCAGCAGTTGTGGCTCGTGGGCTCTAAAGCGCAGGCTCAGTAGTTGTGGTGCATGGACATAGTTGCTTCACGGCATGTGGGATCTTCCCCGACCACAGATCGAACCTATATCCCCAGCATTGGCAGGCAGATTCTTAACCACTGCGCCACCAGGGAAGTCCCTACAGGTTTGATTCTATCACTATTTGGGCAAGAAGATATTGCTTTGCATTTACCTTTAGGCAATTCTGGTTGAAAGAAACAGACTCTGCACACAGAAAGAAGGATGCCAGGTTTCACAGAGGCTGGAATTCTTCAAAACATGGCAATATCTCTTGTAGTGCAAGAGCAGCTCGAATAAGGGACTGGAATTCTATAAAATGACCAGAAGCCCTGGTCAGACAATTCCTACTCTAGTGCTTCATGATTTGCATGATAGATAATTTGGCTCTTTCCTCATGTCTTTCCGTGGTTATTCCCGCCACAACTACCTGACTTTTTCTCTGTGCTCTCACAGAGAAAGATAGCTCCTGAGAAAGATAGCTCAGTTAACTATCACTGTTCTCGTTGGGGCAAAGTTTTTGGACCAAGCGATCTTATCTGCTCCTGATCAGCTCAAAGACTGGCTTCTGCTTGATAAGATCAGTCAGCTAAGACCAGCATGGCAAGTATCACACAGTAAAGGACATGATCACCTATGTGTAAGTAATCACTTCAGGCTGCTCCCTCAGTAGATGCTGGGGCTCAGAGCATAGCATCCTAGAACATAAACCCTCTTCTCTTGAGATGATCAGACTCAATTCCAATATCCAGTAGGTTAAAACATGACAGAATTTACGCATTCACAAAATGGTCCATAAGGGTACAAAAATGTAACAATTAGAGACTTTTAAAGTAGAAAAAGAACTTGAGACACAAATCTCTGCCTTAGCATCTGTGATAGGTCATTGAAATTCTGTTTGAATTCCTTCAAGTGCTGGGGAACTCCATACCAAAAGAGCATTATCAGGCTATTCTAATAGATTTTTTTAAATCTTTATGTTAGGACAAAATCTATTTTCATATAAACTCTGCCAATTGGCCTTTTTTTCCTGAAGCAAGAACACATTTATTCATTCAACCAACTAAGAACCCTTCAAGCATCTGTATATCTCAAACTTCCCTTTAGCCTTCTGTAGACTAAACCCATTGAGTAAACTTAATTTTCCTAGGACTTGATTCCAGACCCATGGTCATTCTGTCTTCTTCTTGGGAACAACCTATCTTGTTCAAACCAGTCTTCAAATACGCACTGGGAACTGAAGACAATATTCACTGGATGGACAAGAACAGAATACTGTAGATTCATTTTTAAGAACTGGTCACTAACTTCATTAATCCAATATATATTTTCAGGAACTACATAACACTGTGATTCATATTAAGAAAATATCCAGTAAGTTTCCTGGATCTGCATTCGACACTAGTAAATATTAACTGCACTCCAAAAAACCTTTCTGGTTGCGGGGGGGTGGGGGGGCAACATCAGCAAAAGAACAGTTTACATTCAAAATTTTCACACTCACCATCATTTCTTTTACAATTATTGTAAAAGCCAAGGACCAAAATAAAACATGCTCAAACACTAGTTTTGTCTTTCAGCATTTGTGAGAGGTACCCCGCCCACACTAGCAGCCTCCCATTGTACCTGCCTGGGAGCTTACACTGCCGTAGGAGATACTCAATCTAGACAAAAGGTTTTCACATATCTTAAGAGCGTAGATCCAGGGCTTCCCTGGTGGCGCAGTGGTTGAGAGTCCGCCTGCCGATGCAGGGGACACGGGTTCGTACCCTGGTCTGGGAAGATCCCACATGCCGCGGAGCGGTTGGGCCCGTGAGCCATGGCCGCTGAGCCTGCGCGTCCGGAGCCTGTGCTCCGCAACGGGAGAGGGCACAACAGTGAGAGGCCCACTTACCGCAAAAACAAAAACAAAACAAAAAAAAGAGCGTTGATCCACAGCACCCTGACACTGTACCCTAAATAAAGAGACCGTCTCAGAAAGAATTACAGATGTGTTTTAAGCGATAGTTTGAACCCATATAAGATTAACAAATTGTTAAGAGAGTTGTACCAGCCTGGACTAAAAGAAACAGAGATATTTCAAATTGAAAAGAGGTTTCTGGGCTCCCAATTTTCAATGGGAAGGAAGCAGACTGAAAAATACTACTCCAGTTACAAACTGGAGTAATTTACAGAAAAGAAGGACTTCTCAGAGGGTAGAGCCAAAAGCAGAAGAAAATAAGATTAGAAAAAGACTTCCAAGGTAGTAGAACTGGGCCCTAATCAAAGAACTCTCATTGCCCCCAAAGTAGGGGACCCTGACTAATGAGCCTGGCTGGATTTCAGACCTGCTGTTTGTACCAGCGACTGCTACATGCCTCCCACTCCTCCATTTGATGGGAGTTCTATTGAGGTTATCCTGTACCTGTCTCACCATTTTACACTGGGTTTATCTTTTCAGTTCCTAGGTCTATATCAAGAGGGACAGAGTTCCTTTCATCAAGATGTGAAGTCTAATCCTCCCACTCCTTTTCTGAAGCTGGGCTGGTTTTGTGGCTTGTTTCGACTAAAAGAATGTAGCGGAAGCGAACTGACTCAAGAAGCCTTGTGGCTTTCACTCGTCTTCTTGGAACACTACTACCACCACGTAAAAAGCCCAGGCTATTCCTAGGAAAGGCCACATGAAAGAGCACCAATCGCTGTCCCCACTGACAGCCCCAGGTAACTGCCAGGTAGTTGAGCGAGGACATCTTAAACCATCCCACTCTAGTCAAGCTGCTGGATGACTGAAGCCACATGAGTGACTCTAGACAATAACATTTGAAAACAAACTGTCCAGCTAAATGTAGCTCAAATAACAAAATACTGAGCAAGTAATTTTTGTTTCAAGCCACTACATTTTGGGATTACAGTCAATCGTCCCTTGCTATAAGCAGGGTATTTGTTCCAGGAGCCCCCTTGGATACCAAAATCCTCAGATGCTCAAGTCCCTTATATAAACTGGTGTAATGCAGTCGGCCTCCATATCAGCGGATTTTGCATGTATTTGTTACACAGCAATAGATAACTGAAACAGAGGTAAATAAAATAATGATGCATCTTAATTTGATGAAATATAATCAGCAGCTCAATGGACTCTTTTTAAAAGTATCAACCTGAGGAAAAGAGAGTGGGAACTCATGCAGTTCACATGAACATAAAATACCACAGACCGTAAGTTACTACCGCTATGTTCCAGATTAATGCTGAAAGATAAAGAAAAAATCCTTTCCTGTTGCTATCCAATCTCCAGTCTTAAAATTTTAAATGGCTAAGGGAAGAGTGGCATCCACTTTATTGTAAATGAAAACAAAACGGGTAACATCCTTGAATTATGGGTCTTTTTTTTGGGGGGGGGGCTGCATTGGGTGTTTGTTGCTGCGTGCAGGCTTTCTCTAGTTGCAGCGAGCGGGGGCCACTCATTGCGGTGCGCGGGCTTCTCATTGCGGTGGCTTCTCTTGTTGCAGAGCATGGACTCTAGGCCTGCGGGCTTCAGTAGTTGTGGCTTGCGAGCTCTAAAGCACAGGCTCAGTAGTTGTGGTGCACAGGCTTCGTTGCTCCGCGGCATGTGGGATCTTCCCAGACCAGGGCTTGAACCCGTGTCCCCTGCATTGGCAGGTGGATTCGTAACCACTGTACCACCAGGGAAGCCCATGGGTCTCTTTTTAAGACAAAGTTTTCAACTTCAACTAAACTGTTAGGATACCACTGATATTACTGCAACTAAAGATACCACTGATATTACTGCAACTAAAAAGATAAATAAGAACACTGAATTGTATGCCATTTTAAATAGATTATTTCAATAGAGTAGAATTAATGTTTGAGGCCAAAATAAAATGGA
Source organism: Orcinus orca (assembly GCF_937001465.1). Lineage (NCBI taxonomy): Eukaryota > Metazoa > Chordata > Mammalia > Artiodactyla > Delphinidae > Orcinus > Orcinus orca. Next base: position 123,469,845 of record NC_064561.1, read on the forward strand.
CAGTTGCTCAATTTTAATATAGAGTTCTTTTATTAGGGAGGAAGCATGTGAAGTGACAAAGCACTAGGATTCAGACAACCTGGGTCTACTCTTAGTAGGGTGACCTAGGGCAAACCACTTAATTATTTTTAGCCTTGATTCCTCAACTATGACCCTCCAAACAGCTACTATTAGCACTCTAGAAGATTCAAAGGTAACATGAACTTCACCAAATTAATAAGCTAAGAATAGTATCATCAACTATAATTAAATACAGTTCCTTGAATTCCTATTAATACTACCTATTATTATCTAATTAAAGGCACCATGCATTGAGCACTGATAACACACTAAATGTATGTTCACCTAATCCTATTAACAATCCTATGGAGAAGGTACTATTGATATTATTCTATTCTACATAATAGTAAACTAAAGGTATAGAGAGGCTAAGTAACTTTCCAAGGTTTCACAGCTGGTCAGTGACAAAGCCAAGATTAAATGCAGTTTTGGGTTTTTTGTTTGTTTGTTTGTTTTAACTCTTGAGCCAAAACTTTTAAATACTACATGAGAGCCTCAAGTCCAAGCTCCAAACACAGGACAAGAATTTTGGTGAAAGAAATGCAAACAGAGAATATATAGTGCCATCAGCAATTGACTAGGAATCAGGTGACCTAAATTCCAATGCCAATTCTGCACTACCTACGCCTCGATGTAAGACAATGGGCAAGTTAGCAACGGAAATCAAATAGTTTTTAATTAAGAAGAAATTAGGATGGTTGCCAAATGTGAAATATATATTTTGAAAATATGAACTTTATTTTTGAATACTGAAATATTTCAAATATTGAAAATAAGAACAGATTTGAGAAGAAAGATGACGATAAGGTAACACAAAGATGCACCTGAGAACTTTTTATATGTAAGTAGAGAGGACCAGAAATGCTATTTCAAGAATCACATTTACATAGAAGGAAACCAACAGTAGAAAGAAGAAAGAATATGCTATAATGTAAAGCTTTACTTTGAGAGGAGGAAGGGCAGCTGCATTTAAGTAGAAAAATCAAAGGTCAGATACACAATGCTCTGACAGTCACCGAAAATAGGGAAAGATCATAAACAGAAACGTGTACAACCAAGTCTTCTTTAGGCCTAAATTATCCATCCTTTGAGGCATTTTATGAACCTAAATAATCACTGTCCTCTGAATGCATCCACTTATAAAGAACAAAAAAGTTTATAATTTTATGCCACAATGAATATTTAAAGCTACTTTTGGGTTTAGAATTATTACAGCAACCTTCTGTACAGCAGAAGAGGAAAGTGTCATGGCAACATTACTTGTCACAAAAAAGCAGTCTGGGCTAAGAAGCCGACAATGTCTCGCCCTAACAAGAGAACTAGCTACGTAAATTACGCCAGGAAATGGAATGACAGAACAGAAAACAGCCAAACTGTCAGATGCTGAATAAACAGCATCAATGAATTATTTGAACTAGGAAGAGCTAACAGGTTCTTAATGTTATACCTCAAAATATTCTAAAATAATACCCATTTGGCAAGTGATGAGATGTCTCTTTAGAATGTTTATGATTTAAGAATAATCCGATTTTCCACAACATGGGATGATGGAATACTAAACTTCTGGGGGGAAAAAATTCTACTCAGAGTATAACCATATCATCTTTAAAACCTAAAAGTTTCAGGCCAGGTGTAGAGAATTTTCTTAAGTGCTATTAGAGGCAAAGGAATAGTTGACTGAGTCTATTCTACATTTCTACAGTGAGTCAAGCTGTCAATAATAATCAGAATTATTAAGTTAAGATAATCCTCCATGAAATTAACAGGCAAACAATCAGAAGAGGGATGTTTTTCCTTTTCTAGAATTCTTAATAAGAGATAAAACCAGGAGTAAAAGAAGAGATGTAAATTCAACAAGCCAGAAGTGACCCTTGTAGGACCACAAATTAAAGTTACTATTGTACCTAACCAGGAGAAATTAACCAACTTCGAGCAACAGAAACAAATTACACGTGCTAAACAGCAGCACTCATTAAGAAACCTGGAGTGGTACTTTTTAAGGTATTTATATAGACGTTGCATTAAGTTAGGCGCAGATAATGAACACCTTAGTCGTCTTCCTTTGCCGGTTTCTATGCCAAGCCCTCTCGAAGCTGGGATCCAAAAGGTATACTCCAAGAAAGAAAGAAGCTCATGTGGGAAATGGTATCCTCATTCAGCTGTTCAGAGAACAGCTGACGCACAAGGAGCCTGGAAAATATCCCGTCGTTTACCTTACTAAGAGCGGTTAGGAAGGAAGATGATCGTCCACGTGCACTATTGTTTCCAGGTGTGTTTATTTATATTTAACTTACGCTTTGTTATCAGTACCCTCAACCTCAGGCAAATGGTGGGGAGGAGGGGTGGCAGCGCCGCTGGTGGCACCTGGGCGCAACACAAGTTTAAAAATTAAAAACAAAAACCTTTTATTTTTAATTGCAGCGTACTCGGTGCCCTCACCTCTCCTCCACATCTCTGCCATCACCCACGCAGCTCCTCTCAGCGCCGCCTCGGGTCCCCATGACAACCCCTCCCGAGGGTGAGCCCCCCTCCGCCGTGTCCCGGCCCCCGCCCCTGCCCGGCCAGCCACACTTACCTGACAGGTGACAACTCCACCTGCTCTAGGTTCTCACTCTCCCCGCTCCCGAGAGGCGGGCCGGGAACCCCGAAGCCCCGGGAACCCTCACTCCCGAGCCAGGGCACGACCCTCTCCAGTCGGGGACGCGGGGAGGGCCGGCCGTATGGGGAGCTCGGTAGGTTCCACTCCGACCCCAAAACGAGTGACGCGTGGGCCGGAGCGCGACCCCACCGAGGGGTGCGGCGGCCCCGAGCCCCTGTCTTAAGGGGCTGAAGGGGGCCGAGTGGCGGGCGCGAAGGAACTTGTCGGTTTAAACAAACAACGACGCGTCACGGTGGCGGGAGATGCTGGGGACGACGCTCACCTTGAAAGGGTTGTTGAGATCCGGGTCTGCAAACGGGTTACTATCAAAATCCGACATCTCGCGCTCGGCGTCACCCACCCGACCCAGGCGCAGAGAGAGACAGAGAGGAGGCGAGGCCGCCGCCCCCCTGCGCGCTCACGTCGCCGCCGCAGCCGCCGCCGCCGCCGAGCAGATCCGGGTGCAGCTCGCGAGGCCACCCAGCCGGCCGTGCCACTGAGCATGCCCGGTGCGATGGGCTGCCGGACGCCGGCGCCGCTCCTAGTTCGCCATCCCGTTCCTCCGAGCCGCACTCCAGCACTCCGGGCTTTAAGTACGACCGAGGAGGAACTAGGGGCGGAGGAAGCTGGGAACAGTGGAAGAAGCGCGGAGGTGTTTTGTGTTAAGCGCATTTGGATGAGCGGAGCGTCCGGCTGGACTTGGTTGTGTTATCGATTTAAAATCGGCGCCGTGTGGCCAAGCTTGAGTTACGGGAGAGGTAGCACTTTGTTGACGTACACTGAGACCACTTCCCCAGGTTGGGAAGGCTGCTTGGGACGCAGGCTGCACACCTGGGGAAGGAGTGGCAGCTTAACTGGGCTCAGAGGCGCGGAGACCTAGAGAAGCTCCGCACCTGTAACCACGGATAACGCCCGGTGGGGCCTTGTCCTCACTAATGAATTTCGCACACCCCTGATTCCACCTGGAAATCCCTGCCTCCCGTCTTCCGGTTTTTTCCGACTCTATGTTGCTGCTAAATCACGGAGACCAGCCGTGGTGCTACCGATCCAGACTGGCTCCGCAGACGTTTGGGAAAGAGATTCAGTACCAGGGTCCGGCCCTTGGTACCGTTCTCCAGAATCTGCAAAATGGCTACTTCTCCAGAAATGATCGCGGGGTGGCACAGGTCCAAAGATCAAGGCCCTTAAGTTAATGTTAGTGGGTGACAAAAAGATGCCGTTTTTGTTTTCTTTCAAGCATTCAGGCGCAAAATATACACTTCTGATTTTTTCCTATCCACTACCCAACACCAGAGATTACCAAAAAATGAGTATGTGTGTGGAATTTATTTGTACCATTCGTTGCCCCACCCTTGAACTTAATGAGGGGGCATCTCTTTCCCCACCTCTCACCTTCCTTTTGCTCTAACAGCAAAATACTTAGCAGATAAAGCTATAAAAAGCCAGAATTATTTTCCCTTGATAGGTGCCTAAGAATTGGAAGGAACTAGAGTTAGTCTTCTTGGTCTTCTTGCACTATTCAAAATCATCTGGGAAATAGTTTCTCCCCACTGTGAAAACACTAGCTAGTGACGATAGACAAAAAAGCACATCTGCAGTAATCTCTCTTTGGCGGGATCCAGGTTGGGATGTATGACAAAGAAGCTGCTTCTAGGCAGCCGACTAGGACTGTCAACTAATAATCGACAACAGATTGGAATGATCGTGGCCGAGCTGCAAGACTGTGGACATGAAAAAGAGCAAACCGTTTATTGTGCTTGCCCTCCTATCCTCAGCAGCTACAAGGAGTCTAGTTTATAGCTGAGTGCTCAAAATATGCGTGGGGTTCAAATCCCAATTTTGATACTACTTGTGCTACCCACGTCACCTCTCTGAGTTTGTAACGGGTTATTTTAGAATTAAATGAAATAAGATAGAGAAAAGTGCCCTGCATGTATATAGTGCCTAATAAATACTGTTGAATGTTTGAAAATGCCAAGGGAGCCCAGTCCATTGTTCTTATGTGTTTTACCTCATGGCTCTTGAGCTTGACCTTGCCCAGCTGATCGACTTCTCCCACCACTTTGGCCCTCACTCCCTCCACCTGTCCTCCAAATGATTCAAATAATCAGCAGCTATTTATTATGCATCTACTATGTTCCAAGACAATGAAGATCAGCTGAGCCTGCATTGCAGGATGGAAATTTCCAACGAAGCTGTGTTTACAGCTAATGATATTAGCACTTAATGCAAAGATTTACAGATTTCATTGTTACAGAATCACTTGGAATATTTTTTTTTTTAAAGAAGAGGTTGTGGGTAGGAGTTTATTAATTAATTTATTTATTTTTACTGTGTTGGGTCTTCGTTTCTGTGCGAGGGCTTTCTCTAGTTGTGGCAAGTGGGGGCCACTCTTCATCGCGGTGCGTGGGCCTCTTACTATCGCAGCCTCTCTTGTTGCGGAGCACAGGCTTCAGACGCGCAGGCTCAGTAGTTGTGGCTCACGGGCCTAGCTGCTCCGCGGCATGTGGGATCCTCCCAGACCAGGGCTCGAACCCGTGTCCCCTGCATTAGCAGGCAGATTCTTAACCACTGCGCCACCATGGAAGCCCCCACTTGGAATATTTGTTAATGATGCACCTCTCCATATCTCCTGTCCCTGAGATTTGGCTTTACAGTAGGGGCCATGGATCTGCATTTTTTATTCTATTTTTAAATGTCTTTATATATGAATATATTCCTTTACATAAATGCATAAATGGGTTCATAGCATACACACTAGTGTTTTCACCTTTTTAAAATTTTTTTTATTTTTTGTCCTCCTTCCTCTCCCATATGTTAACAACCCAGTATGTTCCTTTCAATATTCTTATAATACTGTATATCTACAAGCACATAACGTAACTCACATAATCGTATACAAACATATAATACATATGCATGCAGACATGCTTATACATAGTCATACAGAATTTTGGTATTGTCTTGCAAAAAGGGGATCATTTTTCTTTTTTTGCAACTTGTTTTTCTCACTCAGTGGCACAGTTTCTCAGTGAGAGGGGAATTGGCAAAGAGACAGTCTAAAGTTTCTTACCCCAGTACACCACATAAATATTATCACTTTTTATGTGTACCATTACTATAAAGGTGGAAAGTGTTAGGAAGCATAGCTTAATGGAAATCCCTCCAAATCAACAACTACGTGTCTAATTTATTCTTTTTAACAATTACAAAATCAGCATAGTTAAAGGACCCCAGGTGATTCTGATAGAGGTGATGCAATGACCACACTTCAAGGACACTGATATAAGAATATTCAGACATACAGTCCACAGGTGAGCTTATTAGAACCTTTCATGAAATTTAGAATCACAGGATAGGAGAACTGAAAGAACCTTTAGCCCCTCTCACAGCCAAAAAAGAAACTGAGTTTGAACAGGTTAAGTCATTTGCCTCAGTTACAAAGGAAGTGAACGGAGGAACTAGGAACAGAACTCGAGTCTCTCAACTCACATTTCAGACATTAAATTGATATATTTGGTTGGTAATATTTCATATAGGAAGAAGAAATGCTATGTGCAAGGTAGAGAGAAAGCATACAGGAGGCTTCATTCGTTGGAGTAGTTCATTTTTTAGGAGCTGCCTCCTAAGTTTGATAGAGCAAAGAATGAAGAGTCAAAACCACTTGCTAGATCCAGCTCTACCATAAACCAGCTGAGTGACCTTGATCATATCAGTTCACCTCTCTGACCTGAGTTTCCGTACTAGTCAGTCAACAAGTATTTACTGAGCACCTACACAGTGGTGAACATTGTTTTAGGTGTTGGGGGTAAAGCAGTGAACAAGCTGTAAGGGAGGCTCTGTTCCCAAAAAACTTCCTAAAAGGCCCAGAACATGGCTAAATGGTATCTCGGGTCCTTTAAACAGCTAGAACATTCTGTTAATCTGTGCCAGTGACCCACCCCTCCCTAACATTAGGGAATGCTTCACCCCACCATCATGCTGCTTCTCCCTCAGTCTGACAAATTTAGTTTGTGAATCCTTTGGGCAAGGGCTATAATCTGAATTCCATGTTTTCTATACTGACAGCCGGTGAGTATTGAGAAAATGTCAAGTTAGTTATATTTCTTACCTCAAAAGTTTCACTGGGCTTCCCTGGTGGCGCAGTGGTTGAGAGTACGCCTGCCAATGCAGGGGACACGGGTCATGCCCCGGTCCGGGAAGATCCCACATGCCGCGGAGCGGCTGGGCCCATGAGCCATGGCCGCTGAGCCTGCGCGTCCGGAGCCTGTGCTCCGCAACGGGAGAGGCCACAACAGTGAGAGGCCCGCGAACCGCAAAAAAAAAAAAGCAAAACAGTATTATAGTGAAATATATAAATTATATAGTAAATTGTATGGTATATAATGTATACTATAATATGTGGTAAATTATATAGTAATAGTAAAATATATAAATATAGCAATATTAGTAATATGTAGTAATATATACAGTAACATATAAATGTAGTAAAATAGTAAAAGAAGCATTACAGTCCTGTGACTTTTTTGGATATACTATTTGTTCTTGTGTGAACAGACAGAAAGAAGACTACTCATTTTTATCTAGGTACATTTTCAGAAAACTGATTTTGTTTTTTTCATGAACCATCAATTATATAATCATACTTGATATGACCTAATGTCTATGCAATTTCATAAAAGTCTTCCAAGTAAGGACAGTTTATAATGCTTAGATTGCAAAATTAGGCATAAATTTTCAGGGGGATTCTTATAAGTGAGGAAATAATCAGAGCAATCTAACCCACTTTCTCCCATCCAAGTACTAACCAGGCCCGACCGTGCTTAGCTTCCAAGATCAGAAGAGATCGGGTACGTTCACGGTGGTGTGGCCCATTTTCTGATCTCCTGAAAGAAATACCCCAAATCTGATTATTAGGCCTTTAAGGAAAGAAAGATTGCTTTCAGGTTCTCCCTTTACTTTAATGTTGAGAATTTTAAGAAAGAAATCAGATTTATTTAAAATGGCTATTCTCTTCCTTACCTCATGAGAAGAGAGGGTAGAGACAGCTAAAATTTCTTGAATGCCTGGTATATGTCAGGCACTGAGATGCTGGAGGCTCAACAGACATTTTCTCATATGCAACATACCTTTGGGAGGTAAGTATTATTATTTCCATTTTACAAATGAGAAAATGGAAATTCAGAGAAGTGAGTGAATCTGAAAGTAATTTTTTTTAACTGTGTGCTTTTTATTTGGTTACATAAATAATATGTAAAGGATTCAGATAATCCAGAACAGAACATAAAGTCCCCTTTACCATTCCCTCCCACGCCCAGCTCCCAGTGCCTCCCTGCAGGTAACCACTGTCAACAAACAGGCAGCTCCCTTCCAGTCCCCTTTCAACGCCTTTACACTCTTACACACGTCTTTTATGTATGTTGGACCTTATTATACAACTGTTCTGCAACTTCCCTTTTTTTTTATTATTTTAAGAATTATGTTGAGAAATAGAGGCCTAAAGCTGGGGGTTTGTGTTGTTTGTCCTTGCATTCTACATTAGGCTTTATTATAATGCCCAAATGGAGAAGGCCATGTTGGTTTTTTTTTAAGAAGCGGCATAGTCTTGTTGGTTCATTAAGCATATGACATGGTAACTCATGCTTGGCCAGTGTCCAGCTACCAGATGACCAGGGAGAAATGGTGACTGGGTTGTGGATAACCATATTCATAGTCTCTGAGTCTGAGAACCAGAGCTCTCACCCAACCCCCACTGCATAACTGCCTTCATCTGCCCAGTTCATGGGGCAGCGGCCACAGTTGGCTTCCCGCCATTTGTGGCCTCAGGAACTTCGATGGTTCTGCCTGCCTCTTGGCATGGTTAGAGGCTCTAGAGCCGAGGGAATACAATGTTCCTCCCATCAACACCAGTATGGACCTGCTCAGACCTCATACTCTCCAGAGGTCTCAGGCAAAGCACTGGGTTTTCCTGGGGGATGGGCCTTCCCCAGGGAGGTTCTCATAATTTTAGGGGTTTTTTACAATGATTTGATGAATCACAACTTTTCCATTTGACCTTCTCTTTAAATTTTTACAGCCCTTCTCTCATGGAACCTGACACACATTCTCCTGGGAGCTTGGTAACAAGACAACAGAAAGCCACCACACAGTGTTGCAAGCAAACTGTCCTTTCATCCCTGACCACCACCATTATCCCTGGACCAAGCCTGGATATCTTGACATTCTCCTACCTCGAAGCATCCTCCCTGGTCCAGGGTTGTTTTCTGAGGTCAAAGCATAGAACTGTTCCTTTTCTTAGTTCTAAAAGCTACTTAGTCTGAGAACTGGGCATTAGCTCCACCTTATCATTCACTCCTCCAGAAAGCCTAGAAAGTCTCAGGCATGTATAAGCCACGCAAATAACAGGAGATATGCAAAGTAGCCTCTATTATATCATCCCAGAACTATATATCTCATATTGAGCTATTGTTAAAGAAATTGGAGAGCTTTATCTTTCAACTATCAATTTCGAATTTCTCCCTTTCTTTGGCTCCTGCAAATAGTCTTTCCTGGCAACTTCTACCGAGAGAATTAGTTGCTCCATCCTCTGTAGAACAAGAGAACTCTGTTTATACCTTCATCATCTACAGATATTATTACCTTGTATTAATAATACAAGAATTGGGTTTGACCAAAAGCAGGATCTGGGGTGAAAGTGACGAGGAGCTTGAGTACACATAGTCTATTTGGGTGGTGTTCCCAGGAAGCCAGAGTGAGGAAGAGGGAAGGATGAGACAGATAAAAAGGGAAAACCAATAAAGGAGGAATTATTAAGCAGTTTACAACCGTGGGTAATTAGGACTCAATCCCAACACACACACACACACACACACACACACACACACACACACACACACAAACACACAGGCAGAGAGTAGCTTCAGGGAGGTCCCTGAGGCAGTAAAGCTGAGAAACTCAGTGGACACTAGTAGTGAGAAGCCTTCATGGGACATCGCTGGTGGCCCAGTGGTTAAGTATCTGCCTTCCAATGCAGGGGACGCAGGTTCGATCCCTGGTTGGGGAACTAAGATCCCACATGCCGCAGGGCAACTGAGCCCATGTGCCATAACTAGAGAGCCTACGTGCCGCAGTTACAGGGCCCACGCTCTCTGGAACCCATGCGCCACAACTAGAGAGAAACCTGTGTGCTGCAATGAAACATCCCACATGCCACAACTAAGACCCGACTAAGCCAAAAATTAATTAATTAATTAAAAACAAAAAAGAAGACTTCAACATACATGGCACTGTCTACCACAGCTCAAGTTAGAGATGGCCAGAGGAATGTGACCTGGGGTATCAACAATGTCTATAATACCTCTTGACACATCTCTGTCCCCCTTTAGATTATATATCTCTCTGGGGCACACACCATATCTTGATCATTTTCATATCCTTGATACACAGCACAGCATCTGGCATAATGTGAAAACTAAATGACTGCATGGATGGATGGATGGATGGATGGAGCTAAGAGAGTAGTTTCTTTCACATGAGATTTGCACTCACCTAACAGCTTTTCTAACCTCTTTTTATTACTTGCTTTTTTAATAGTAGTTTTTACCATACCTTCTGAAGCTTTGCCATAAAGGCTACATTTTATTATAGTACATAAAAGCTGTAGGAAAAGTTTCTAAAAAGATTTTTTAAGGACAATGAATTTCTATATAAAAATTTAAAAAAATTATTTCCCTTCCTTTTGCCTGCTTTGTCACCCACTTTTCACCATAAAGGGCACGGGAAGAAGAGTGAACATAAAATAAAAGCAGAAAACATCTACTTCGTCAGTCAAGGTTCCAAAAAAATTAATCACATTTTCACAAGGGTATTAGACCAGTTTCCTGATTAAATTGTAGTTTGGTACACAAATGAATTTGAAAAATAAACTCAGTGGAGATTTAGTGATGTGAGATTTTAAAATTAGTGTTAACAAAAGAATAATCAAGTCCAATAATTTCTAAATAGTGGAATGAGGGTCCCAGAACATTAGCTCAAGTTGAGAAGTTGAGAACTCAGACAGGTCTAAACATGTCAGGGTAGCCTGTAGACAGGCTCACCAGAGCACAACTTTAAGAGGACCGAGGAGCATCATGGGAAGAACAGTGGGAGATGCTGACAGCCAACCTCTAGGCCTGAGGCCCTGAAACCACTGGGGAGCAGAAACTCTTCCTTTATCCTCTGACAGGCAATGTACTTGGTGGGGAAAGAGTTCTACCCCAGAGGAGGGAATGAGAGAACCAGGCTTGTTAAGTAGACAGGGATGAGGTCTGAGAAGGAGGACAAATCTGGATGCAGCATGAGAATGCAGCACTTGATTGCCTTCCCACCCAGCCCTCGGAAACTCATGCCAAACTCCTAGGGAGAGAAAAGCTGTAATAGAGAGGAAGCTAAATAAAGAACTATTATCACTAGAAGCACAGCAAGACACTGAGAACAGATAGCTCTGTGTCACGTGAGGAAAGAAATAACCTCACTTCAGAACAAAGAACCTTGCCAATATTGGGAGAACGGAGAGAAGGGGTTAGACTGAGCAACAGGGGTGCAATGTCATGTACTTCTAAGCGGAAGAAGAGGGAGGTCATGATGGAATGACCTACAGAGAAAAGTAATGCATCAAGAGGAAGGGTGGAGGCATCCAGGCCACCAGCCAGGAGGCAGAGCTGAGATTAAAACCCCACTTCCTGCCTTCTGGGTGGCAGAATCATGGAGAACATCCTCTTACCCTCTAACCTGGTGACTGCCCATCTCAGGCCAATCCACACTGCCCAAGACAATCACTCCTTACTAGACAACATTGATTTTTGTTCCTTCCTTATGTGGAAATCTTCTGAAAACTCGATTTGATTAAACATACAAATGAGACATAGCATTAAATATTTCTTAGTATTTGTCAAGGTGAAGAAAATTATAAATAAGAAAGCTTATTTGACTTGATTATTAAATTTAATTCATATGTAAATACATGTGTTTTATCATATAAGCAATTGATATCTATTAGAAGAAAGGTTCTGGATTACCCTATGGTTTGCATAGATTTGAAAAAAAATGTTTGAAGTGGCATTCTGGTGCATTATCCCACCAAACAAAGAAATAAAAACATTATTTGAGAAAAATATAGAAAACTAAAGTCAAATGGTAAAATCAACAATGCTAAATCCATGCAAGAATTATTGTATAACCATCAAAATGATGTTTTTTAAAAATGTGTAATAACTTGAAAAAACAAGTATAATGATGAATGGAGGAAAGATAAGATATATTGAATATAAAGAGTAGAGATATGACTTCAATTTTTTTTTCTTTTTTTTTTTGTGGTACACAGGCCTCTCACTGCCGTGGCCCCTCCCGCTGTGGAGCACAGGCTCCGGACGCGCATGCCCAGCGGCCATGGCTCACAGGCCCAGCCGCTCCGCGGCATGTGGGATCCTTCCAGACAGGGGCTCGAACCCACGTCCCCTGCATCGGCAGGTGGACTCCCAACCACTGCGCCACCAGGGAAGCCCACAACTTCATTTTTAAAACCTAAAATTAGAAGATAGATGAGACAATGGACTATTTGTTTTCTCTTTCTACTTTGCCTTCTATTTATTCAATGACCATCCATTATGTTAACAACTTGCACAGGAGAAAGAATATAGCTTAGTTTTAACTTAAATGATTGTGTAAAAAAAAACAACACCAAATCTTCACAGGGCTTAGATTTGAAAACAAATGACTTTACAGATCTAGAATAAACAGTTTTGAATCAAATAATTCTGTGCCTTAGTTAGAAAATCACCTTTTTCTCCAGCATTGTCTGGAACAAATATGTAAAAATTGGAGAATTGTATGCCTGGCAGTTACCTTGCCGAAAGGAGGCCCTCGATAAACATTTATTAACGGCATGGTAAGTCCCTACTACCTGCTCTTTTCCAAAATTTAATCACCCTACTCGGTGCAAAACAAAACAAAACAATGTTCAGAGGTTTAAATCCAGCCTTAGCAAGGAGACTCCCTATGTATCATCCTTTTTGTTACCAGTATCATGTGCCTGTGAATGTCTTAGAACGAAACACTGATACTGGCATTAACTATATTTTAAAATTTTAATTAATTAATTTTTTTTTTCTTTTTTTTTTTGCGGTATGCGGGCCTCTCACTGTTGTGGCCTCTCCCGTTGCGGAGCACAGGCTCCGGACGCGCAGGCTCAGCGGCCATGGCTCACGGGCCCAACCGCTCCACGGCATGTGGGATCTTCCTGGACCGGGGCACGAACCCGTGTCCCCTGCATCGGCAGGCAGACTCTCAACCACTGCGTCACCAGGGAAGCCCTTAATTAATTAATTTTTGATCAACAGGTACAAAAATGCTTCTGGAAGGTGATCTATGTCATAACTAATAGGATTGTCTTTGTTTAGGATGCAAGCTGGCCATACCAGAGAGACGAACCACATGATTTGAGTCACATGGTATCAGTTGTCTGAGTTCAACCACATAAGCAAGAAATCAGTCAATTATGCCTGTGGAATAAAACTCCATTAAAACTCTGGACACAAAAGCTCAGCTGATCTTCCCTGGTAATACTCCCGGCATATTGACAAACACCAGTGCTGGGAGGTTAGTGGGTCATTACTCCATGGGAGAGGACAACAAAAGCTTTGTGTTTGGAGCTCTCCCAAACTGTGGCGTATGTGCCTCTTCCTTTGGCTGATTTTAATGTGTCATTTCCTGTAATAAACCAGAATCATGAGTATAATAACTTTTGCCGAAAGGAGGCCCTCGATAAACATTTATTAACAGCATGGTAAGTCCCTACTACCTGCTCTTTCCCAAAATTTAATCACCCTACTCGGTGCAAAACAAAACAAACAGTGCTCAGAGGTTTAAATCCAGCCTTAGCAAGGAGACTCCCTATGTATCATCCTTTTTGTTACCAGTATCATTTGCCTGTGAATGTCTTAGAACGAAACACTGATACTGGCATTAACTATATTTTAAATTTTTAATTAATTAATTTTTGATCAACAGGTACAAAAATGCTTAGGGACTTACCATGCCGTAAAGTGAGTTCTATGAAGCCTTCTAATGAATTATCAAACCTGAGGGTGGTTTTAGGAACCTCTCAAACTTTCAGTTGGCATCAGAAGTGAGAGCAGTCCTTAGGGGCTGTGCCTTCAAACTTTGCAGTTTGAATAACTCCAGGCATGAAGATAATATGTAAACAAATGGATGTGACTGAACTGGCCCTTGGGTTTGCCAACCCCTGTTCTAGCTCATTAAAATAGCTGTACAACATAAGTTCCGCACATATGTTTTGCTGTGATGCATAATTGTGTCCAAACAAGTACAATATTCTACCAATCAAAATAAAATCTGTAATTGTCAAAATTTGCAGATATTTTATATATACACAGAGTAACTGAACTGCAACATTTTTGTGACAAAACTGATGCTGAAAACAAAATAATATATAGATTTTAGTATGTGCCCATTTCTTTCCTGCCCATATCCAATTAGATTTTCTTAGTGTTTGTACTTTTGAAGAACTATAATACTTTGTAAATCAACCTAACTTTCCCACAGTGCTATTGTAGTAAGCAAATAATCCCCTCAGCATGTGTTTAGAACAGTATAATAGGAATCCTGACAAGAAAAAAAAGAAGCACAGAAAACACTGGGTTATTAACAATCTTGAGTGTTCTAGAATTTTCCTAGGAAACAGGAAGAATTTATACCTTTGGCCCACAAAGAGATGCCAAATAACATCTTTCTGTAACATATAGACATTTGTCCACATGTCTTGGTCAACATGTTCCTTTATTCTAGTCAAAGAGATTATAGGGAAAAAATCCTATGGGCTGCATTCACTTTAAATCTGGTTTTCTTTTGGTATAAAATCAATTTTCTGTTCTTGTCATATTCTTTCTCAACATTAGACATTTTTGAGAAGGTAATAAACTCATTATTTTATTATTAACCATGAGTAATTTAGTTCTTCATTGAATTTTCTGTGGTAGTTATTGAATACCACAAACTGGTACAGCTTAATTGCCAAGATGTCCTAACTGGCATGAATGACTTTTTCTATGTGATGGACGTACTGTAACTAAAATATCTACTGGCTAGATAGTCTCATGTATACGATATCAGAATATCTCCCAACGCTGACCAACTTCCTCCTTTTGGAATATTAGCAGGGAAGATGTCTCACATTGGTAATATAGTGGCCACTTGCACTCAGCTATTGCCTGGTGTATGACAAATACTCTCTACTCAGTCAAGAGGTCCATTCAATTTTCTGACAACTACCACCAAGCTGACTTCAGAGGAGAGGGCAGAATGGGGGAAAACTCACATTCCTCCACCACTCCGTTTCAGCAGTGAACACAGACTTATTCCTAATGCCCCACAACATGAATAACACTGGACCATAGCACTTGAAATTTTAGTGAAGGCTGAAAAATATTAAAGGAGACTTAGAACATACAAAAGAAAAAATGTAAAATAGAAATTTAGATATTAGTACTAGAGTCAATCAGCCATTGCTCTGCACTGAGGATCCACTTGAGCCATTTCCCTCTTTAGCCTGTAGCATGAAACAAGCTACATGCTACAGCCTCTTTAGCCTATAGCATGAAACAAGTAGCCAACACCATCTTATCTTCCACAGTCATTTATCTCTATCATGTCCTCCTTAACCAGAGTTACATCCCACTGCCTCCAACCGAGAGAGAGGATGAAGTCCTCCCTTCCTTAATCCACGACTATTTTTATTCTTTCTCCAGGAAACTAACAATGGGTCCACCATTTTCTTCAGGAGAGATATCCCCACCCTCACCTCAGATCCTTTGAACCACTTAACCTATACAAAGTAAACAAGTACAGTAGTTCAAAGTACACGTCCCAAACTCTGACTCATTCAGTTATAAATGGTACCTCATGTGAGACGTTAATTATTCAGTACATGGTAGGCTGCAGTAATCCAGTGCAGTTTGGGACAGAAATAGAGACACAGATGTAGAGAACAAATGTATGGACACCAAGCGGGGAAAGTGGCAGGGGGGGTGGTATGATGAATTGGGAGATTGGGATTGACATATATACACTAATATGTATAAAATGGATAACTAATAAGAACCTGCTGTATGAAAAAAAATTATTAAAAAAAAAATCCAGTGCAGTTTCATTTCATAGTCTTTCTTTCAGTATGCAGAAAGGAGGAAATTAGACCCATGCATCCCCTCCGGTGTGGTCCTAGTCTCATGATTTCCTGTGAGGAAATAACTGAATAAAAATGTACTCATCTATCAAAAACAATTCTCTTTGAATTAGTAGAAAGATTTTTTCCCCCTAAGTCTGAAATGGCCTCATCCTAGAAAGATATAATGCAATTTTTACTGCTAAACAAAAATTAATATTTAAATCAGAAATATCTGCATTTGGTTCAGCATATCCATAAGAACAATGGCCAGGTACTTGTCTACAGCAAAACTATTTTAAAAGTTCGCCAAAGCAGCCACAACCAGAACAAGGAAGAGAGAGGTTCCAGATTCAAGGACAAATTCCAGAGTTCAAGAATGTAGAAACTGCTCACCACTATCCCAAATGGTTTTCCAGTTTCAGCAATTTTCCCAAGGCACCATTTACACTGGGGTGTGATTATAATCTGGCTGAGTCTTGGCTGGTTGAATTCTCTTGTGGTTTAGTTGTCCAGAAGCTCAGTTAGTGGTACAGAGTCCAAAGTGCAGAAACCCCAGTTAGAGTGAAGAACATGTATATGTTTTTCTATTTCAATTAGTACTTCTTTTCCAACAGTATACTATTAATATTTAATTGATTCTGCTATAGAAATGCTTATAAACATACCTCCACCCTAGAGATGACTGAAAATACAGGCATATTGATATTATATGGCTTATTCCAACAGTATTTGTGTGAATGAAACAGAAATGTTATGAAATAAAAACTATTGAATATTAAGCATTATTATGTTAGAAGAGCAATTATAGTAGTGTAGCCTATGTAAAGTCCTAGATATGGCCTAGTTTATCTACAAAACAGTGACTTTGACCAAAATATGTCTATTTTACTAGTCTTCATAAAGAACTATCTTGAAGAACAAAAACATAACATATGACTTTTTAAAAGGGAGTTTATAGATTGTTTTTCTTCTTTCTAATTCATTCATGTCTGTATCTTTTATTAATTCTATTTTTTACATTTATTTTGCAATTATTTTCCTGGATTCTTGAGATGAATGTCTAGTTATTTATCTTAAAAAACTTTTAAATGATAAAAGCATTTATATCTACAAATTGGCCTTTAAATATAGGAACCACTCTGATGTGTTTTAAGTATGTTATCTTCATTATCATTAATGTCCAAATTATCTGTAGTTTCCTAGATATCCCATGTACATGCACTGGAAGAATTAATATTGTTTAAGTGTCCATACTACCCACAGCAATCTACAGATTTAATGCAATCCCTATCAAAATGCCCATGATATTTTCCACAGCACTAGAACAAATAATCCTAAAATTTGTATGGAACCACAAAAGGCCCTGAATTGCCAAAGCAATCTTGAGAAAAAAGAACAAAGGTGGAGGTATCACACTCCCTGACTTCAGACTATACTACAAAGCTACAGTAATCAAAACGGCATGGTACTGGCCCAAAAACAGACACATAGATCAATGGAAAAGAATAGACAGCCCAGAAATAAACTCACATAATTATGGTCAATTAATCTATGCAAGAAAGGAGACAAGAATATACAATGGAGAAAGGACAATCTCTTCAATCAGGGGTGCTGGGAAAACTGAAAACTACATGTAAAAAAATGAAATTAAACATTTTGTCACACCATATACAAAAATAAACTCAAAATGCATTAAAGACCTAAAGGTAAGATCTGAAACCATAAAACTCTTAGATAAGAACATAGGCAGAACACTCTTTGACATAAATTGTAGCAATATTTTTTTTTTAATCTCTCTCCTAAGGCAAAAGAGACAAAAGCAAAAATAAACAAATGGGACTTAATTAAAAGTTTTCGCACAGCAAAAGAAGCCATTGACAAAACAAAAAGACAATCTACTGAACGGGAGAAGATATTTGCAAATGATATGACTGACAAAAGGTTAATATACAAAATATATAAATGGCTCATATAACTCAATATCAGAAAAACAAACAACCCAAGTAAAAAATGGGCAGGAGACCTGAATAGACATTTTTCCAAAGAAAATATACTACACAGATGGCCAACAGGCACATGAAAAGATACTCAACATCACTAATCATCAGAGAAATGTACATCAAAACCATAATGAACTATCACCTCACACCTGTCAGAACAGGTGACACCTATCATCAAAATGTCTACAAATAACAAATGTTAGCGAGTATGTAGAGAAAGCGGAACCCTAGTACACTGTTGGTGGGAATTTTAATTGGCACAGTCACTATTTAAAACATGTGGAGGTGCCTCAAAAAGCTAAAAATAGAACTACCATATGATTCAGCAATTCCATTACTGGGTATATATCTGAAGAAAATGAAAACAGAACTTCGAAAACATACGTTCGCCCCAATGTTTATAGCTGCATTATTTACAATAGTTAAGATATGGAAGCAATCTATGTGTCCATCAACAGATGAATGGATAAATAAAGAAGATGTGATATATATATATGAATATATATGATGTAATATTACTCAGCCATAAAAAAAATGAAATTCTCCCCTTTGTAACAATATGGAAGGATGGAGAGGGTATTATATTTAGTGAAATAAGTTAGATAAAGACAAATACAAATGATCTGTAATTTCCATTTTAATTTTATCTTTTGAACCCAATAGTTATTTAAGAGGGTGTTTCTAAATTTCAAAATGGTTAGAATTTACTGCATTTTGTGATCTGAGGATTTAGCCAATACAAATTATACCCCTTGCAATATTTTCTTTTGGCCTAAAATATGATATTTTTTGGTAAGTATTGCATGGCAATGTAACAAAAAGTGAGCATTCACTATATGTATGGTACATATATATTCATATTTTTTAATAAAATTATTTATTAATTATGCTCAGTGGGTTCAGCCACAGATTTGAGCTGGCATAAGAATGAATCAGTCAACTGAGATTATCTAGTCTGAGGAATAGAAAGAAAAAAGAATGAAGAAAAATGAACAGATAAAATAAATCACAGGGATGTAATATACAGCACAGCAAATATAGTCAATAATATTGTAATAACTTTGTATGGTAACAGATGGTAACTAGACTTATTGCGGTGATCATTTCATAATATGTAAAAATATTGAATCACTATGTTGTACACCTGAAACTAATATAATATTGTAAGTAGATTACACTTTTGTAAGAAAAGAAAAAGAAAAATGAACAAATCCTAAGAGACCTTCAGGACTTCATAAAGCATACCAACATATGTATAAGGAAAATCTCAGGAGAGGAAAGAAAGAGGCAGAGAGAACAAAATAATAGCCAAAAATGAACCAGATTTGATAAAAGACATTAATCCACACCTCCAAAATGTGCAATGGATTCCAAGTAGGATAAATTCAAAGAGATCCAAACCTAGATATATCATAGGCAAACTGTCAAAAGTCAAAGACGAGAGACTCCTGAAAGCAGCAAGAGAAAAGTGACTCACAAGTACAAAGGGTACTCAGTAAAATTTACAGCTGACTTCTCATCAGAAACTATGGAGGCCAGAATGTAGTAGAATAATATATTCAAACTGCTGAAGAAAAAAGACTGTCAACCAAGAATTACATATCCAAGGAGCAATTAAAAAATAAAGAGAAATTCAGACATTGCCAATTAAAAAAATGCAAAACAGCAGATTTCTCATTAGCAAACTTGCCCTACAAGAGAAACTACAGGGAGTCCATGCTGAACTGCAAGGACATTGGATGGTAATTCAAATTCACCCAAAAAATAAAGAGCACCAATAAAGTTTACTACCTAGGTGAATATAAAAGATTGTATGAATTATTTTATTTATAGCTTTTTTGTCTCCTGATTTAAAAGACAGTTGCACAAAGCAATAATTATAAAATCACGTTCATAGGCTTATAATACATAAACATGTAATGTATATGTATATAACAATAATAGCACAAAGGAGCTATATTGAGGCAAAGTTTTGTATACTACTAAAATTAAATTGCTATTGATCTAAACTTAATTGTTGCAAGTTAATATACTGATTGTAATTTCCTAGGCAACCACTAAGAAAGTAACTCAAAAAACAATATAGTAAGAGAGACTGTAAGAAAAAAGCATGGGGACTTCCCTGGTGGCACAGTGGTTAAGAATCTGCCTGCCAATGCGAGTCATGGGTTCGAGCCCTGGTCCGGGAAGATCCCACATGCCGCAGAGCAACTAAGCCCACGCACCACAACTAGTGAGCCTGCACTCTAGAGCCCACGAGCCACAACTACTGAGCCCGTGTGCCACAACTACTGAAGCCTGTGCACCTAGCGCCCATGCTCCGCAACAAGAGAAGCCACCGCAATGAGAAGCCCATGCACCGCAACGAAGAGTAGCCCCTGCTCTCCACAACTAAAGAAAGCTCATGCACAGCAATGAAGACCCAACACAGCCAAAAATTAATTAATTAATTAATTTAAAAAAGAAAAATAAAAAGGCATGAAATGATGCTCATCATTAGTCATTAGGGAAATGCAAATCAAAACCACAATGTTATACCACTTCAGACCCACTAGGATGGCTATGTATAATTAAAAAGATGAGCAATAATCAGTATTGATGAGGATGTGGAGAAATTGGAAACTTCATACATTGCTGGTGGGAATGTAAAATGGTGCAGCCTCTTTAGAAAAAATTTTGCAGTTTCTCAAAGGACCAAACATGGAGTTACTATAAAAGCCAGCAATCTCACTCATAGGTATATAAGCATGATTATTGAAAACATAGATGCATGCAAAAACTTGTACATGAATGTTCATAGCAGCATTATACATAGTGGTCAAAATCAAGGAAATAAAATTGAACGCAGGTTGTAAAATTTTCCTCCGTCACAAGCCCTAGGTATTACATATATATGAAGCTATTCTACAGCCTTGTATAGAAATTAAGTTAGTATCAATAAATGAAGGATGGAGAAAGCAGAAGGTAAGCGGTAGAATGGAAGAAGGCAGAACAGAAGATGATAGATCACTAGATAGGGAAGGTAAGTACAGAAATAAAGGAGAAAAAAAAAGATGCCCAGTTATTTCTTCTTCATGATATCGGTGTCCCATAGTCTTTTTTCCCTCCCCTAAGAGATATTGCTACATATAAACATGGAAACAGAATAATAAGGATGAAATTAACATGCTAAATAGTTCTACAGCTGTACTTACTCTTACAGCTGTGTTACTGGTCTTAACTTATATGAGGCACACCCTCAGACTTTTTGTTTAAATAAAAATGTCTGACTATGGCAGATATGAAGAGCCTCTGTCCAGACCCCCCTTCAAGAAAGGACTTTATGCCTAGCAGTGGGGAGTATAGCCAGCAGGCAGCCTCTAGCTCCGAGCTTTTTCCAAAGAGCTGCTTTGCCAGAAGCCTCCCTCTTCTTGGGGCAGCGTGCATCTGGTGACTGAGTGAGGTAGGGATCTAAAGTCTTCACCATTTGGGGTCCTAGTCTCCCAGAGTTCCAAACCAGGGCGGATGAAGTTTTTGGACCAGTATAGTAGTTCTGCTTCTCTCTCTGCCCAGTCCTGTGTAACTTCCCTGCTCTTCACAAGTATTGCTCCTAATAAAACAACTTGCTTCCAAAGCTCTGCCTCACTATTGCTTCTAGAGAACCTAACCTGTGTTGTGATACAGTCATTTTGTTTTACCTTCATGCATGAGAGAAAAAAGAGAAGCCCACAAATCCTCTGTTCAACAAAGAAGATTCACAAGTATTTATGTCTTCTGGAAACCAAGGATGTCAATTTAAGTACTTATTACTAGGCAACACATTATTAATAAGAAAACCAGTTTATAAACTTTTAAGGATTAAGGATTGCTTTCACAGGCCATAGCAACAATCTTGAGCCCAGATGTTTAACAGGAGTTGGCAGCTAAAGGAGTCAGAAAACTACTGCCCAGTCCAGCTTCCTGTTTTTGTAGATAAAGTTTTATTGGAACATAGCCACACCCATTCATTTGGCTGCTTTTCATTAGCAGGAGGAGTAGCAATAATGAGGAGTAGCAATAATTAGCTTTTCATTAGCAGGAGGAGTAGCAACAATGAGGAGTAGCAATAATGACCACATGGCCTGGAAACCTCAAATATTTACTGTCTGGACCTTTAAGAAAGAGAAGATTCTTTTGATGGAAATAACTTCTGCAAGGGTGGTTTTATGATGCAAAATACTATCTGCTTTTCTCTTCAGCTGCAGAAAGAGGGAGCAGTCACAAGTGCCTCCAGTTTTTAAAGGCCACACCTGGGATTCCATTAACTGGCACTGAGGAGAAAAAAGCAATCTCAAGAAACCCAAAACAATATGGAAAGAATGAGGCAAAATA
Organism: Orcinus orca; assembly: GCF_937001465.1. Taxonomy (NCBI): domain Eukaryota; kingdom Metazoa; phylum Chordata; class Mammalia; order Artiodactyla; family Delphinidae; genus Orcinus; species Orcinus orca. Next base: position 123,492,112 of record NC_064561.1, read on the forward strand.
GGATTATTAACGAATGAAATAAGGAGTGTGTATTATTTTGAATCTACACTGATCAGAAGCTAAAAATATGAAAGGGGTTTTAGGTGTCTCAGGGCCAAGTCTGAGAAGATTGGGTTTGGGAATAGAATGACAAAAAGGAAATGGATGGACTGTGACTTGTTCTGTCACAAATTTTATCAAAAATCAAAATGAGGAACCTCCCTGGTGGTGCAGTGGTTAGGAATCCGCCTGCCAATGCAGGGGACATGGGTTCGAGCCCTGGTCTGGGAAGATCCCACATGCTGCAGAGCAAGTAAGCTTGTGTGCCACAACCACTGAGCCTGCGCTCTAGAGCCCTCGTGCTACAACTATTGAAGCCCGTGTGCCTAGAGCCCGTGCTCCGCAACAAGAGAGGCCACCGCAATGAGAAGCACGCGCACCGCAGTGAGTAGACCCTGCTCGCCGCAACTAGAGAAAGCCTGCATGCAGCAACGAAGACCCAATGCAGGCAAAAATAAATAAATAAAATAAATTTATATATTAAAAAAAGACTCCGCATTCCCAACGCAGGGGGCCCAGGTTCAATCCCTGGTCAGGGAACTAGATCCCACATTCATGCCACAATTAAGAGTTCACATGCCACAACTAAGGAGCTGGCGAGCTGCAACTAAGGAGCCGGCAAGCCGCAACTAAGGAGGCTGCCTGCCGCAACCAAGACCCAATGCAACCAAATAAATAAATAAACAAACAAAATGAGCAGGGAGAGGCAATGTAGGGGTACGAGGTTAAGAGGTGCAAACTGTTAGGTATAAAATAAGCTATAAGGCTATATTGTACAACATGGAGAATATAGCCAATATTTTATTGCATAATAACTACAAATGGAGTATAACCTTTAAAAATTGTGAATCACAATATTGTACACCTGTAACATATAATATTGTACAGCAACTATACTTCAATAAAAGCAAACAAACAAGCAAAAAAATAAAAATGAAATGTGAAAAGCATAAACAAAAGGTACAATTAAGTGAGCAAGACCTTCTGGTGACTTCTTTCAGATCCTCTTTGGGATGCATCAAGGTGAAGACACATGGTGAGGAATTCTCTGGGTCCAATGATGCCCAGATAAAGGAACCCTAAGGAGAGTTCTGTGCTCCCAGCCAGCAGAGCCACATCAGTACCTGGAAACAGTTTACAGTTCACCCAGACTCTACGTCTGGGCTCCCCAGGTTCTGAGATTCTTGCTATCCCATACTTATCAAGTCCTTCCCTGTTCTGCTCTTTTAACATAGGACCTATGAATTTTCAATGTATAGCCCATTTACGGGCTTTATCATGGCCACGAATAATCGGAAAAGAAACTCAGGGCATGCAGCATGTTCTGAAATCTCTTTCCCAACCTCTGTTTCTTTCACTTAACTACTCTTCCTTTCTCCCAGGCTCCCTTCTTACCCTAGGACCTAAGTCATTCTGCATTCTCTCAATTGCTGTTTGTAGAAACGAACAACAAAAAAAAAAAGCATCATTCATTTATTAATTTTCTTCAAGTAATACTTATTGCAGGCAAGTTACAGCTTGACACAAGGCCTTCGAAATATTTTAAAATCATACACATAGCTGTTCCTACCAGCTTTCCTGTGCCTTCCAGTAACAGCAGAGCTTTCATTTTGGGCAAAACAGATTACCAAATACCAGTCTTAAGGGCATGTGTTTTCTGTGAAAAAGGGTTAGAAAATGTGTGTAGTCATCGATTTGACATGTGATCTGTGCCTCTTCAGTCACATGTCACATTTCTCTGACATTGTTCCCTTTTGCTTTTTATGAAAAGTGCTTATCTACCATTTATAATGATCTCACTTTTTAATGTTATACTTTCCTTTTCCAAAACCTATTTATATACCACTAAATCAAGCTGTGATAAGACACCACTTTTCATTCGATTCTGATTCTACATAATAATTCCTTATTTGAAACAACAGTTATTTTATCAAGAAGAAGCAGCTGCAAACACAGCAATTCCTCTGAACTACCGTTAATTGAATGTTCCCTGCTGTCAAGCCAGATGTTTAGCTCTAAGTGTTGAGCTTTCTGGAGCTGAGACTGGTGGCTCTCCTCTGAGATAAGGGTGCGGCCCCTCTGCCAGGCTTGCTAACACCGGAGACAGAGGACCCTTCCCCTCACTCCTTGCCTTTTGACCCTATTCTCCCTGGACCTCCCACTCTCACTTCCTCAGGAAGTTCTCATAAGCCAGTTGTATCACCTTAGTTCAACTGTTCACATCTGTCATTCCAGAGAATTCGAGTGTTATAAAAAGTCATAGAGACACAAATGAACCTATCTACAAAACAGAAACAGACTCACAGACGTAGAAGACAGACTTGTGGTTGCCAAGCGGGAGAGGGGCTGGGGGAGGGAAGGATTGGGAGTTTGGGATTAGCAGATGCAAACTGTTATATATTGGATGGATAAATAACAAGGTCCTACTGTATAGCACAGGGAACTATATTCAATATCCTGTGATAAACCATAATGGAAAAGAATATGAAAAAGAATGTGTACATATGTATAACTGAATCACTTTGCTGTACAGCAGAAACTAACACAGCATTGTAAATCAACTGTACATCAATAAAAAAATTTTTTTAAGTCAGAGAGGATTAAACTTATTAATGCATGAGTGTCCACAGCTTCTTTCCCTCTCCCCACAAGCTAATTAAAATTCTGGAGCTGTTCATTTTCTAGGCATTTTTCCACTTACCTTTCTTCTGGGCCTGTTAGAGAGATTGGGGAGGGGAAGAACATCTACAGCAGCTGACATGCAGTCTCGGTGGAAGGTCTTGATTGGGAGCTGACAGTGGGGGGATAGGGTTTTCAGGGGCAGCTGCTCGGGAATGGCAGAGGCGTACACAGAGGATTTTTCAGTACATTTGCTGTGCCTGCTCAAAATTGTGAGAATTATGATTATACGATAGAAGGTAAATGTCTTGAACTGGAGGAGGATAGGAATCTGAGGATACTAATGTTCTCATCATTTAAAGCAGAGGGTCCTTGATGATCCATCCAATTGAAATGGGTTGTTGTTGTTTTTTTAAGCACAGTGACTCTAGCCTTTTAACATTTAAAAATATTTAGAATCCTTTAGAAAATAATATATCTTGTGGTAGAGAAATATCTATTTGAAGTTCAACAATTCCTTCAACTTCTCTTTTCTTTCATTAAATTCAAGTAAGATTAACTTTAATATGTTTAATGTGAATAGTGTGATCCCAAGTTTACAAAAATATTGTTTCTATTTGTGTATGTGTTTAGAAAGATGTATATAGTAATATTCTTCTAAAAGTAATAATGGTTATTTCTGCGTGGTAACTTTGGAGTGATTTTTGAACTTTTAACTTTGTGCAATTCTGTTATGTGAATTCCTATAATAAGTATGAAAATAGACTAATTTGTCTTTTAAAATGTGAGAAAAAATGTCAATATGATAATAGTGTTTAGCTCTGGAAGTTGGGAATATGGAGGATGATTATTTTTTCTCTGGCTTGTCTTAGTCCATTTGGGCTGCTATAACAAAATACCGTAGACTTGGTAGCTTATAAACAATAGACATTTACTTCTTATAGTTCTGCAGGCTAGAAGTCCAAGATCAAGGTACCAGCATGGCCACCTTCTGATAAGAACGCTTTTTCTGATTCATAGCCAGCAGCTTCTGGCTGCGTCCTCACTTGGTGAAAGAGGCTAGGGATCTCTCTGGTGCCTCTTTTATAAGAACACTAATCCTATTCTTTTTTTTTTAATTGAAGTATAGTTAATTTACAATGTTGTGTTAAATTCTGCTGTACAGCAAAGTGGTTCAGTTATACATATATATATATATATATATATATATATATATATATATATATATACATTCTTTCTTTTAATATTCTTTTCCATTATGGTTTAGCATAGGATACTGAATATAGTTCCCTGTGCTATACAGTAGGACTTTGTTGTGTATCCATTCCATATATAATAGCTTACATCTGCTAATCCCAACCTCCCACTCCATCCCTCCCCCAATCCCCTCCTCCTTGACAACCACAAATCTGTTCTTTATGTCTGTACATCTTTTTTGTAGATAGCTTCATTTGTGTTGTATTTTAGATTCCACATATAAGTGCTATCATACGGTATTTGTCTTTCTCTTTCTGACTTACTTCATTTAGTGTGATAATCTCTAGTTGCACAGGACACTAATCCTATTCTTGAAGTCTCCACTATCATGGTCTAAGCATCACCCAAAGGCCCCCCCTCCTAACACCTTACCTCAAGGATCAGAATTTCTATATATGAATTTTGGAGGAGGAAACAAACATTCAGGCCATAGCAGTGTTTCTCTATATTTTCTAAATTTCCAAAAATTAAATTATACAATTAAAATGACAGGAATACCCAACATTGCCATTATACATTCCTTCCCTGTTAATACTTGTTTACTTATTCCATGGCAGTTTTATGAAGATGATAATAGCAAAGCATTATATTTTAACACAGAACCCTTCAACCAAAGATGATTTTTACAGACATACATTTAAAACGTGTCACTGATTCCAAAACAAATCATTATTCATCTAAAGACTGGCATGTACAGATGTAAAGAAATAGCAGCAATAATTGCTGTGTCTAAGAAAGAGACTCTGAGGAGGGCAAACTAAGTGTAGGAGAAAGAGAATTGGAATGTCAGGGGATTTCAGAACTCTTGTGAAAATTACCCCAGCAATCAAATAAATGACTAATAGTAAATAACTAACAGAATCAAATATCTAACTAGTAACATGTAACCTTTTTCATGCCTCAGGAATCTATTCTATAAAGTAGAGATAATGATTTCTTTTCTAGGTTAAATAACATCAGGAGGTTAAGAGGGCGTTGCCTGGTGAAATTCTGGTCCTCAAGACAACTCAACGACGTGGGGGAAGTGGAGGTTGCTTGCAGTCTCACTTTGAGATTTGTATCAAACATGTGGTCCCGAATCTACTCTCTTCCATGAATTAATGCTCTCTATTTTCAATATATTATTTTCAAAGCATAATGTTAATGTATATAAAAGGAAATATGTTAATGTATATAAAAGGAAATATAAAAAATAAGTTCTGTATGTAAAAATTAAAACCCGTCAGTTTTTCTTTCATGTCCTCATCGACCCTCCTTTTACTTTTTCTTTCCTCCATCTGTTTAAAAAATATTTTTCTCTTCTTAGTTTTTCATTATTTTTCCTTGCAGACTCATTTATTCCTGGCTCTTTTCAACCAATATCTTCTTTCTCTCTTAAGTAAGTGCATTTTTTTCTGATTTTCTTTTAAATATTCATCTCTGTAGAAAACCTTACTGAAATTTCACTGCACTGGTTTAAATGGAACCACCCTGCAACTTTTCCTTTTTTTTTTTTTTTTTTTTCGCTAGAGCAGGTTCCTGGAAAACCACTCACATCGATACTCTTGATGCAAACTGACTTTCATGCTGGTCTCCTTCTTCCTCGTCCTCACAGATGATGTGCAGATGGTACCATGGCTTGTCCTCCTCACCCCTCTCCAGACCCAGTACCACTGGTCTGCCCCTCCTCTCCTCCACCTCCAGACTATGCATCACTGCTCTCTCTCCATGAACCACTGCAATTCTCTCAAGTTTGCTCTCCTCATTTCAATCTCTGTGCTTTCACTTCATTCCTCTCTTCTCACAGCTGAAAGCTATGGCCTTTTGCAGCCCTGTTTACAGCCTTTCAATAGCCCTCCATTGTGGAACAGGCTGAAGTCCAAACAACTGGCACTGTAGGCCCTCTGTCATCTGACAACTGTCTACTTCTCTAAGCTTCATTTTTCTTGAAGTCGTACTCTCATCCCCATGTGAAGCAATTTCAGCCCCCCTAAAACACCCTGATACTGTGCAATTAATAGATCTATGCCTTTGCTCATGGTTTGCCCTCTGCTGAACACTGATTTATCTTTTAAGATTAGATTCAAAGACATATATAAAATATGCTTAATCTCACCAGAAGTCAGGGAAGTGAAAACTTTAAAAAATAAGTTTTCCCTTATCTGACAATCAAAATATTAAAAGATTTTAAATGTTCTATTTCTGGTTTCCAGTTCTGTATGTAAGGAACTTGGAAGTTGCCACTCCATCCTAACAATAAGTAAAAAACTGAACAGACTGAAAAATGAACAGTTCTCCTTGGATCTGTAAAAGAGGAGGACACAGAGAAAACCACTGCCCCCAAGACTGGAGAGACAGGAGAATACGGTGAGTGGTGGCTTGCTGGAGCAGAGACTCACAAGCAGAAATTGCCAAGGGAACCAGTGCCCGGGTAGGAAAACCTGAACGGTAATTGATGACTTGCTGGAGACTCAAGGAGGACAAGTCTGACAGTTAAATACTCCAGGATGACCCAGTCATCAGGGAGCCTCCATACTTTTGCCTCCAAGAGCTCGACCAGGTTCTTACAGTGACTATCAGAGGAAAATCCCTCATGCTTTTGGCAGAAGGAGGGGAAATTGAACCAATTTGTAATGCCAGAGCACTGTGTTCTTAACAAGGGCTGCCCTCAGGAGAAACAAATTAACTACAGCCTAACCTGATGGGGTATTATCAGAGCCTAATTGACCTGGAAGAAGGGATATAGCCAACTCCAGCCCACTTGTTCCATTTAAAAGGGGAGAAAAAAACTGAGAAACACTTGTGAAGTTCACAGTCCAGAGATAATACGCTCAATAAAAGACTGAGACCTAATCCTAGGACTACAGACGCTTCCCCTTCCCCACACTTCACTACCACATTTACTAAAGCCTGTTTACAGAAGTTCCTTATACCAGATACATCATGTCCTTTTATCAAGAAAAAAATTCAAGGCATATCAAAAGGCAAAAAACACAATTTGAAGAAATAGAGCAAGCATCAAAGCCAGACATGGGGCAGGGATGTTGGGATTATTAGACCAGGGATTTAGAAAAACTATGATTAATATATTAAGGGCCCATGCCCTTAACATGCAAGAACAGATTAGCAAAGTAAGCAGAGAGATGAAAATCCTAAGAAAGAACCAAACAGAAATGCTAGAGGTGAAAAACACTGCAACAGAAATGAAGGCTGCCTTTGATGAGTTTATTAGTAGACTGTACATGGCTGAGGAAAGAATCTCTGAGTTTGAGAATATCTTGAGAGAAACCTCCAAAATTGAAAAGAAAATAGAAAAGAGACTGAAAAAACAGAATATCTAAGGACTGTGGGCCAAAAGATGTAACATACACATAATGGGAATACCAGAAGAAGAAAAGAAACAGAAGAAATATTAGAAAAAATAGACTTGAGAATTTCCCCCAAATTAATATCAGACACCAAATCACAGATCTGAGAACCTCAGACAACACCAAGCAGGATAAATGCCTAAAAATCTATATATATGCAAGTCATACTCAAACCATAAAGAGCACTTAAAACTCAACAATAAGAAAACAAACAGTCCCATTAAAAATTGAGCCAAAGATCTTAACAGACACTCCCTCAAAGAAGATATACGGATGGCAAATAAACATACAAAAAGATGATGTACATCATATGTAACTAGGGAATTGCAAATTAAAACAACAATAAAGTACCACTACAGATCTATTAGAATGACCAACATCTGGAACACTGACAACACCAAATGCTGGCAAGACTGTGGAGCAACAGGAACTCTCATTTACTGTTGGTGGGAATGCAAAATTGTACAGCCACTTTGGAAGACAGTTGGGCAGTTTCTTACAAAATTAAACATATACTTACTATATGATCCTGCAATCGCTCTTCTTGGTATTTACCCAAAGGAGCTGAAAACTTATGTCAACGCAAAGCCCTGCACACAGATGTTGACAGCAGCTTTGTTCATACTTGTCAAAACTTGGAAGTCATCAAGATGTTTTTCAGCAGGTGAATGAATAAATAAATTGTGTACATCTAGACAATAGAAAATTATTCAGTACTAAAAAGAAATGAGCTATCAAGCCATCAAAAGACATGAAGGAACCTTAAGTGCATATCACTAAGCGAAAGAAGCCAATTTGAAAAGGCTGCATACTGTATGATTCCAACTAAGTCAACTGTTTGACATTCTGGAAAAGGAAAAACTTTGGAGACAGTAGAAAGATCTGTGGTTGCCAGGGATTGGGGGCAGGTGGAAGATGGTTTGACAGAGAAAAGAGAATGTTTAGGGCAGTGAAAGTACTCTATATAATACTAAAACGATAGATATATGTTATGCATTTGTCTAAACCAATAGAATGTAAAACACCAAGAGTGAACTCAAATGTAAACTACGGACTTTGGGTGATGATGATGCGTCAATGTAGGTTTATTAATTGTAGCAAATGTATTGATACCACTCTAGTGGGGATATTGGTAATGGGGGAGGCTACGCATGTGTGGGGGTAGGGTGTATATGGGAAAATCTTTGTACTTTCCTCACAGTTTTGCTAAAACTACTCTAAAAAAAGTCTTCAGAAAAGATTTACAATGCTCTCAACTGGTAAAGGTGTGAGGAAAGAGGCAGTCTTCTACCAAGTTGATGGGTATACATATTGCTACATGTGTTTTGAAAGACAATGTGACCACATTTACCATGATTTTAAACTATTTATTCCACTGTTAGGTATATGGTCTACAGAAACACACATGTGCAGAAGAATGTTTGTGGGTGCTCATTTCATTATATATAATAGTGAAAATTTTGGAGGAAATTCTAAATTTCTACCCATAGGGGATTGGCTAAATAAATATAATAATTCCAACTTCTGGACTTTGATATAGAAGCACTGTAATGAAACAATACCCATGACAATTATTAAATGAAAAACAAATTGAAAAGCAATATTTATTTTTATCATTTGTATATAATTATATATGCATATATGTTCATACATGTATATAAGTAAATGCAAATATATGAATATACGTAAATGTACAGAAAAAGTTCTGGAAACATACATACAATGTGTTAAAAGTGCTACCTCTCAGGGAGATCAGCTCGGTGCTTTGTGACCTCCTGGAGGGGTGGGATAGCGAGGGTGGGAGGGAGGGAGACACAAGAGGGAAGAGATATGGGAACATATGTATATGTATAACTGATTCACTTTGTTATAAAGCAGAAACTAACACACCATTGTAAAGCAATTATACTCCAATAAAGATGTGAAAAAAAAAAAGTGCTACCTCTAAGTAGAAGAATAATGGGGAGCAGGATGAAGAAAGACTTCTACTATTTACATACTTTTGTATTTCAACATTTTAATAAACTGAAATACATTCATGTATAACTGGTTAAGAAAATGTATACACTATTTTTTAATGTTTTGAGTAAAGGTTAGCCAGATGAAGAAATGAAGGAAGGGTATCATAGGAAGAGGGAACAGAATGCAAAAAGGGGGACAAAAGGCCAAAGCTCCAGCATTTCCTCCTCAATAGACTTTCCACCCCATGCTCACCCATTCCCTCATTCTCCACTCTTCCCTCATATCCCACCAAATCCGGAGGTACTTCTAACCCAGAAGCCATAATAACTAATGACACCCATTTGTTTACAAATGTGTCTCCAACCAGACTGTAAACCACTTGAAGACAGGGACCTTATCCTATTTGCTTTTGTAACCCTAGATCCTAGGTTGGCACCTGGCAAAGAACAGATGGGCATCTAGGTATTTGATGAAAGAGCAAATGAATGAATGGATAGATGGATGGATATAAGGTCTCCATCCAGGAAAATTTATTTGCGAAAGTACAAAATAATTCCAATATAAGGCACTTCTTTTAATCTTTGTGTTGAGTAATGATTAACAGCACAAGTTTCAACAATTTGGGTGGGAAAATATTCTGGGCTAACTCCAGCCAAAGGCTCTGTAATAGTCAGTCACAGAAGCTCAAAAGGAATAACAATCTAATGAAGACTCAAATATGACGTTAAACATGAGCACCCTCTGGCATACTTAACGCAAAGCATGGATTTGTGAATTGCGCGCAGCTTTCTATGTGCTTTTTACATTTATTGCTGCTTTTACGTCTTCCTTATATAGAGAACTATCCTCTAAGTTGCACTTATATGTTCTCAGAGCTAATCTAAGTAAAAATGGTTTACTATTAAACATCTGAAGTTTTATTTTCTATAAGTATTTTTTGCTCACTTAATTAGTTTAACCAAAGGAGCCAATTACTACTTGGTTTGCATTATAATCATGTTAATTATTTTCCTGAAGTTTTCCTCCCAGGGCATGGCTTTTGCTGGTTTCATTATTCATTTCTCAATACCCTTTGAGATAAATTCACCAATAATTTACATCTGGAAATCCCTATGTTCTCTTCGACAAATGAGAGTTCCCTAACTGCAAAACCTCAAAGAAACAACCTCAGAAGGATCTTTATTTGCTGCTATGCTCTCTCTGTTACTCCATGCTTCTCTAAAAGCTCTTGTCACCGTAATGGGGTAAGTTTCAGTATGCTGTTCAGTGGAAAAACAGTTATAGCATTTGCATGTTAGCATAGCGGGAAATATAGAACATTTTCACCTCTCTTATCACGTGAAAACTTTCTGGTGCGGGAAGATGAACTTTTAAGGTTGGGTGTTGTAGGCAAGATAAGTCGGCATGTTTAGGTTGTTGCAGTTTATGGGGCAGCTATGAATCTAGGTATGGCCCTGCTTCTCACCTTGGCTCTTTATTTGGGAGTATTCAGGCAATGGGAAAATTGGATTCAAATGATATTTGTGTTCACCTGAGAATTATTTCACTTGAAGACTTGTTCATTGATCCTGAATTTAGATTTTCTTTTTAAGAGTGACTTTTGGGAAATTTTCTCTAGGGTTAGATCCAGGACAGACGTGGGGTGGAGTGGGATGGGTACAGCTGGTCAGCTCAAGAGGAAATTCCAAGGGGGGCTCAGGACGCAGCTATATTGCATGTGCGTACAAATCCTGTGTGAAGATTTTCATCTGGTTGGCCCTTTGGGGAGAGGGGAGGATGGAAAAAGTGTTTTTACTCCAAGCTGCAGAAACTAGCTATTGGCAACACAGAATGGTTCAAATCTTCCTTCTTCAATAAGGTCTTTCTAATTATAGTCTGTCTTCTTTACTTTGATGCACAGCAGTGTTTATCCAGTACAATTTTCTGCCATGAGGACTTGCTCCATAATTTGCCAGCCCTAGTGCAAAATGAAAATGTTGGGCCCTTTGTTTTAAAATTATTAAGAATTTCAAGACAGCAACAGCAAAGCATTAAACCAAACATGGGCTCTTGGAAGCTTGGGGCCCTGTGCATGCCCATGAAGGTGGTCCCTTTTATCATGATCGAACCATTGAATATGGTAGCCACGAGACATATGGCATTTATACACTAATGTAATATGGCTAATGCAATTGTGGAGCCGAATTTTTTAAATTTTAATTAATGGTAGTTTAAATAAACACATGTGGCTCATGGCTACCATATTTGACAGTACAGCACCTAATAGATTATAAATTATTTGGAGAAAATTACTTAATCTCACTGTTATTCAAGTTTTGTCACCTGTAAACTGGATGTAATAATAATACCTACCTCCCAGGTTCATTTTGAGAATTAAGTAAATTAACTTATCTAGAGCTCTTACAAAAGTGTCTGGTGTATAAAAATTGTTAGCTTTAATAATATTTATTATTATTAACATAACCCCAATATATTTTTTTTAAGTATTTCCTGATCTGGAGTAAATCCAGCGAGTCATAGTCATCCTATTACCCTTGGCTAAGACTGGTTTAGCCCTGGGCATAAGCTGAGGTCTGCTGGGGGTTTGGGGAAAGGTTCTGAGAATCTCAGTAACTGTAAATAAATCAAATGATATAGAATTTGATAAGGTAAGAAGTAAAAACTCCTGGAAAGTAATACCACCTCACCCCTCAAAACACACAATTAACACTTTACCTTTTAATATGTGTAAGGTGTTAGATAAAACACAGAATGCCCCATTAAATTTGAATTTCAGCTAAACAGTGAATAATCTTTTAGTATAAATATGTCACAAATATTGCATGGGATATAAAAAAGTTGTCCATTAATGATCTGAAATTCAATTTTAATCCCATGTCTGTATTTTTATTTACTAAATTTGCCAAACTTAGATATATGGCTTCCTAAACTAATTATATTGTCATTTTTCTGAACTCAGCCAGACTGAGTTAATTTATAATCCATGTAAGATTTGACAGAGAAATTGTTGTCCCACTCTCTCTTATGTGTATTGTACCAAGAACAGGGGGTTAGAGTTCAAGGGCAAGGCATTTCACCTCTCTGGGCCTCAGGCAGTTTTGCTTCTAAAATGGATGTTGGACCAGGTTGCCCCAGAGGTTTAAAATAGTATAGAGGTTAGGGCAGGGGCAATAGAATCAGACATTCTATTAGGTTGGCCAAAAAGTTCATTCAAGTTTTTCTGTTACAACCAGGAAGTATCCGAACGAACTTTTTGGCCAAGCCAATAGGTTGGAATCGTAACAGTCACCAGCTGGGTGAGCTTTAGCAAGGTGCTTAACCCCCAGGTGCTTTGGTTTCTCCACCTGTAAGAAGGGGAATAATTAAAATCCATACCTCTTAGGCTGCTGTGAAATTTAAATGAGTTAACATACTTAAAGTTCCTAGAACTTTAAGTTTGGCACACAAGAAGTGTTCCATAAATGTCAGCTCTCACTGTTATTCCAGCTCTGGCTTTCATTCTCTTCAATCTTGAACAACCTTCCCAAGACTCAGAGACTTAGGACGTCAGATCTCGGTAGGGAAAAATGCTACCAAGAGGAACATTGGGTATGAAACACAACTTTTAAATTACATATCTGCTTAGAAATGAATTTAATGAATAGTATTTGAGATTACATTGAAATACGTTTTGAAATTGTAATAGATTCTAAAGTATTGCTACTGAAAATTGAAATAGGTATACTTTATTGGCAAGCAGACTTGCCATTGGTCTCAACATGGGAATTCTCATCAAAACCTGTTTTTCCACCCAGAAAATGGGCACATTTTGTAATGCAAGTTATTATAGAGGAGAAGACAATCTTCAGTGATGGAAGGAACTATGCAAATAAACGTATTTAAAGAATGAACAGTGTTTATATGTCTATTTTTCTAGCTAGAAGAGCTACAATTCATTTATTTAACATTGGAAAAAATCAGATGTCAGGACTCAAATTTTTGTGTAATCAGTAGTTTGGCAAGGCTGCAACCTTTTGTTTGGTTTTCAATAATACAGATTCCAACGTTAAAATTTCAGCTTTTATTTTCCTTTTATGGCAGTTGGTCCATTTTCTGTAGAGGTTCAATTTGTTGCCAGAGAGTCATCATTAATTTGAATAATTATATACTGAACTGTAGGGTAGAACTTAAATTGGGGTTGATTGAGAGGGTTGGAAACAGAGCACACTCCTTCCTGCCATAGAAATTACAGATTCCTACGTAGCAAAACACAGCAGTACAAGCAAGCATTTTCAATGAATTTAATTTGTTTTGTAGGAAATAGCAAAAAAAAACCACCTCCAACAGCAGCTCAACTTCACTTATAATTGGAGAGCAGCAAACTAAAACTGCACCAAGATACCATTTCAAAAATCTATCAGAGTGATAAAACTCTAAAACTTTGACAACACATTCCATTGGCAAGGCTATGGGGAAACAAGCCCTCCTGTACATGTTGATGGGAGAAAAAACTGGCATATACACACCTGGAGAAAAATTCAGCAAAATCTATGAAAATCACAAATTAAAAGTGCATATGACCTTTGACCCACCAATTCCACTTCTTGGATTTTATCCTACAAAAATAACTACACTTATATGAAATGATACGTACAAAAGTTATTTTTTAAATTGAAATGCAGGTACTTTCCTGTGGCACAGTGGTTAAGAATCTGCCTGCCAATGCGGGGCACATGGTTTTGAGTCCTGGTCCGTGAAGATCCCACATGCCGCGGAGCAACTAAGCCAGTGTGCCACAACTACTGAGCCCGTGCACCGCAACTACTGAAGCCTGTGCGCCTAGAGCTCATGCTCCCCAACAAGAGAAGCCACCGCAATGAGAAGGCTGCGCACCACAGCAAAGAGTAGCCCCTGCTAGCCGCAACTAGAGAAAGCCCGCGCACAGCAACGAAGACCCAACGCAGCCAAAAGAAAAGGAATACAATTCACATGTCCTAAAATTCACTATTTAAAAATGTATAATTCAGTGATTTCTAGTATATTCACAAGTTTATACAATCAACACCACTGTCTAATTCCAGAACACTGTCATCACTCTTAAAATATCCCTGTACCCATTAGCAGTCACTTCCCATTCCCCCAACCTGTAACCAGCTGCTGCGCGCGGGCTTTCTCTAGTTGCGGTGAGCCGGACCTACTCTCCCTTGCGTTGTGCGGGCTTCTTATTGCGGTGGCTTCTCTTGTTGTGAAGCACAGGCTCTAGGCGAGCGGGCTTCAGTAGTCACGGTATGCGGGCTCTAGAGCACAGACTCAGTAGTTGTGACGCACGGGCTTAGCTGCTCTGTGGCAGTTGAGATTTTCCTGGACCAGGGATCAAACCCGTGTCCCCTGCATTGGCAGGAGGATTCTTAACCACTGCACCACCAGGGAAGTCCCCACTAACTTATTTTCTGTCTTTATGGATTTGCCAGCTCCGTATATTTCATAGAAATGGAATCATACAATATGTGGCCTTTTATGTCTGGCTTCTTTTACTTAGCATAACGTTTCCAAGATTCATCCATGTTGTAGTATTATTTTTATGGCTAAATAATAACCCATTGTATGGATATACCACATTTTCTTTATCCATTCTTCAGTTATGACATTTGTGTTGTTTCCACTTTTTGACTATTATGAATAATGTTGATGTGAACATTTGTGTAAAAAGTTTTCGTGTGAATGTATTCTATTGGGTATATGCCTAGGAGTGACATTGCTAGATCATACGTCAACTCTACGTTTAACTAAATGTTACTTCTTGCAGCATTATTTGTAACAGCAAAAACAGTTAGAGCAACCAATGTATTCATCAATAGAGGACTGGTTAAATAAACCGGTCACACCCACGCAGTGGAATGCTGTGCAGATTTAAAAACAAGAGAACAATCTCTATGCGCTATGAAGGGAAGATTTTTAAGATGCGTTAACTTGAAAAAAGCAAGGTGCAGAGAGTTTGTGCTCTAGCTTAGCTTTGGTATAAGACAAACATAAAGGAACCTTGAAAGGATGCACAAAAACCTGAGAGAATTAAGGGACAAAGGGCAAGGAGTGACTGCATTACTTCTAGTCTCTATCTTTTAACATTGTTTTGAGTTTTAAACCAGGAGAATGTATTATCCACTCAAATAAACTTTTAAAAATTTTTTTGTAAAACATGCAGTGATGAGAGTCATCATTTGGGGAATCTCCAAGTGACCGATCTGGAAGTACCCTACGTTAATGGGGCACTATTTTAAGGAAGCAACTAAGTAATATTTTACAGTTATATAGTTTATGCATTATCCAGTTCAGCAATATTTAACCATAAGGCTAAGCCCATAAGAAAAAAAAATGTGGCACGAAAGATTTAATAGCAGTTTCTAGTAAAGTTTTGGAATATGAGGCATCAACATTAGAATGTCTGGGGGTACTTGCTAAGAACAAAGACCGTTTAGACCAACTGAGTCAGACTCTCTAGATCTTGGGCCTAGGATTCTGCAATCCTAGCTTATTGCACTGCATGCAAAAATTTAAGAACCTTTGACCTAATAAACTACACAGAAAGATTCTTTTTAAAGTAGTACCTACTATACTTCATATTAGTTACGTTATAGTCTGAGTTTTCTCCATGAATTCCACAGGCTTGTCATCCCGTTAAAAGCATGTGATTTTAGCCTGACATTGAGGGGAAACCTGGGGTCAGCTTCAGAACTCCTAGCCCCATGGAAACAAGGCTGGGCCAACCATATTGATCATTGTTTTCCCGGCATCAAACTCAGTGTCTGTGCTGTAAGTGGCATCTAAGAAACATTTTACTAATTTTCCCCGTGTCACTCAGTCCTGATGGCTAATTTCGTTTTAGACTAATGCAAGGGCAGTGGGTGAAGTTTGAAAAGGCTCTGAGAGCAAGAAGGGAAGAAAACACCTCACAAAGCATTATCTACAGCAGTATTAAGTGTCTCATGTAGAAGATCCCAACACTGTCGTTTGGCAATGCCAATTACATTCTCTTGACTTTAATCATAAAATAACATCAATATACATAAAACTAGGTAGAACCACAGAATGTAAAACCAACTAGGTTGAAGTTTCCATCTTACAAATGAGATCAAGTGACTTGCCCTAGTTTACAAATATTGAATTAGTGGAGTTGGAATCACTGAAGATTTTCTCTGCTTGGCAATGCCCATTGCAGAAATTCAAATGAGAATCATGAAATAAAGCATGGCTAAATCCAACTCTCTCATCTTATTGGTGAGGAGATGAAGGCCCAGGAAAGTGACGTGGCCACATTAGGACTTGAAACAGTCCTCTGACTTTAATTCCTGTGGTCTCTTGACGATATCAAGCCAATTTATTCACCAAAGTGTGCATTTTCCAACATATCACTCTTATACTTTAGACTTGGTTGGTTCACACCCAGTTTGGATTACTAGGGCCAATTCTCATAATGTCTTACCTAATCTAACACTTTTTAGTACCATTAAACTGGATAGTAGAAACTATCTGGTATATATATATATATATATATATATATATATATATATGTGTGTGTGTGTGTATATATATATATATATATATAAAACAATAGCATATTTCCAAAGTATTTTACAATTGGCTCTTTTTAAATGTCTAGAAGAGGCCTCCTCTTAATCTGCCCCCCAAGCTGTGTAAAGAGGCACAAGGAAGAGTGAGAGTGGGAACCCAGCTTGTGAAGCTAAATCAACTATTAGAACTAGCAGGGAAACACCCTTTGTAAAAAATTTCTTCATTATATTATCCTACGTTTCTATATGCTTGAAATTTTCCATAATTAAAAGCTTTTAAAAAGGAGCGGGGTTCCCTGGTGGCGCAGTGGTTTAGAGTCCGCCTGCCGATGCAGGGGACGTGGGTTCGTGCCCCGGTCCGGGAAGATCCCACATGCCGCAGAGCAGCTGGGCCCGTGAGCCATGGCCGCTGAGCCTGCGCGTCTGGAGCCCGTGCTCTGCAACGGGAGAGGCCACAACAGTGAGAGGCCCGCGTACCGCAAAAAAAAAAAAAAAAAAAAAAAGGAGCTAATTATTTGAAATTCACCATAGAGAAAATGGTGGTTAGGGAAGGCTTTAGAGATACATTGAAATCGAAGCTAAATTTTAAAGGAAGAAGATTAGAGAAGAGCCTCAAGAGCGTGTCAGGTAGGAAGAATCAAATTCAATTCCCTAAAAAGATACTGAGCGTGATGTACTATGTCTAGCAGTTAGGAGTAAATTCATCTGGCTTTGAGGCAATGGGAATTTATTTCTTGCTCATGTAAAAGAAGTCCAGGCATGGGCAGACTAGAGTTAGCATGGCATCTCCATGATGTCCTGAGGGAACATTAGGATATGCTCCTCAACCTCCAGCCCTGGCATCCATCCTCAAGGTGATCCGATGGGCCAAGATTGCTGCTAAAGCTCCAGACGTCACATTTACATGTCATGAAATGGGGGCGGAGTGGAAGGGAGAAGTTCCATAAAACACTCCATTTACATAATATATGTTTTGTATACTTTCTAGTCATATGCTCATCCTTACCTGCAGGGGAGGCTGGAAAACAGCCTCAGCTGGGCAATGTGCTTAGCTAAAGATCTGAGTTCTGTTACAACAAGAAAGAGGGAGAGAATGGATATTTGGTAAGCAAAAACAGCTCCTGTCACAAGCTTTGCAGGGAGTGTAACATAGTTGGTAGGAGTGCTGGATGGGGTAACAGAAGCCAGACTTTGAATCCAGGCCCTACAGCTTATTAGTTATGTGACCTTGGAAAGTAAAACTAAAACTCCCTAAGCATCAGATTTCTCATCTGTAAATAAAAAGCAGTTAATGACTGAAAATAATGTTTATAAAACATCTGGCACAAAAGAGGGGCTCACTGAATCATTGTCATTTTACCTGTGATTTGTTAGAGATTTAGTGATTAAAAAAAAAGATTTTTGGGCTTCCCTGGTAGTGCAGTGGTTAAAAATCTTCCTGCCAATGCAGGGGACATGGGTTTGAGCCCATGGTCCAGGAAGATCCCACATGCAGCAGAGCAGCTAAGCCCGTGTGCTGCAACTACTGAGCCCGCAAGCCACAACTACTGAAGCCTGCACGCCTAGACACCGTGCTCCGCAACAAGAGAAGCCACCGCAATGAGAAGCTTGTGCACCACAAGGAAGAGTAGCCCCCACTCGCCGCAACTAGAGAAAGCCTGCGCATAGCAACGAAGACCCAACGCAGCCAAAAAAAAAGATTTTTTTCAGCCCCTAAAGAGTTTGCAAGATGTTGTATTGGAGAAAGAAAAATATATCACTGATAAAAGCTGATGAGATTATAAAGTCATTTTTTCAGTTTCATTAATATACAAGTAATATAATGGTAACATTATCTTCAAACATGAAATAAAATAGAATTTTATTGCAGTATTTAATTTTTCTGCAACACCTCTGATACGTGTCTATGGAATCTAACAGGTGTTAAATCAAACCCCATTCCCTCTCAATTCATCTGCCCAAATAAAGTAGAAATAGACATACTCCCCATGGGTTTAAGAGTGAGATTTGTAAGACTTGGTCTTTTGAGAAACCATAAAAGAAATCTTGAGGGATCACAACATCCTAGGTTAAAATAAATGTGGAAAAGGTGGGATTTCCAATTTATTTATTTTTTTGATGGGATTGAAGGCAAATAGCAGAGTTGCCAGTAATGTGAATTCAACTTTTTCTATTAGGAAGTTTGAAAGAGAGGGGAAACTGAGATGTGTGATAAATTCAGATTGAAATGAGTTTTCACACTCGTCTCAATTCAATGAGTTTACTAGTCAAACGACTTGCCTTTTCCATGGTATTTTCACCTCTGCCACTCTCCTTTATAGATTTGCTTCATATGAATTCATTTCTGAAAATGAAAGAGGGCAGAATAAAAAGTGAATGTAAAAGCAATGACAAAATTTTTTGTATTTTCATTGGATTTAACTTATCATAAGCCAGATTTAATGTCCTCTCCTGAGATTGTGATGACTATTGTTGTTATTTTTATTAAAGTAAGAATTACTCTTAGATTCCCCAAACTAGAGTAGACTCAAACATTATATGGTCTAACTGTCCTTCCAATGCTTAAAATCATCCTCATATGATTACTGCCCCCTGTCTCCCCAGCCCCCCTAACCCTAGCCCATGACTCCATACTTCAAGTGTCAGGGTATTCACTCTTTGTCAAGACAAGCCAGTCCTGCTATGATGACTAGAAAACTGTATCTATCAGATCTCTTCCACTCACTAGTCCTGATTCTCTACTGTAGCCATGCAGAGAAAGCTTAATCCTTTCTCTACCTGGAAGCCTTTTAAAATATTTGAAGATATACAGTTATTACATCACCCAATGACTTATCTCCTGCAGACTAAACATATCTAGTTCCTTTAACTGTTCCCTGAGCTCTGCTTTTGAGCCCTTCACTTTGAAGTGGTTCTTCTAAGGGAACTCTTGTTTGTCTACATACACAGACTTGTTCCAGACTTCTGCTCATATCTATAGGGCCTCTTACCACACGTAAATTGTGTCCCAGGCTAAGAGATTTGAGGGAGACCTTGAGATGGGCCAGGTGGATTCCCCTTCAAGGAACGACTCATTGCCCCAAGCTGATGGCAGTGCAATCAGCAAATAGCCTTGAGCAATCAGCCCTTTGAGGGATTGCCTCAGCTGCAGTGAGCTACCATGCCCAAGGTCATACCCTTTCCAGGGAAGCCTACATCCAATGACTGATGAAGGAGGGAGTAGACATACTAACATTTTAGCCCAATGCAGGACACCTTTTGTTTTTCTCAGTTAAAAAAAAAATTTTTTTAATTTTTTATTGAAGTATAGTTGATTTACAATGTTGTGTTAGGTGTACAGCAAAGTGATTCAGTTATGTAAATATACACACACACATATATATATGTATAGTCTTTTTCAGATTTTCCACTATAGATTATCACAAGATATTGAATATAGTTCCCTGTGCTATACAGTAGGACCTTGTTTTTTTTCTATTTTATATATAGTAGTTTGTATCTGCTAATCCCAAACTCCTAATTTATCCCTCCCCCACTTTCCCCTTTGGAAGTCATAAGTTTGTTTGATATGTCTGTGCGTCTGTTTCTGTTTTGTAAATAAGTCCATTTGTATCATATTTTAGATTCCACACATAGGTGATGTCATATGCTGTCATTCTCTGACTTAGTATGATAATCTCTAGGTCCACCCATGTTTCTGCAAATGGCATTATTTTATTCTTTTTTATGGCTGTATATATATATACACCACATCTTCTTTATCCATTCATCTGGCAGGACAACTTTACAGGTTGTTTTTGCTCCAAAACCCTTGGTGGTGTTGGCTGAGTCTGTCATTAGTTCTGCAATGTAGCCTGACTTCTCCCTCTGCCTAATCATGTTTCCTTCCCCTCCCTTCCATAGGGGATGGATCACAAAGGCACTTCCTAATAAACGTCTGCACGTGAAACTCCATTTTGGAGTGTGCTTGCCAAAAAACTCAACCTGCAACAGGACCCCTAAGCGCTTCTCCCTCACTAAGAATAAAGCATCAAATCTCAACTCAGGTCTCGATACCATACAGCAATTCTATTATTTATCCTTCTTCGGGATATTTATTTATTTGTAAGCCCACTTTTAATTATGTCCTCTTTTTCTTCTTCTCTGAAAGGGCTGCCTCTGCTAATCTGCTGACATATGGGACAGTCACAATGTGAGGTCTTCCCAGCATAACTTTGATCTTTCTAGCATAGGTCTTTGTATGGGATCTCTTCCATTTGTCCCTCTAGAGCCATTTTCCACCCTCACTCTCCTCTCTGCGTGAGGAAGGTCATCTGTATGGGCTGTATCATTGGAGTCATGTGCCCTCTGGCTTCCTGGTGGGTTTGGCCAATGAGGAGCCCCAGCAGGAGAAGGGAGGAATAGAGGAAAGTGAGATCCATCGCAGTATTTATACCCCTGCCTCCCTCTCTAGGAATTTGTCTTGGGCCGACTATCGGCTTGACTGGTTGTCACTGTTTGTCTCGAGTTCACACGCATTTCTCTTTTTCTAGGCTCCAGTTATCTCTCCCTCCTCTCGTCCCAAGAGGTAATACAGACTCTTTTGCTGCTAGACCCGGGTTTCCCACACTGTATTTATGGTTCCCCTCACCCCTAGCCTCCTTCTGTGAATAAATCCTCTTTGAATTATTTTATCTTAATTTGAGAGTACGACAGGAAAGATCCTGTTGGGACCCTGACTAATACAATCTTTTTGGACTTCTTCGATCTTTACATGGAACTCTCCCAATAGGTTTCACTCTTTCTCCTCCTGACTGGCTACGCCGATCTCTGCTTTACACAACCTCCTCACTAAGCCTCTCATTCTAACACCACTTGCCTCTCCCTCAGGAAAGCTCTATCCATTCCCAGAGGAGAAGGTTTTACGGCTTTGTTCCTTCTGTAGACTTACAAATCACACGAGGGCTTTCAGGATGAACAGAGATCGAGAACCCCCCGTACCAGGAGCTATGGAGAGTTTCTGAATCCAAACAAGGCAAGAAGATAGTCAGAGAAACCTTCTTGAAATCGGTGCTATCTAAGCTGATTTTGGGTAGATGAGTAGGCAATAGACAGAACTCAGGCAGAACGTAGAGAGAAGGACATTCCAGAGGGAGGAAAAAGCATTCTCAAAAGCCTACATAAAAGAAGAATTCAATGTGAGAGCCTGGAGCACAGATTGAATGTCTTTGTAGGATGGGGTAGGGAGGAATATTACAGGAGATGAGGTCACTGTAATCATAATTTCAGCCAACACTAGTCCCTTCAAGATCAGCAGCTGAACCTTGTTCTACTCAGCTGAGAATATATTTTTCTGTTCACATTCACAGTCATCTATATTTTTACTCATCTTTCCCTTCTTCCTTCTTTCTATCCAAGGCTATCACCTTCATCTATATCTTGATTTTAGGAAGGGTGGAAACAGGGAGGCCAGTTAGTGAACTATGCAGTAATTCAAATCAGAAGTCAGCAAACTACAGTCTATGGGGCAAACGGGCCCACCCGCTGCCTGTTTTTATAAAAAAAAATTTTTGGAACACAGGCAACCTATTCATTTAAGTATTGTTTGCAGCTGCTTTCAGCCTACAACAGCAGAGTTGAACAGTTGCGACAGGCACCATAATATGGCCTGCAAAGCCTAAAATATTCATCTGTGGCCTTTTACAGACAGAGTTTGCTGATCCCTGATCCAGATGAATAACCCAGATGAAAGTGGTTAGTGAAGTGTATTTGAGTGATAGCTATAAACGGAGGAGGTGTGATCACATTCTTGACACATCTTATACGTAGAACCTACAGGATTTGCCAATGAATTGGATATGAAATGAAAGAGAGGAGATAAGAATGACCAAGTTTTTTGGCCTGAGCAACTGAAAGAATAAAGTTGCCACTTGCTGAAATGGGGAAGGCTGTGGGAAAGTAGATGGAGGTGGTAGGTAAAGAAAAGTTTAGTTTTGCACACGTTCAGACATAAGTTTATGATGCCTATTAGAAAACTAAGTGGAGGGACTTCACCGGAGGTCCAGTGATTAAGACTCCACCTTCCAATGCAGGGTGCGTGGGTTCGATCCCAGGTCGGGGAACTAGGAGCCCACATGCCACGCTGTGCAGCCAAAAATTAAAAAAAAGAAAGGAAAATTAAGTGGAAATATCAAGTAAGCAGTTATATGTACAAGGGTGGATTTCAGGGGGAAGGTCAGAGCTAGAAATATAAATTGGAGAGTTGTCAATACATAGATGTTATTTAAAACCATGAGACAGAATGATATCATTTAGTAATAGACTGTAAAGACAAAAGAGGACTGAAGACTGGGTCCTGGGGTACTTTCAGATGTTGGAGGTATGAGGAAGAAATAGCTAAAGGAGACAAAACAGGTAAGTGAGTTAGGTGAAAAACCAGGGTGAATGGTGAGCCAAAAGCTGTGTGAAGAAAGTATGTCAAAGAGAAGAGAGTGATGAATTCTCAAAGCCAATCAAAGGGCTTATCAGTGCAATAGGGTGGCATGGTCCACTCTCTGGAGGGTGGACAATAGGGAAAGTGTCACACAGTCCTTGAAGTTGTCTTTGGGCCATTTAGTTGGCCATTGTCAAGACCTTGGGTAATTAAAGTGGTTAAGAAGGGAGGTGACAGGTCTAGATGGGCACATCCCCTTGTCCTGCAGAGAGTGGTACAACTAGAGGGAAATTTGGGGCTTTCTTGCCCAAATCTAAGAGAAGGAACCATGCCTTATTCATACTTATATGGGTTGTTGTAAAGATTAAATGATTGATGCATGCAAAGAACTTAGAATAGTGTTTGGAACACTCAGTAAATATTTATCTGTTGGTACTATTGTTTATATTCATAGGGTCCAGCACAGTAACTATTATATAGCAGAAAATTAATACATTTTAAATGATTTTTAAAATGCATCTAGATTTATTATTTTCTCTGATTCTTTAGATGCTCTATGAAGAGAATTCAATTTCAAGATTTCAGCTGGAGGGGGTGGGGAGGTGGGGGAGGATGGGCTGGGAGTTGGGGATTAGCAGATGCAAACTGGTATCTACAGAATGGATAAACAACAAGGTCCTACTGTATAGCACAGGGAACCATATTCAATATCCTGTGATAAACCATAATGGAAAAGAATATGAAAAAGAATGTATATGTATGTATAACTGAATCATTTTGCTGCACAGTAGAAATTAACACAACATTGTAAATCAACTACACTTCAATAAAATAAATTTTAAAAAAAAGATTTCAATTGAAAAAAAAGGTTATGCTATATTTTAAAACCACTGTTGCAGTGTGTGTGTGTGTGTGTGTGTGTGTGTGTGTGTGTGTTTTACCCTGATGACCAACTTTTTGATTCTTTGATGACTTCCCCAAAGAATCATAGAATTTTTGGTGGTCATTTGCCCAAGCTGCCTAGCAAGTTTACTGGAGCCTCACCAAATTGATTAGCCTGTGGACTGGGAGTTTGGAACCAAAGTGAATCATCCCAAGGGCAATTAAAGCAAGAGGAAGTGCAGCAAAGGCATCTTACATACAAAATAAGAAGATAGCCTCAGTCTCTATGCCCCTATCCTCAGCCTCGTCAAGAGGGCAAAATATTGCTTGTCAGTCAGACCTGTGTAATGTCTTAGCAACACAAAAAGAACCAAGGAAAGCCAAATATTGCCATTTGATTTCTCATGATTTGATTGATACCACGATTTAGTAAATTACTTTTTTGAGGGTTCTTCTCTTTTGGTTTGTTTAAAGCCAAGGAGTAAATGTAGCAATAAAAATTTAATTACTTTGCCTCTTGCCTGAAATGCTCACTATTCCAATCCCTGTGCTTCACTGTGGTGCCAGGGAGAGGAGCAGAAACAGTTGACAATGATTCTGCATTACTGATTCACTCTACTCATTAGATTATATTGAAATGTTATGACTTTCTGGGCTCAGAGTTATTCCATTTTTGCATCCAGCAAGTAATTTTTTGCTACTACATAAAAAACATAAAATTATTTGGAGTGAGACTTTTTAATTGGAAATAATAATTTTTGGATAAGAAATTGAGCCCTTTACTAAATAATGTTAAATTATCATCAGGGCTTCCCTGGTGGTGCAGTGGTTGAGAGTCCGCCTGCCGATGCAGGGGACATGGGTTCATGCCCCGGTCCGGGGAGATCCCACATGCCGCGGAGCGGCTGGGCCCGTGAGCCATGGCCGCTGAGCCTGCGTGTCCGGAGCCTGTGCTCCGCAATGGGAGAGGCCACAACGGTGAGAGGCCTGCGTACAGAAAAAATAAAAATAAAAAAATAATCATCAAAATTACATTTTTATGAATAATGAATCAATACCACTGCAGCTGTTTCGCTATTTTAGTATTGCTGAACTCTGGTAATTATTAGGTTTAGTTGTATTCCCTTGAATTTGGTAGAAAAAATAAAATGAGGTCACACATTTTCACTGTGAAATATTATCTTGTTAGGCAAAAAATTCACTAAATAAAAATACTGCAGGAAAGTATGTTTTTGGTAAACATATTCCAAAATGTTATGTTAGCACTTGCGGCTTCAATTTTTGTACAATTCCTTTACTTTAATCAAGACAAAGCAAAGGTTTTCCCTAATACAGCCCCAATATAGCTTTCATGTTGTATATATCAGGGATTTTTCTATTCTTATTTTTAAGTGAATGCATGATCAGTGTAACAGACACCAGTTTGGGGTTGAATTATTTATTTGTTCCCTCTGTCTAAAGAGGGTAAAAACAATGGGCTTTTCTTACTGATTTGACTAGGGTTTCAAACATATGTAGATAGCACACACTCGTATCTATTGAGTATAGTAAAAATGCTACAGTTCGTCCTGAGTATGATAAAAACAAATACAACCTAGTATAATAGGGCATTATCACCATCTCTTGACTCTTTGGCAATGTCTTAAAATGATTTTTACTGTACTTAAAATGATCAAATTTACTTGTTCTCTCTTAGGAATTTTGCCCAATTTTCCACATATCAGAAAAAAAATGAAATATGTTAAATTGCTATTAGTATTATTCCCGTCTTTGCTCTCAAGGTACCATCTAAATTATTCCTTCATCAACATTGGTGTGCTTTGCTATGTTTACAGCTTCAACTTTTTTTTAACAAGTGAACTTTATAAAAGTAAGATACTCAGTGGGAAATGAGCCTTGGGCTGTTGGGATCCTGAGAGTGGCAGCTGGGGTCGAGGAGTAAGGGGAGCAGGTGGAACAGACACCAATTAAACAGAAAAAATTTTTCGGCACATTAGTTTTGAAGTCAGCTTCTTAATAGTAGCAGCTAGAATTATCACTGGCATCAGCTTAGTATTATCATTTATCTTCACCACACTTCCTTGTGGTCCAGAATGTCTAGATATTCCAGTTGGGTAGGTGTGTTGCTGGGAGACACTCAGAACAAGAAAAAGAACTAATATTTATTGAGCACCTCTAGGTGCCAGGCACTGTACAGATACTTTCACATTCCACATCTCATTTGGTCACCACTATAATCTACTATAGTTGGTGTGATTATCCTCATTTGACTGTTGGGACATATTGAAGGTGAGAGTAGTTAAATAACTCACCCAGCATCCCACTAATCATGCAGTAAATGGCGCTAACTGCTCTACCAGCAACACTAGTTAGGGAGAAAGAAGGGACCAAATAGGTCAATGTGGATTTGGTCTTGTCCTTTTGAATGTTGACACTAGAGTCTCATCTCAGGACACAAAGGCCCTAAGGTGGTCACACGAGAGTATCTGGAATTAAATGGTTTCCAGAGGTGAATGTCTTGTGTTCATTATCCCTAGACTCTTGCTTTAAACCTCTTGTCCTAGAGTAGACACGTGTTCATCTTTATTTTTCCCATGCCACATGCCACGGTACATTGTACATCATGATTATTTAATAAATATTTGTTAAATTTAATTTAAAATCTTCTTACAGGAGCAACAAGAAACAGTCATTTTATAATAGTGATATAATTATAATAGTGTCCACCCTGGGATATTTATGCTTGTCAGAGTAATTGAGGACCCAATTAGAGTTAAACTTGGAGTAAACAAAAAACAAGAAACAAAAAACAAGTGATAGTGTTGACCTAGAGCAAAACATACTTTCTAAAGAAAGGGCAAAGGAGAGAGAGAAGGAATTATAATACTTAAGATCAATAATTTATAAGATTTTAACATTTGAAATTATGATTAGAAGAGAAACTCAAATATGAGTATCTCATGTTTTCTGTGAAAACAACTACCTCTGCTGCCTACAACTGGAATTACCACTTATCCCAGACAAGAGCTTCTTTTACTAATTGGGTCAGATTATATTTTTAGTACAATTTTATTCTAATGAATGTGGGCCTTTTCTATTAACCTTAACAGTCAAGAAAGATGAAACAACGGGAGAATACATCATCTGGGACTTCAAAGTAACTATATATGCTAATGTGACAGGAATGACTGCTTGAGGGCAATTTTATCATATCGATTGCAATTATAAAGGGAAAATAAAATCTTCTCAAGTATTCTTCACTCTCTCTGAGTTAATTAAATTTTATAACCTTTGCTAAACTCTTCAAACAATAGAATCTTACTCAGGAAATATCAAATAATTGTAAAGAACTTGATTATTGTCCAAAAATTCCGCTGGCTTGATAGATTTAGTATGTTTCTTTATTTTCATTGCAAGAAGTTATCATCAACATCATCACTGTTGCAAGCATGATCACTGATAGCATTTATTGAATCCATAGGGCACACTGCTAGGGAGAGAGACACCAAGAAGTGTAAGATATGGTCCCTGCCCTTGAGAAATTTATAATCTAAATGGACCTATTTAGATTGGTTAAAGTTGGTCCAAAATAATTTATTTAATCCTGTGATTTATAACACTCATTCAGCGGGGACACATATGGGTAATATTGGACTCTCATCTTTTTTTTTTTTTAATAAATTTATTTATTTATTTATTTTGGCTGCATTGGGTCTTCGTTGCTATGCGCGGGCTTTCTCTAGTTGTGGCGAGCGGGGGCTACTCTTTGTTGTGGTGCACGGGCTTTTTCTTGCTGTGGCTTCTCTTGTTGGCACAGGCTCTAGGCACACGGGCTTCAGTAGTTGTGGCACGTGAGCTCAGTAGCTGTGGCTCGCGGGCTCTAGAGCACAGGCTCAGTAGTTGTGGCGCACGGGCTTAGTTGCTCCGCAGCATGTGGGATCTTCCCAGACCAGGTCTCGAACCCGTGTCCCCTGCATCGGCAGGCGGACTCAACCACTGTGCCACCAGGGAAGTCCCCTTGAACTCCCATCTTAAAGTTATCTTAAAATAGATTCTACCTCCTACCTTTGCTAAGAGATAAACATTTGTTTTCAAAATGAATGCAGATGTCATTCGTTACCTTTTTGCAGAGAGAATGAAATCTGTTGATCCCTAGAAGATAAAAACACTAATCCTCTGGGCATTTTATTTGGGTGACTTGGGAAGCAGTTCAAGTCCCATCTCTGCAATAAACTGGCAGTGTAACTACCAATGGTAGCACATTATTACTCCAGCTGCTAGGCTAAAGGATGGGCTCTCCATGTCTTTGATTTGAAAGAAATTCTGTATCATTGAATACAATGGCATATTTGCATCAGTAAGCCATAGTCTCACCTCCCTCCCTTTGTAATTAACCTGGCCAACAAATAATGCTGAAGTTGCAGTGCACTCTATGCCTCTGATGTATTTCTAAATCAGTTTTCTGTGTGAAAACTTACCTAACATTTCCATGACATAGACATCATGTACCAAAAAAGGTCAAGTTTTCTAATACAGAATACAATAGTACTCATCACATGTTAGTATAAAGAAAGTATTTAATATCTGGAGATGTTTTACATTGATTTTCAGTGCTTGGATTCAGGAAAAAAGAGAATTTTTTCCCTTACAAATTGGGCATATGGAAATAATAAGGATAATTGGGCAAGTATATTTCCTGAAAAAATGCTCTAAGTGTGAAAAAATGCTCTAAGTGTATCTTTCCGGTTCATTTTGTTTGCTTGGCAATCAGGCCTTACGTGATTATCAAATTTCCTTTATAATCACGTTTAATTTTAAGTTAATGATCCATTTCCTTTATCAGTGGTATTAGTGGATGACTTTTACAACATAACATGCAGTCACGCAGATCAGCAGGTTCTGTGGGTAAAGCAGGTCATTGAGGCTTTCCAATTCACACTCCAGTCTATTCTCAATTAGGTACTTTGAAGAAGTTGCTTAGAACTTTAAGAGCCTTTACAACCTTGAGATTCTGGATATATGTGCTTTCTCTTTATTCTTTTTGTTTTCACAATACATTTTCAAACCTGTAGAAAGTTGAAAGAAGAAAACAATGAATACATGTATACTATTCACCTAGTTCACCAAATATTAACATTTTGCCACATTTTTCTCTTGATATTATATATACCTTTAAGAAGACTTTTTCCCCCGATCCACCTGAAAATAAGTTGCAGATATCTTTACCATAGGTGTTTCCACATACATCTCCTAAAAACAGGACTTTATCCCACCCATCCAAAATACAATTATATCACCTAAAAATGTGACATTAGTTTAATAACATCATCTAATATACAGTCCATATCCACATTCCCCTAATTGTCCGCAAGATATTTCTCATGTTTTGCTTTTCAAATCCAGGGTGCAATCAGTTTTACACATTGCATTTTTTTTATGTCTCTAACATTTTTTTCCTAAAGTAGTTCCCCTGTCTTTTTACACTCATAACAGAATTTTTTGAAGAGCCCAGGTCTGTGTGTTCTGTCTTAATAAAAAAATTAAAATTTTGAAAAAAAAGAGCACTGATAAATGGACAGTGTGTTACTTTTTCTGTTGCCAGTGCCAGAGAAAAACCTAACTATTGGGCCTAACTTCTTCAGTCCAGCAACATGACTCATTTTATATAAAAAATGTTGATAAAAAGGAGAAATCCTATAATGTGTCTGTAATAACAAGGAATGTCAGGATTTAAAACTAGCCATGAACACATAGATCATTAAAATTTTCCTGAGTCTGCTTAACTATCCAAGATAATGTCCGAATGTTTGAGCTACAAGAACCTCAGAGGCAAATTAGCTAGCTTAATTCCTTATATTAGAAGTAAGGAAAGTGAGTCTTAAAGAGTCTGTAATTTGCCAAGGTTACACTGCCAGTTAATTGTAAAGGTGGGACTAGAAATAAGACGACTTGATTTCCAAGATCCTCGTGTCTCTGATTCTCTCATCATCTTCTCTGCCATCACCATCCATCCCTTTTGTTTCCTTTCTTTTCTAATTCTTCCTGTCCTTCCTTTTTCTCCTTTTTATTGAGCAGGCAACAACAGATTTTTTTTTTTTAACTCACTTCTGTTACACTCCTGCCAGGCTTTCTCAATAGCTACACTATTGACATTTTGGGCTAGGTATTCTTTGTTGTGGGGTGCTGTCCGGTGCATCGTAAGATATTTAGCAGCATCCTTGGATTCTAACCACCTGAGGCCAGTAACACTCCTCTGTCTGTGACGATCAAAAATGTCAAATATACCCGGGGGCTGGGGGCTGGGGGCAAAACTGTCCCTGATTGAGAACTACTGCCAAATGCTTCTTATTCTGGCAGTGGTTCTTGTTTTATTTATTAACCCTCCTTTTATTCCACGTCAATATGAATTCAGAATTGTATGTAGTTGTAATCACAGTATAGATACAATTTTTCTTCTGTTATTTTTACTTATTTCATGATAAGTATTTTCACCGTTACTGTATGATATTTGTTGTTTTTGTCTACCTAAGATTCCCTGCTCCTCCTTCCAGTAAGACCACCCCTTTGTACATTGTGGAACCACATCTCCCTTAGTCCAATCATTTGATTCTTGGATCCTTCCCCTTGTCCAAAGTGTACACAAGGGACTCAGGCCTGACCAGTCATAATAATCCATCTCCAAAGCCACAGTGATTAGTCCTAGTGATAGGCATATCACCCAAGTTGGGCCAATCAGAGCCCTTTCCTGGGAATTTGCTGGAAGACTCTATTTCATTTGTGTTGCCAAACTGTGATGTAAAGTTGAAGCTCCCTGCAGCTATGTCATCGGCTTGTTGGCAGTTCAAGAGAATGAAGCCAACACAGACAGAAAGCAGGGCTTAAGATGGGTACCAGGTGGTATCATTTGAATCCCTACATCCATTCACCTCTAAGGGCAGTGAAACCCTTGTCAATAAATCTCTTCCCCCACATCCTTTCTTTTTTCATTTATTTTTTGCTAAGAAGGTTTGACATGGATTCTTTCACCTGCAACAAAAAAGAGTCCTGCTTAAGAAAATAGTGTTCATGTTTATAATATTTAATGGTTCATATTTCCTCAAGTTGTAGTGCCACGATTTCCTTAACTGTTCTGCTAACATTCAACTTTAAAGTGATTTGAGATATTTTTCCCTTATAAATGCAGTGTTCTTTTTCAGTGCCTTTTGAATGACTTCTAGTAAATTTTCCATTAGTTTCCTCAAACATGGGCCCTTGGTTTGAATTCCGAACTACAAGATTTAAAATTGAATGATTTACCACCTGATTTAAGGCCATTTGGTTCTGCTTTATTCTCTTTTGCTTTTATGCTTCTATTACAGTCATTCCACCTGTGATTATCCCAGCTGTTGTGGTAGTATCTGCTCCAGCTGCATGGGCATATTTGAATGCATTAATGTGCTATGTCAGTGGTTTAGGAAATTTTTTATGGTACCACGAAGATTAACTTCTGACCCTTGTAGTATGTATGTAGTGTTTCTTTGAACTATTAACTGCAAAACCGATGTTGTTCAATATTAAGTTTTCAAATCTTTGCATTCACTTAAGATATAGAATTACTCTATTATCCTAATGTCTGTGAAAAATGCCTCTGTTTCATTACTGTGAAGTCTTTATGTATCTCATTTACCTGCGTAAATTAACTTTTCCATATCTAAGGTCTAGTTCAAATGTTATTGCATTCTATGATTTCTTTTATCACTTATTCAGTTTGTTTCCATCTCTCATTGCACTTAGTAAATCTACCTTATAACTATGAGAGATGATGCAATAATGAGGGACGTGCCAATTTAGGGTCCTATAATAGTCATGGACTTGCCTTTCAGAGAATCATAGGCAGCAACACGCTACAAAACATATCATCATCAAATTTATGGAATCATAGTTTATAATAACAAAAAAATTAGAAATAAATCAATGTTCATCATTGGGGGGCTAATTTAATGAATTATGATACAGCCATAAAATGGAAAAGTATGCAGCTGGAAAAAAGAACAAATAAGTTTTAAATATATTGATACATCTCTAATATATATATATATATATATATATATATATATATATATAGTTTTTTTTTTTTTTTTTTTTTTTTTTGCGGTATGCGGGCCTCTC
Source organism: Orcinus orca (assembly GCF_937001465.1). NCBI lineage: Eukaryota > Metazoa > Chordata > Mammalia > Artiodactyla > Delphinidae > Orcinus > Orcinus orca. The sequence continues at coordinate 123,524,325 of NC_064561.1, forward strand.
ACTGTTGTGGCCTCTCCCGTTGCAGAGCACAGGCTCCAGATGCGCAGGCCCAGCGGCCATGGCTCACGGGCCCAGCCGCTCCGCGGCATGTGGGATCTTCCTGGACCGGGGCACGAACCTGTGTCCCTTGCATCAGCAGGCGGACTCTCAACCACTGTGCCACCAGGGAAGCCCTCTAAGATATATTATTAAGTATCTGAAGGGGTGGTGTAGCAGCGTAATTAAAATTGTGGACCTTGAAGTCTGGTCTAGGTTCAAAGACCAGGTCTGCTATTTATTAGTGGTGTAAACTTGGACAAATTTCTTAAGCCCAATTCTTCAGTTTTTTCACCTATGAAATGAAGATGCAATGGTAACTAACTTACAGGATTGTATGAGGATCAAGTGAGTTAATACATGCCAAGCACTTAGAAGACTGTCTGGTTTATAGTAAAACAATAGAACTATAACAATGGGATGTGAGTGAATGATTTTTGAATTATTTAATATAACTAATAAAAGTAAAAAATTTAATCTTTCCTGAATATATTGCAACATATTGAAGATATTAATCTTTTTTGAATATATTACGTATCTTCACCATTACTACCTTGTACTATAGTATTACACATACTCATGTAGAGGTTTATCTCTTCTTACTATGTCGTCTTTGAGGAAAAGCCTTGGCTTTTCCTCAATTTTGTACCAAGTATGATCTCCAGCACGTGCCATGCGCAAGGTAAGTTCCATATGTATTTGTTGACTGTATTAATAAAACATTCAGATTCCTCTCTGCATATAAAAATTTCAGAGCGTTCACATTTTTAAGGAGTTTTAGAAGATATCTAAGGGAGTTGATCCTATAATTTCAACATTTAGGGGCAAGTCCAGAGATTTTGTTAACATAGAAGTTAGGAAGTTTATTTGTACCTGGATGAGCAGTATTCTGAACGTATTTCCTTTCGTTAAAAAAAGAGTTTGGGGGGCTTCCCTGGTGGCGCAGTGGTTGAGAGTCCGCCTGCCGATGCAGGGAACGCGGGTTTGTGCCCTGGTCCGGGAAGATCCCACATGCCGCAGAGCGGCTAGACTCGTGAGCCATGGCCGCTGAGCCTGCGCATCTGGAGCCTGTGCTCCACAATGGGAGAGGCCACAACAGTCAGAGGCCCGCGTCCCGCAAAAAAAAAAAAAAGAGTTTGGGGCTTCCCTGGTGGCTCAGTGGTTAAGAATCGCCCTGCCAATGCAGGAGACAGCGGTTCGAACCCTGGTCTGGGAAGATCTCACATGCCACGAAGCAACTAAGCCCGTGTGCCACAACTACTGAGCCAATGCACTGCAACTACTGAAGCCCGCGTGCCTAGAGCCCGTGCTCCGAAACAAGAGAAGCCGCCGCAGTGAGAAGCCTGGGCACTGAAAGGAAGAGTAGCCTCCACTCGCGCAACCAGAGAAAGCCCGCGCGCAGCAATGAAGACCCAACTCAGCCAAAAATAAATAAATACAATTTTTTAAAAAAAATTTTATTTTTAAATGAGGAAGAGAACTAATAGCTTTTAGGAACTTTCAGTCTCAGAAAGATTAAGAACTTGCCTGCCTTTGTACATCTAGCTGGTGATGGAGTCAGGGTTCGAACCTGGATATGGTTGATTGTTCTGACTGTAAAAGGGACTGTAAAAGGGAGGTAGAAAGGAAAGCTACATTCACTGATTTGTAAGTGAGCCTCGGAGAGAGGACATGAGGAAGATGCTCCCTAGACTTTTACTTCAGCAGAGCTTATCTTTGCTGAGCACATCACCTAGCTATTTAAACTCCTTCCAAAACCTAGGACTGAATAAAAATAGTCAATATGTTAGGAATGTGAGGAAAAATATTACAAAATCATTTTATACAACTTAAGCCTTTGCCTCTGAGATTAAGTCCATCTAAAACTCTTAAATAAAATAAGAGAATATAAGTGGCCTAAATGTTCCCTTTGTGATATTTAGAGATAATAGTTTCTATTCTTATATCATCATCTCAAATAAATATTAGTCATTGTCTAATGTAGGGTTTATCACATTGCATTTTCCCAGATCAATTTCATTATAAAATATAATAATGAGGTCATGGCATTTTCAAAGCATAAGTTTGCAGGTGTGTACCACTTCAGAAAACCTGAAATATGAAAATCCCCAAAAGCTTGGTAAATTGGAGGATTGCATAAATTCAGTTACAGAAGAGTTCTTCACATTCCAAAATAATTGATCATGGGGTTTCTTTAAACAGGAGGGCGTTACAGCTCATATTCATTTGGCAAAAGAAACTTTGTACTCTATCTGGGAAAGTTGTCCTCTTTAACTCAATGCAAAACTTCCAGAGGGATTTGTATCACAGAGCAAGGCATAGCTAACTAAAAGGCGCAGCTGTCCCAGTCAATTCTGTTTACCAATGGGGGTGAGAATCAGGGCAAGTACCAAACTAGAATGGGTGGTCAGGGAAGACCTCTGATTAGGTGACATTTGAGCAAACAGCTGAATAGAATAAAGCCTGAATAAAGCTGATGGAGTCAGCCTTTTGATGACCCAATGGAAGAATGTTCTGGGCAGAGAACTCAGCAAGTAAGGTCTCCCAGGTCAGAACAAGCTTGGTGGATCAAGAAACAAAACACCAGACTGTCTGGATTGTACTAAACTAGGGGGAGTGGCTCACAATTAAGTCCTTAGATGTAAATGAGGATCAAGCAGGACGATGGTAAGCACGTGTAATTAATTTGGATCGTGAAATATTTAAGACTCAATAAATGGAAACTCTTGTTATTAGAGATCAAATTATTGTTTTCTTCATAATTCAAATTTAAATGTTTTTTGAAATGGGAGCACTTAGAGAAATACTTGTGAAATTTGTACCTCATGTCTTCACTAACGCTGTAAAATTTAAATTCTATTAAAAACCATAAGTCATTTTCTAATTGTAAAGGCTGCTAAAACTATTTGTATAAAATTTATTGTTTTATAAATATTTGTTTATTGTTTCTAGCCTAGATTTATGCTGAGAGTCTTTTTTACCCCAATCCTTAACCATCCTCAATCCTGAAAATATTTTCCTAAAATTTATTCAAGTTTTGTGGTTTATTTTTGATCAATCTGGAATTTATGTTTAGATTGTGTGAGTTAGAGATTGTGGTAGGCTGAATGATAACCCCTAAATATATTCAAATCCTAATTCCTAGAAATTGTGAATGTTACCTTATATGGCAATAGTGACTTTGCAGACATGATTAAAGTAAGGATTTTGAGATGAGGAGATTAGCCTGGATTTCCTGGGTAGGTCCTAAATATAATCACAAATGTCCATGTAGGAAGGAGGCAGAGGGAGACCTGTCACAGATTGGGAGAAGGCAAAGTGACGACAGAGCAGAGAGTTTTGAAGATGTTATGCTGCTGGCCTTAAAGACAGAAGAAGGGGCCAAAAGCCAAGGAATGCAAGGAATGCAGCTCTAGCCGCTAGAACAAGCAAGGAACGTCTTAACCCCTAGAGCTCTGGAAGGAGTTACCCTGCCCATACTTTAGAATGTATATCTTGATTTCAATCTTCTGAGCTCCAGAACCTCAAGAGAATAAATTTATGTTGTTTTAAGCTGCTAGTCTTCTGGTAATTTGTTACAGCAGCCATCAGAAATGAATACAGAAATCTAACTTTATTTTTTTCCCCTATAGTTAACTAATTAATTATCCCAGTACCATTTATTGAAGAATACATTATTTCATAAGTGTTCTGAAATATTAACTTTATCAAAATGTCAATATTCACTTAGAGCTAGTCTGTTTCTATTCTATCAATCAGTCTACTGATTCTTGAGACACTACCAAACGTTTAAATTGCGATAACTTTATAGTGCATTTACATTTACATGAGTGGTAGGGTAATTCCTTCACCATGCTATACTCCACTCCCCCCCAGATTTCTTGCTTTAAGCGGCATTTATTTTTCCAGATAAACTTTAGATTCAATTTGTCTGGTAAAATTTTTAAATTTTGATGGAAGCTGCGTTAAGTACATAGAAACACTTGAATATTCCTATCCAGAAACACAGACTCTCTTTTCAGGTCTTTCCCCTGCTGCCCACCCTTTGGTGAAATTTTATAGTTTTTCTTCACTTATGTCTTATAAATTTCTTGAGGCTTATTTGTTGCTACTGTGGAATAGGGTCTTTTTTAAATTACATTTTGTAAGTAGATATTATTGGTGCATAGGAGTGCTATTGGATTTTGAATCTGGCCACTCTGCTGAATCAACGTAGAGGTCTAATAATTTTCTCTTAGATTTTCCAGCAAGATAATCATATTGGGCTTCCCTGGTGGCGCAGTGGTTAAGAATCTGTCTGCTAATGCAGGGGACACGGGTTCGAGCCCTACTCTGGGAGGATCCCACATGCCACAGAGCAACTAGGCCTGTGAGCCACAACTACTGAGACTGCGCGTCTGGAGCCTGTGCTCCACAACAAGAGAGGCCGCGATAGTGAGAGGCCTGCGCATCGCAATGAAGAGTGGTCCCCACTTGCCACAACTAGAGAAAGCCCTCGCACAGAAACGAACACACAACACAGCGAAAATAAATAAATTAATTAATAAACTCCTACCCCCAACATCTAAAAAAAAAATAATAATCATATTATCAATAAATATTATAATCTTTTCTTTCCCACTATTTATTATTTTATTTATCTTTCTTATATTATTGCATTATCTAGAATCTATAGAAGAGTATTACATGGTAATAGTGTTATTAGGCATATCTATTCTTTTTCTGACTCTAGTTGGAATACTTTCATGTTTCACTATTAAATATGAATATGTGTTTTACTTTATATGTTTTGTGGAGGTATTTTAACATAATCTATACATACAGCATTTATACAGTAGTCCTCCCTTATCCACGGTGGATATGTTCAAAAACCCCGGTGGATGCCTGAAACCATGAATAGTACTGAACCGTACATATACTATGTTTTTTCTACCCATACATAGCAATGATAATATTTAATTTATAAATTAGGCACAGTAAGAGAGTATTCAAATTGCCAGCATCACTACTCCTGAACTTTGTGTCTATTATTAAATAAAATAAGGTTTACTTGAATACAATCCCTGTGATACAGATAAGCGAGATGACTACTAAGTGACTAACGAACAGGTAGTGTGTACAGCGTGGATATGCTGGACAAAGGGATGATTCATGTCCTGGGCAGAATAGAGTGGGACAGCACAAGATTTCATCATGCTACTCAGAACAGCATGCAATTTAAAACTTATAAATTGTTTATTTCTGGAATTTTTCATTTAATACTTTTGGACTGCAGTTGACTGCAGGTAACTGAAACTATGGAAAGCAAAACTGTGGACAAGTGGGGACTACTGTATATGCACAATAATGGTAACACTATTTCCTTCCATTTCTTAGGTTATTAATTATGACTTTAAATCAGAAGAACTGATTGTTATTAAATCCATTTCCAGTATCTATTGATATATATACTATATATAATAAGTATAATAAGTTTTTTAATGTTAAAAATTATTTTATTATATGTAAAACCTACTGGGTAGTTTTATGTTTTCATTTAATATTAGTTCAGTATATTATTTAGAAAGTCTATAGCTCTCCTTTTTTTGTATTAAAAAAATGTCAGGCTTGGATTTCATTAATGCTGGTCTTAACAAAATAAATTTGGAAGTGCTTTGTCTTTTTCTTTTTAAAAATTCAGTAATAGTTTAACATAACAGAAATTGGAAGTCCTTATAGGCCTAATAGAACTGTATTGGTTTAGTATCTCTCTGGTGGTAGATTTTTGACAACTTTTTCAATTTTTTCTATAATTATTTAGTCTATTCATGTTTCCTACAACTTTTTGAATCAATTTTTATAACTTACACTCTCCTAGAAAATAAAGAGAAAAGTTTAACTTTCATTATTTATAATGTGCCTACAAATAAAAGAGACAGGTAACTCATTTAAAAATAAGCAAATGCCAACTCTGCATAATTAATAGAAAAAAATTCAAAAGGCCAATTAATGTATGCTTTAACTCCATCCCATTTGGGGTAATCACATAGTCCTGTTTCCCCGGGAAAGGCCTGGTTTATATGTGCTCTTCCAGTAAAATTATGACTAGCGTCATGAAAAGTCTTAAAAGTTTCCACTTTGGACAATACATTATTATGTGGACCCTAATTATAACAAATGAGATAAAAGTTTAAACAATAGTGAGGATTTTATTATTTATTTTTTGCCAATAAGATTAGCAAGCATTAAAAAGATTTATAATATTCATTGCTGGAAGGGGTATGTTGAAACAGAGGAATATTTGTAGAAGAGATAACTGGTACCCTCCTTTTGGGTTATAAATTTGGCACTATCTATTAAAATTTTAATTGTGCACATCATTGGACCTAGCTATTGGACTTCTGGGATCTTACTTTATGGAAAAACTGATGCTAGTGTACAAACACACGTATGGCCAATGTTGTATGGGTTGTTGACTAAATACATAAAGGTGCACCCAGAGAATGAGCTATTATGTATATGTTTAAAACAATGAGGCAGCCACATATAATGGAATGGAAAGATTTCCGTAATACATTAAAAGAAAAAATAAGATGCAGAATGATAATACAGTTTTTTTGTTTGTTTGTTTTTTAGGAAAGGGTTTAATATTACATGGATTCAGAGGAAAATAAAGAGATCTGGAGAAAAAGAAGGGTTATTTCATAAAGAAGGGGATCAGGGGAAGTTTCAGAGTGAATTGGCAGGAAAAAAGGGGCGACGGCTGTCCTGGCCCACGAACTGGTGTGAACAAAGACAAAAGGGCAGAAAATTGAATTGGAGTCTGGGAGTTTAGTTGGTTTAGAGTTTGCCATAGAGGTTAAAACTAAAAGTTCAAGGACCAAGGTACCACTGGCTGAAGGCTTTCACTGCCCACCCTGGCTCTTTTCACTGCCCACCCTGGCTGTCTCTTTCGGGACCTGGCCAAGGACGGGGGCGCCGTCATGGAGTTGACGTCCCCATAACAAGGACAGAAAGGTTTGACGCAAGGAGGCTGATAAAAGAAATGTTCACATATTGCGATATAGGGAAGTCATTCTGCCTTATACATGAGTTTAATTTTATGCTAACTAAAATAGCCTGTTGGGGCCTATCAAACATACATTGCACATCTGCTTTAATTATTAAAGAAAAAGGGCACATTGACCAAAAGTAAAGAACGTCCATGTTAAAAATAAAGATTAAAAATGCCCCTTTTCCTGGGATACCAGTGCTGGTCCTCCTTTGATGATAAGACTCCCTTCCCACATGTCAAGGCCATGCTGACTCACTGTGTATGTCCTATTGTTTTTGTTGATTTGAAACCGTGAAGAAATGTAACCCTGGCTTTTTTTTTTTTTTTAAAATAAGTTTGTCTTTGGCTGCGTTGGGTCTTCATTGCTGCGCGCAGGCTTTCTCTAGTTGCGGCGATCGGGGGCTGATGATACAGTTTTAACTGACATTTGGTAAAATATACACATGTATAATTTGTTTTTCTATGCTTAGATAAAAGTTTGAAAATATATACACCAAATTTAACACCTATTATCATGAGGGTTCAGATGAACAGAAGCTGAAATCAGAAAATTCAATATAGGTTTTGTTAAAAGGTTAGGGAAAAAATCATTTTGAAAAAGCACCATATTTATCAATGATCCTGAGATTCTATATATGTGCGTAGGAAACAGAAAAATCTGCTTCTGGCTTGGTAACAAACATCAAAGAATAAGTCTTTGGTTCAACTAGAACTGATGTTTCTGCTGGTTGGAAGCATGACCATTTTTCCTGTCAGAAAACGTCATAAATATATAAAAGCTTTTTGAATTCTGAAGAGATGGGAACACTAGACCTCAACGTATGTAGTTATTATTTTTATATATTTTTGTATATTTCTGTAAGAATACTTCTATAACAGTCTTAGAATCTTAAGGCAGTAAGGGAATTCATCTTGTCAAGTCCCTAATATTTTTTCAGTAATAAAAGAAAGTTTCATCTGTTCTTCCAAAGAATGTATGCTTTGCATCTTATACATAATAATCCAGAGAAGAGAAAAAGAAAGTTACCCAACAAATATTTTGAGGAATATATAATCATAATACCTGCACCATTCAAGGACAATGTAAAAAAAATTGTAGTTCAATCTCCTACACTAGTCTGCATGAACAAATTAAAATACGAAAATATTACCAAATAAAATCAAGCAGGGCTTCCCTGGTGACGCAGTGGTTGAGAGTCCGCCTGCCTATGCAGGGGACGCGGGTTTGTGCCCCCTTCCGGGAGGATCCCACATGCCGCGGAGCGGCTGGGCCCGTGAGCCATGGCCGCTGAGCCTGCGCGCGTCCGGAGCCTGTGCTCCGCAGCGGGAGAGGCCACAACAGTGAGAGGCCCACGTACCGCAAAAAAAAAAAAAAGATTAAAAAAAAAAAAAATCAAGCAGTGAGAGACAGACTCAAGAATAAAGAACTTCAAATCTATAAGGAAAACAAACTACTCAGTGTAAAATTGAGTAAATTTCTTTATGTGCAGTTCCCAGAAAAGAAAATGCAAATGGAACAATATCATAAAAAGATGCTTAAATTCATTATGAACACAAAAATTAAAATCAATTATAATAAAATAATATTCATACCTATCATATTGATGAGGATAAAAACTTTAAAAAACAAAGTGTTAGTGAGAATGTGAGGAAAGAAGATTTCTCATATATTGCTGTGGGAGTGTGAACTGTTAAAATTATATTGGAGAAAAATTTAGGATATTCAGTAAAGGTGCATATAATCTACAACCACGAAATTCTATGCCCAGGAATATATGCCAAAGAGTCTCTAGGGTATGTGTATATCAATGTCCTTATTTCACAGATAAAGGAAAGCAAACCTTAGCTGCTTCTACTATTAAATAAATTAATATATGAAAATCATTTATGTGCCTCGTACATACTAAGCCGTCTACTAAGTATATATCATCATCATCAGGAAAAATCAGCTGTAGGTGAAATGCTCTAAATTGATCGATATCATCGATATTGACAACAAAATATTTTAGGTGCTCCATCATTTCATCCCTGGAAGGGTATTCCAACAGCTGAAGAAAAAACCTGCCAAGTTTTGACCAGAATATGAAGTTTGGAGGGCATTCTGTCCTCCCCCACCTAGAGCCGTGCTTTTTTCCAAAGTAACAGTGTGGCTTTTCTTTTTAAAAATAATTTTTTTAAAAAATTAAGATTCTATTTTCTAGAATATTTTTAGGTTACAGCAAAATTGAGAGGAGGTTACAGAAATTTCCCATATATGCCCTGCCCCTACACATGCACAGCCTCCCTGGTTACCACATCTTCACCAGAGTGATCATTTGCTACAATTGATGAACCTATATTGACACACCACTATCACCCAAAGTTCATAGTTTCCATTATGGTTCACTCTTGGTGTTATTCATTCTATGGGTTTGGAGACATGTATCCACCATTATGGTATCATATAGGGCATTTTCAATGCCCTAAAAATCCTCTGTTCTCTGCCTCTCATCCCGCTTCTCCCCAACTCATTTCGTGGCAACCACTGATCTTTTTACTGTCTTCATAGTTTGGCCTTTTCCAGAAGGTCACATAATTGGAATCACAGAGTATGTAACCTTTTCAGATTGGCTTCTTTCACTTAATAATGTGCATTTAAGTTTCCTCCATGTCTTTTCATGGTTTGATGGCTCATTTCTTTTTAGCACTGAATAATATTTAATTGCCTGGATGTACCACCGTTTGTTTATACATTCACCTACTGAAGGACATCTTGTAGCTTCCCAGTTTTGGTAATTCGGAATAAGGCTACTATAAATATCTGTGTAGATTTTTGCATGGACATAAGTTTTCGGCTCCTTTGGATAAGTACCAAGGAGTTCAATTGCTGGATTATATGGTAGGAGTATGTTTAATTTTGTAAGAAACGGTCCAACTATCTTCCATTGTTGCTGTACAATTTTGCATTCCCAGTAGCAATGAATGAGAGCTTCTGTTGCTCCCCTTCCCCACCAGCATTTGGTGGTGTCCGGTTTCTGGATTTTGGCCATTTGGGTAGGTACGTAGTGATACCTCAGTGTTGTTTCCAGTGTGGCCATTAGAGGAGGTGAGGACAGCACTCTAATCCTTGTACGACGCTCTCCCCTCCCCCACCCAGGCGCTGCCTCCCCAGACTGTGTTTCCGTAGTTCCCTGACAGTTTCTCAGGGCTCTAAGCTTCAAATTCTGCCTAAAGGGGAAGCAGTACGGAAAGCGTAGGGTAGGATCTGAAATCCACCCGAAACGTCAGGCTGAGGGAAGTTACTCCTGGAAAGGTTTCTCAGGTGCTACTCAGGGGCCAGGCAACTTTCTGCCTTGACTCTCCAGAAGACTAGTAAGCGATACCACAAGCGGCAGAACAAAGGAAGGAGGTGCCCAGATGATAGCCTACTCCTGGAGCGTGAGGCTCACTCTATTTTATTTTATTCTACTTTTGGTGGCCAGACGCCAGTAGGAATCACTATCTCCTTGAAACCAACGGCCCCAGGATTTTCGTTTGAAGCTTTCACTACAATGAACACATCTGGCAGGTGGTGGATCCTCAAAGACAGGGCCCTGGAGGTTTCCTTTAAACGCAGAGATCTGCGACAAAGGTTGCCTGGGGCAGGTGTAAGACACAGATGGCTGGAGGGAGAGGAGCAGAAACCAGCTTAAACAGGAAAAGCAATCCTGATATGTCTAGGAAAGTTGATCTGGTGTGTTAACTGGAGTTTCAGGAAAAATCTGAAAGCTACTGGTTTACAACAGGAGTCCGACAAAGAGGTGTCCGGGCTCGGGAACCTCCTAGGGGATCGAAATGGATACACGGGTATTTGTCTCCAAAAAAACTTTAAAAGTCGAGAGTCTAGTCTCCAGCATGCGCGAGGCCTGCCTTCCGCAGAGCCGGGGTCCGAGCCTCTCAGCTACCTCAAAAACCCGGAGAAGGCAAATCCAGTCAGGCCCTGGAGTGCCCGGGGGGGTGGGGGTGGGCTCCGGCCGCCTGCACACTGGGCATGCGCAGGGGGTGGATCGCCAGGTCGGCTTTGGGAGCCTTGACGAGTCCGGAAGCGCCTCCGGGCGCCCCTCCAAACGAGACCTAGTTTTGTTTCGCTTCTCTCGGACGGGAGCCCGTCGGAGAGAACCCCCGGCAGGGCCAACCCGACACTCGGCAGCACCGCAGCAATGTCCAGCAACAGCTTCGCTTACAGTGAGCAGTCCGGAGGAGGGGAGGCGACGGAGCTGGGTCAGGAGGCGACCTCAACCATTTCCCCCTCCGGCGCCTTCGGCCTCTTTAGCAGCGATATGAAGAAGTGAGGAGAAAGGTTTGGGGTGTGGTGACGGGACTAGGGAGCTGGTGCCCGGGAGGAGCGGGCACCGAGATGGGGCTCCCGGGAGAGGGGTGGGGTCGCGCTAAGACCGCCCCAGAGCCGAGCGGTAACGTTTCTCGCAGCTGGATCAGTTGGGACTGGTGGGAGTTGTTGGGAGTTTGGGATAAGTGTGTGGAGGGGAGTCTCTAGTAGTTTTCAAACTTCAGTGAAAAAAGAACCATTTGGAGCCCTTAGGTGCTATCCCCAAAAACTCTGAATTGGTCTGGGTTGGGGCACAGGCATCTGAATTTTGAACACACGCTTCAAGCTAATTTAATGTTTGCTTGATCACACCTGGAGAAATTCGCTCACTAGCGTGGAAGGGGTGTTTGGGGAGTTGAGAAGGAACGTGAGAATGAGGCTAATGGGAAACTGTTCTGTGACCCTCGAATGCAGGAGCTAGGAGGTGTTTTAGACGCTTTATGAAGGGACAAGCTGGTTTATACAGACGTTAATGTTCTCGGGCAACGTCCTTTGCACTACAGACAAAAAAAAAAAAACCACCCAAAACCCCTAAAACAAAAAACAAAACCCCAAAACCACCCCAATCCCAAACACAGTAATCATATGAGTAGAGAATATTTAGTGTTACTCTGAGCAAGTGGTAAAATTTTACAGATTAATAGTGTGAATTTTAAAAATGAACACTAAACATTGTATACTTGGTTTTTTGAAAAGTTATTAAGAGTAAAAAAAAGAATTATTCAGAGTATTTTAAGTACCACTGAAAAGGGAAAGAACCCCCCCACCGCATTGATTTTTTTGGGGGGCGAAGGAATGGTTTTAAACTTACAGAATTCTGGTAACTTTGTATTTTATTGTAATCATTTTTACGTTTTTCTTTTTTTTAATCTCAGTGCTAACTAAACACTATGGTCACATAATAGGCTGACACTAGATTTATGCTAAATTAAGGTAAAGTAGCTGTGCTGGTGGCTTTGCGGTGTCAGAAAGATAAATTAAAATTTAATTTAAATTTCAAATTTATTTTAAAAGACATTCTGGAAAGTGCTAGTAGTTGAAATTGGGATTGCATTTTCACTGTATTAAGCTAACTGAAATCCTGTATGGAGTGTGTGAAATAGAGTTTTTGGTTTATTTGTTTGTTTCCTTATTCGCAGGTTAGAAAAGTTTAAAAGTAATAGAACTAACTTTTCATTTTTCATTCTGTGTATTTAGATGATAGATTGTTCCAACAAGGAGCTTGTTGCAGCTCTGCTGTTCTATTAGCAGATGTTTCAACTGTTGAATTAACGTATAAGTCTGTAGAGGTCTGTTTCGCACGTGATATGCTTACAATTGATTTACTTTTATGTTTTGTGAACTTCTAAGATATTTTTCTTTTAGAGCCTTTCATTTCCTATTTTGTCAGATTTGGGCCTGATTTGGAAAAAAATGTGTGGCTTTGACTATGACCAGTGCTGTTGAGGTGCCTGAGCAAGTTGGATTTAAAATAAAAATAGCTAACATTTATAGAGTGTTTGTGCACGCTACTTTACATTTATTATTTCATTTGGTCCTCCTAACAGCCCTTTGGCTGAGTGTGAGTATGGCTTATGGGAAACTATTCTGTGATGCTCAAGTGTCACAGAGGATCAAGGAGCAACCCAAAGCTACTTCTTTGATCCCACTTTGCGGGTGAGAAAATTGGAGCACAAGTGGTTAATTTGCCCAAGATCACAAAGCTAGAACCACTGCACTGCCTGAATTTGAGCTCAATCTAATCTTGGAGCCCATTCTCTTGAGCACTTGGATATGCTACTTGCTGCTTGATGAAGTTTATTGTGCTTTTATTAGAGAATGCATACAACTCATTAAAAGTTTAAAACTTTGAATAGTAGTTGTAGACAGTGTATGACCTTGAGGCTTTCAGGAATTAGAAACATTTTGGCCATTGAATTGCAACTTAATGGGGTTGTACAGAAACAAGGAGACCCCTGTTCTGGAAGTGGTCACTTAATCTCTCTTGAGCTTGCATTCTCTCATTTATTAAAGGGTGATATTTCTTGCCTTTTTTAAAACCCAAATGACAAAATTTATATAAAAAACTTAAAGCTTACCCTGTTCCTCTGCTCTAATTTATTTTTTTATCGAAGTATAATTGGCATGTAATGTATTAGTTTCAGGTGTACAACGTAGGTAGGTATTCAGTAGGTATTTTTATATATTGAAAAAGGATCACCACAAGAAGTCTAGTTAACATCCGTCACCACACTTAGTTACAGTTTTTTTCCCTGTGACGAGGAGTTTCAAGATTCACTTTTTTAGCAGCTTTCAAATAAACAATACAGTATTATTAACTGTAGTCACCATGCTGTACATTACATCCCCCTGACTTACTTATTTTATAACTGGAACTTTGTGCCTTTGACTCTCTTCACCCATTTCGCCTACCCCCTCTGCTCTCATTTTCTTTTTTTTAAAAAATTAATTTATTTATTTTTTAATTTTTGGCTGCCTTGGGTCTTCGTTGCTGTGCGCGGGCTTTCTCTAGTTGCGGTGAGTGGAGGCTACTTTTCATTGCGGTGCGCAGGCTTCTCATTGCAGTGGCTTCTCTTGTTGCAGAGCACGGGTTCTAGGTGCGTGGGCTTCAGTAGTTGTGGCATGCGGGCTCAGTAGTTGTGGCACGCGAGCTCTAGAGCGCAGGCTCAGTAGTTGTGGCGCACGTCTGCTCTCATTTTCGATGATTTATCAACACTTTGAAATCGTTTCAGGTTTGCAAAAAAGTTGTAGGAATACTACAGAGAACTACTCCTGAGACACATTCACCAATTTAAAAAACTTGCTGCATTGCTTTATTTCTTTCTCCATACACACGCAGACACACACATTCCATCTTATTATCTCGTCTGATACTTCTGAGAATGGGTTGTATACATCATGTCTCTCTATCTTCATACCTCAGTGTGTATTTTATTTAAGAACTGCAGTACTTTTACAACTGTAGTACTGTTATATTCAGGAAATTTAACATTAGTACAATCTACAGTCTATAATCCCCGTGTTGTCATTTGTTCCAACAAATAATTTTAATTTTTTTTAACATTTTTTTCTCTAGTACAGAATCCAGTCCAGGATCATGTATTTCACTTAGTTCTCATATCTCTTTAATCTCCTTTAATCTGGAATAGTGCCTTAGCCTTTGTCTTTCACTACCTGGACACTTTGAAGAATACAAGCCAATTACTTTATAGCATGTTAATCAACTTGTCTTTGCTGGTTCCTACATACATTCATGTTATGTATCCCAGGCTACAGTACTACCTTCTTAGACTATTGTGTCGGGAGGCATAGGATGCCCATCTTCATGATGTTAATTTTCCCAGGTAAAGGGTTGTCCATTATTTATTTATTTTCCAATAATCTATCTATGGGGGGGACAGTTGGAGACCATGCAGATGTTTTGCTCTTCATCAGATTCACTATCCCCTATATTTAGCAACCATCAATGAATCTGTTCAACCAGTCTTTACCACAGTGTCTGCAAAGTGGTGATGTTCTAACTCCTTCCACTATTCTGTTCTTTGGCCGCTTATCCTAAAGCTCTATGTCCTTTTGATCCTTCACTAACCATCTCAAGGATGCCTAATCACTTCCTAGTCACAGGATTATTGATGATTTTTGTTTTCTGAATTTAATCCTATTTATCAATCTTATTTATTCCCTTTCCTTTTAAATAGAACTAAAGTTAGAGAGCTTTAAATGGTTTTACGAAAGCAGATTTTATACATCATTTATTGGTTAATCAAGCCTGTGTATTAGATGATTGGTGTCAAGATTTGCAATTTCGTTATTTAAAAATGTAAAAAATTAATTTTTTGTAATCGTTTCCTTTGAGACTATTGTAAACTTTTATTGCTTTTAGTTTTTTCCTCAATTATTTTTCTTTTGTCTTAAACTCTTATCTTAACCAATTTGGCTGTGTGTGTATAATTTAAAAATTAATTTTAATATTTTTATTTCTGGATTAAACATTTAACTAGGAATTAATTTCTAGAAGGAAACAGACAATACTAATTAATTTTTTTTAACAATGGTAAAACTACTAAATTTCCAAATCTCTTTTCTTTTGAGAACATCACAGTGTATTAGAAAGAGCATTGGACCTAGAGTGAGGAGGCCTGGATTTAAGTTGATGTTTTCCACCTGTAGTAATGTTTCCTTGTTCAAGTTGCTTGATCTCTTCAAACTTCAGTGTCCTCATTTCTAGAGAGGACTTGCCTATTTTGTGAGTTTTTCATAAGATGGTATAGTTGAAAATGATTTCTAAACTAGAATATTAACTAACACTATTTAGAAAAGTTGTTGAAAGCTTTGCTGAGGTGGTGATATTTTAGGTCATAAAGCCTGGGAAGATTTTTGCCAGGTGGAGAACAGGGGGAGTTCTTCAGGCAAAGTATACCGAAACCAGGACAGTTGCAAAAAAAAAAAAAAAGCACATTTAGATGAAATATAGATTATAGATCAGCATTTAGAATTGTGGGTGGTAATTAAAGCATGGGAATGGATGAAATCACCCAGGGAGAATTTTTCTGGTTAGGAGACAAGGCAGTTTAGACAAATCGCTAGGGAACACCAACATTTAAGGTGTGAATGGAAGAAGAACTAGCTAAAGAGTGCTCAGAGGGGTAGGAAACCAGAGAAAGGTTTTAAAAAAAAAAAAAAAAGGAAGCTGAGAGGAAAGTTGGTTAGAGGAAATGGTCAACTATGTTAGGAATTGCAGAGAGAGGGCAAATAGAATGAAGGCTGAAAAGAGGCCATTGGATTTAACAATGAATAGGTAACCAAGGTAGCAGTTTTAGTCCCTGCTGAAATTGGGGTGGACTTTTCATTTGTTTAGATTCACAGAGCTAATTTAGACCCAAGTAAGAGCTGCATACTTTTGTGTTGTACTACATCATGTAGTAGTATGATATAATCAATACTATATCAGTGTATTTGCATTGCAAATGATAAGGCCTAGCTTACTTTTTTAACTTAAATTTTATTTATTGTCAGCTTGATATCAGCCATGAAAATTACATTACATATAACCCTTTAACCTTTAATATCAGTATTTCTCAGTGGAATCCACTAGGAATTTTACAATGGGGCTCTAGTTTGCATATAATTACAGCAAATCTAACTTACATCCACTGCTTTTTCTCCCTTTCAAGAGGGCATATAGAAATGTATCTGAATGAGAGCAACCTTCTTATAGGGATGTTTTTGAGTTAACTTTAAAATTTATTTATTTATTTTTGGCTGTGTTGGGTCTTCGTTGCTGCACACTGGCTTCCGCTAGTTGCAACGAGCGGTGGCTACTCTTCGTTGCGGTGCACAGGCTTCTCACTGTGCTGGCTTCTCTTGTTGCGGAGCACAGGCTCTAGGCACACGGGCTTCAGTAGTTGTGGCATGTGGGCTCTAGAGCGCAGGCTCAGTAGTTGTGGCACATGGGCTTAGTTGCATCGCGGCATGTGGGATCTTCCTGGACCAGGGCTCGAACCTGTGTCCCCTGCATTGGCAGGCGGATTCTTAAGCACTGCACCACCAGGGAAGCCCTGACTTAACTTTATTAAAAGTAAAGGTCAGCCAGTCCTGTCGACCAAGAAAATGCAGAAGGCTGCAAATAAAATAATTTATTTGGGGTCTTAAGAATTGCAGTTCGAGATTGTACAGGGGAAGAGAGTCAGAGGCTTATAAAGATGAAAGCTACAAGGTTATTAAGTTGTCTGTGAAGAATTATGGTTGACCATGACGCAAGGAAGTATTTGTCCTTAAGGAACAGGCTGTCACGAGTTATTTTAGGGTAAGGGTCGGTTAAATATTTTGAGTTTCTGGAACATTGGGCAGATATTCTGGATACCTACATTAAGATAGTAAGTGGTCAAAGTTCAGATTCCATCCGGGCTGAGTCGTCCATAAGTCATACTTCCTCAGTGGCCTCCTGGCTTCATTTTAGAGAGCTCTCAGCAGTACCGATTTCATTTTGATTTTCCTTTTTCTGCCCCAGTTGTCAGTACCTTATTAATAGTAACACATTATTTTGTTTATTTTTGTTTGTTTTTGCATTTCTTCCAGTTTTATTGAGATATAATTACATACAGCACTGTATAATATATAGCATATAAGTTTAATATGTACAGCATAATGATTTGACTTACATACATCATGAAATGATTACTACTGTAAGTTTAGTGAACATCTGTCATCTCATATAGATACAACATTAAAGAAATAGCAAAAAATTTTTTTTTCCTTCTGATAAGAACTCTTAGGATTTGCTTAAAAATTTTCACATATAAAGTATAGCAGTGTTAGTTATATTCATCATGTTCTATAGTACATCCCCAGTTGTAAGATAAAGTACTTACTTATAACTGGAAGTTTGTACCTTTGACTACCTTCATCCAATTCCCCCACCCCCCAACCTCCCTGCCTCTGGTAACCACAATTCTGATCTCTTTTTCTGTAAGTTTGTTTGTTTTTGATGAATAATTGACCTATAACACTATGTTAGTTCCTGGAACATAACATAGTGATTCAATACTTCTATACATTTCCAAATGATCGCTATAATAAGTCTAGCTGTTATCTCTTGCCATACAAAGATACTACATAATTATTGACTGTATTTTCCACACTGTACATTTCATACATGTGACTCATCTTTTTGTAACTGAAGTTTATACACCTATCCCCTCCTTCCCCTGCAACCACCTGTTCTCTGATCTGTTTCTGTTTAGTTATATTTGTTCATTTGTTTTTTAGATTCTGCATATGTCTTTCTCTGTCTGACTTATATCCCTTGGCATAATATTCTCTGGTTATTACATGTTGTAGAAAATGGCGAGATTTCATTCTTTTTTATAAATGAGTAATCTGTTGTGTGTGTGTGTGTGTCTGTGTGTCTGTATACACATACCATGTTTTCTTTATCCATTCATCTGTCAGTGGACACTTAGGTTGCTTCCATATCTTGGTTATTGTAAATAATGCTGCAATGAACTTATGTTGCATATATCTTTTCAAATTAGTGTTTTGTTTTCTTTGGATAAATACCCAGGAGTGGAATTGCTAGATCATATGATAATTCCATTTTTAATATTTTGAGGAACCTCCATACACTTATGGCTGCTGCAATTTACAATCCCATCAACAGTGTACAGTGGTTCCCTTTTCTCCACATCTTTGCCATTTTTTGATTGAGTTGTTTGGTTTTTTGTTTTTTGATACTGAATTGTATGAGCTGTTTATATATTTTGGATATTAATCCCTTGTCACATCATTTGCAAATATTTTCTCCTATCCTGTAGGTTGTCTCTTTGTTTTGTTGATGGTTTCCTTTGCTGTGCAAAAGCTTTTAAGTTTAATTAGGTCCCATTATTTATTTTTGCTTTTATTTCTTTTGCCTTAGGAGACAGACCCAAAAAAATATCGTTATGATTTATGTCAAAGAGTGTTCTGCCTATGTTTTCTTCTAGAAGTTTTAGGGTTTCAGGTCTTACATCTAGGTCTTTAATCCATTTTGAGTTTATTTTTGTATATGCTATGAGGTAATGTTCTAATCTCAGCTTTTACATGCAGCTGTCCAGTTTTCCCAGCTCCATTGTTGAAGAGGCTGTCTTTTCTACATTGTACCTTAAATTCTTGGTTGATATCAGCCTGTAAGTAGGTGGGGCCCAGGCCCAGGGCGTCCTGGGGCTGGTGCTAGACTGCTGGTGAGTGGGCTGGGTCCTGACACAGCTGGCTGTAGGGCCTCGGTGGTCCCAGGTCTGGTGCCCACCCACTGGTTGATGAAGCCGGGTCCAGAGCTAGTGCTGGCCCGCTGGTGGGTGGGGTGGATGGGATTGGCTGGCTGCTGTACCCGGGGCTCTTGCTGGCCCATTGATGTGTAGGGCTGGGTATTGGGCCTTCTGGTAGACAGGGCTGGGTCCCAGGGAAGCTGGGGGTTCAGGGGTTTCTATGGCAGCTGTCCTGCTGATGGGTAGGACAGTGTCCCCCCCCGCAGCTAGCTTGATCTAGAGTGTCCCAGGACTGGTGCTGACTGGCTGGTGGGTGGGCTGGGTCCTGGCACTAACAAGCTAGAGGGAGAATTCCAAAATGACGCTTGCCAGCACCAGTATCCTTGGGAAATGAGCTCCCCCAAATGGCTGCCACCAGCATCTATGTCTCCAGGATACATCCCAGTTGCCTCTTGCCTCTCTGGGAAGCTTTCCAAGATTAGCAAGTTGGTCTGACCCAGGTTCCTTTCAAATTACTGCTTCTGCCCTGGGTCCTAGAGCATGTGAGATTTAGTATGTGCCCTTTTATGAGTGGAGTCTCTATTTCCCACAGTCCTCTGGCTCTCCCCAAAGTAAGCCCCACTCGTCTTCAAAGCCAAACATTCTAGGGGCTTGTCTTCCTGGTGCAGGACCCCTGGGCTGGGGAGCCTGATGTGGGGCTCAGAGCCCTTGATCCTTGGGGAGAACCTCTGCAGTTGTAATTATCCTCCTGTTTTTGGGTCCTCTATCTGAGGCTTTGGGTTCTTGACTATATTGTGGCTCTGCCCTTCCTCCCTATCTTTCTGTGGTTCCTTCTGTATATCTTAAGTTGTAGGAGCTCTTCTCTGCTAGTGTTCAGGTCATTCTCATCTGTAGTTGCTCTATAAATAGTTGTGATACTGGTGTGTCTGTAGGAGGATGTGAGCTCAGGATCTTCCTCCTCCACCATATTGGCCACTCTATAACACATTATTTTAGACATACTTTAAAGAGTCATTGTGTCTCCATATGAGGGTTTAAACTTTTTTTCCCATTTTTTATTTATAATATTTAATTTTTTATAATATTTAATTTTAATTAGGGTCTATACCATATTTAAAAATTTTTTCATATAACAGTTTTATAGTTCCAGTTGTTCAAAGCTTGCTCTACTTTCTTTTTACTTTTCCTAGTATTTTCATTGATACCTTTATCTCATTAAGTCATTCTGTATTTTCATTTTGTAGGGACTCATTGAATATTTGTTAAATATTGTATAGAGGACTCTTTCTTTCACATACTCACCTAATATTACATGGTACAATTTATGTGAAGGTGCTTAGCAAAGTGTTTGGCTTATAATTTTGCATAATAAATGTTTTAGGTCTTTTACTCAATTGAATGATTCAGATTCTACTAATATTTACTGTTTCTTTAGCCAGCGTAGTTAAAAAATAAAGCATGACTGGATTCCGTGGACCTTATACAGAAGGAAAATTTAGCCTGGTATCCCTATTAATGTATTATTGCATTACCCTGAAGTTAATTGTATATAGTTCCAAAACAGCCATTTTCTTTATGTCATTGCTTGAGTTTTTGTTGTGGTTAGGGTTATTGACCTAGAATTGTCACATAAGTGTTGAATGAATTTTACAATCAGGATTTTTGAAGTCTATACCATTCTTGAAAGGCATCTTTATTTATACCATCTTTAACTTTATTTATATCATCTTAAAGGCATCTTTAACTATACCATAAGTATAGTTAATTCCTCTGTGTTTTCAGTAGAAATATAAATAATTATAAGATCTTTATCTTGCCTTTAAGAATTTAGTTGGTGAGATAAGGCTAATGTGTACTAATACAAGTAATACAAGTATAAAATTAGTGTTAAATTGTGTAATAACTCTCAACTTTTCATACCTACCAAAAGGTATTTATTATAAGCCTTGATTTTTGTAAACAATGGTTTACTGAAGAAAATGGACGTGCTGTAATTTCAAGATGTCAAACACATTTTAGTTTGAGATGCTGAAAATGTTGGAGTCCTGAGTTGTTAGCATATTATGAAGAGGCACAGGCTCCTCGTTGTGAATTCCTTCCTCTCGTGCTCAGGAGTCCAGTTTTGCCAGTATGAAAATACACTCCATTAATGATTTCTATAGCATACCTTTGTCCTTGTCATCATCTTCAATTTCTGAAGATTAAATTCCCTTGGTTCCAGTTTTGATAAGTGCTCTATCTTGTTAATTCTGCTTAGCTTTTGGAATTTTTGGTCACTAGATCTAGTTATGGAGATGTAAACAATGTATTTGCCATGCTGTATATGGAAATTGGACCCTATATTTTTTTTAATTTACAAAAGACATATAAAATATAAGCAATTTCAGTGTTTTATTTTATTTTATTTTGGCTGTACCGCGTGGTTTGCGGGACCATAGTTCCCCAATCATGGATTGAACCTGGACCACAGCAGTGAAAGTGCTAAGTCCTAACCACTGGACTGCCAGGAAACTCCCAATTTCAATGTTTTATTGATCTTTCACTAAGTAAATGTCATTTGTTCCAAGATGGCTGTTAACAAAAGAAGGAACTAGTTGTTTTTGTCTTCACGTAAGTAAGACTGTTAGTTCTACAAAGGGCTGACTACACAGGTTAAGGATTGTCACTTTAGTGGTGCAGTAGGGTTCCTGTAATTTAATTCTTGAAACATACTTGAAATCAAATAAGATTTTACCACATTGAACAAAAAATTGATGAAATACTGCAGAGTCCTACTTTCCAATAGATTATAAGTGTTCCATTTTATTTGCTTAGCTTGCATTTCTTCTTGGAGGAGAGTCACTTCTTTTTTTAAAAAAAGTTATTTATTTTAGGCTGTGTTGGGTCTTCGTTGCTGCATGTGGGCTTTCTCTAGTTGAGGCGAGCGGAGGTTACTCTTTGTTGCGGTGCACAGGCTTCTTATTGTAGCGGCTTCTCTTGTTGCGGAGCAGGGGCTCTAGGTGCATGGGCTTCAGTAGTTGCAGCATGCGGGCTCATCAGTTGTGGCTCGCATGCTCTAGAGCGCAGGCTCAGTAGTAGTGGCTCGTGGGCTCCGTGGCATGTGGGATCTTCCCGGATCAGAGTTCGAACCTATGTCTCCTGCATTGGCAGGCGGATTCTTAACGACTGCGCCACCAGAGAAGTCCAGGAGAGTCACTTCTGACTTTTACAATTTATCTTAAACACTCAACCAAGAAAATATTCATCCCTTGATATAAGATATGTTATTTTAAGATCACTGGTTTTGTGAAATCCAAGGAGAAAATATGGAATACTTAAATTCAGGCCTTACCATTAAATACCAAGATGTGAGATATTACTTCTAAAAATATTTAGAATTTAGGGTAACATTACTAGAACTGAATAAGTAAAACAAAAAAAATCAGATGGTCAGTTGAAATGTTCTTTTTTACTGCAGAAAAGTTACAAATGCTCATGGAATGACAAATGTATTATAGTGAAATAATTTGACAGTATTGCAATTGTGTATATAAATGAACTACTGCCAAAAACTAATTGCCTGCAGTCCAAATTCAAAATTTAAAGTGAAGAGCCCAGAGTAGAATATTCAAGAAGGAAATGATTTTCCTATATTTCACATTATTATGAATAACATTCTTTGGTTTGTGTACTTAAGGAAGACTTATTTAGCATGTCAGCTGGAAAGAGTTCATAGATCTACAAAAGTGAACAATTTATAGTCAATGTCTGCTTATTGATGGGATGATTATTTGTACTGCTGATCGGAATTGACCTAATTAGAAGGCCAGTGTCTTATTTATTTTTTGCGGTACGCGGGCCTCTCACTGTTGCGGCCTCTCCCATTGCGGAGCACAGGCTCCGGACACGCAGGCTTAGCGGCCATGGCTCGTGGGCCCAGCCGGTCCGCGGCATGTGGGATCTTCCTGGACCGGGGCACGAGCCCGTGTCCCCTGCATCGGCAGGTGGACTTTCAACCACTGCGCCACCAGGGAAGCCCGAAGGCCAATGTCTTTAATCCTGCAGCTGAGTGAGTTAACATGGCAGCTGGATAAGCGAGAGACTTATGAATAAGGCTGGTCCCAATATCATGGGTTGGCAGAGCTACACATCACCCAGCTTTACTCTAGAAATGGGTTAAAGTTTCTTAAAGCCTCGGTTAAGGATGTGGTCATGAAGAATGAGGGGGGAATTTAGTACTAGGGGGCAGAGAGGTAAGGTGTAGAGTGGAAGGTCCGGTGCCAGATTGTGTAGGGCCTTGTAAGGACTTTGGATTTTACTATGAGTGTAAAGAGAAGCCATTGGAAGGTTTTGAGCAGAATGGGCATTTAGAAGTCAGTCAGTAACTATTAAGTGCTTGTGGTGTGCCAGATATATTTATGTTTTCAAAAAGTTTATGGTCTGTAGGATACTTGGGACCTGTTTATTCATTTATAATTTTATTTCTATAACTAAAAAAATATAGAAGTAACTTACTGATTTAACAAGTACAAGTGCCTTCTTATGCTAGGTACTATTCTTGATGCTGGAGATTAATCAATCAGTGGACAAAATGCCTGCTTTCATGGAGCATATATTCCAACTGGAAGAAGATAGGTAATAAACAAGTAAATAGATGGTGGGTCATTTGATGACAAGGAGCGCTGTAGAGAAAAGTAAGGCAGGGAAAGAGGATAGAGAGTTAAGGTGGAGGTTGGGTTGAGTTTGAAATAGCAGGGTCAGGAAAAGATCCTTGACAGTACTACCTGGAGTGCCTGAGGGAGTGACATGCAGATGTCTGGGGAGAAGTATTCAGTCAAGAGGAATTACATGTGCTCAGGCCCTGAGGCAGGAGAGTTTCTGACCTGTGAGCATCAACAAAGAGGTCAGTTGTCTGGATAGAGTGAATGAAGGAAAGAGGGGGGACTTAGCAGATGAGGAGGTCAGAGAGGTAAGGGCCAGATTGTGTAGGGCTTTGTAAATCATTTTAAGGACTTGGATTTTACTCTGTGTGAGAAGGGAAGCCATTGGAGGGTTTTGAACAGAGGAGTGAGATGATCCACCTTACGTTTTTAATGTATCACTTTGTCTCCTGAACTAGGAATAGACTGCAGATTTGAGGCAGGGAGACCAGCAAGGAGACCACCACAGTAACCCAGGCAAGAGAAGGGGATGACTAAATCAGGCTGGTGGTAGTGGAGAGCAGTGGTTGGATTCTGGATATATTTTGAAAGTAGAGCCAATGAGATTTGCTGATGGTTTAAATGTGGTGTGTGAGGGAAAAAGATACCAAAGATGACACAAGGTTTTTTTGCCTAAACAGCTGGAAGTTTGGAATTGTTATCAAAATGAAGAAGATTGTGTAAAGAGGAATGTTTTAAAGGGGGAAGAGGTTCAAGAGCTTGAGCATGTTAAGTTTGAGATACCTATTAGGCATCCAAGAGGAGATATTAAATAGGCAGTTGGATATATGAGTCTGGAGCTTAGGGAGGAGTCAGGCTAGAGATATAAGTTTGGGAGCCATAGGGTTATAGAGGGTATTAAGTACCCTGATTGGGTGAGACATCAAGGGAGTGAATGTAGAAAGTGAAGAGGTCAGAGTACTAATCTCTGGGGCATTCCTGGAGCCTTTCTGTCAGATAGGGTCAAGTAAGGTGATTACAGTACTGACAAGTGGCTTTGGAATTTGTCACTTTGGAGGTCTTTGGTGACCCTGACAAGCAGGTTAGGTGCAGTGGTGGGGCTGAAAGCCTGACTGGAGTGGGTTCAAGAGAGAAAGGAGAGGGACTTCCCTGGTGGTGCAGTAGATAGGAATCCGCCTGCCAATGCAGGGGACGTGGGTTCGATCCCTAAACCAGGAAGATCCTACATGCCGCAGAGCAACTAAGGCCGTGCGCCACAATTACTGAGCTTGCGCTCTAGAGCCCGGGTGCCACAACTACTGAAACCTGTGTGCCTAGAGCCCATGCTCCGCAACAAGAGAAGCCACCGCAAGGAGAAACCCACGCACCGCAACTAGAGAAAGTCCAGGCACAGCAATGAAGACCCAGTGCAGCCAAAAATAAATAAAATTAAATCTTAAAAAAAAAAAAAAAAGAGAGAGAAAGGAGAGTTGTAGTTAGTATGTATTACTGTATAGGGGAGCAAAGAAACGGAATGGTATCTGGAAGGGAATGTTAGTTTATGAAGAGGAAGGAATAAATTGATGATGCAACAGGGAAAAGATAATCACTGGACTGATTTCCCTCTTTCCTTATAGAAAATTTAGCAAATACAGATTAGTTAAATAACCCTAATTTTAATACCCATAGAGAATCAGTTAAAAAGATACAGGTCTTCCAGTCTTTTTTGCCTATATACTGTGTATTTTTAAAGCAAAGCTATATACTCTTTTAGTGTAATATTGTAATTTGCTTTTTTCACTTACTAATATGTAGAGTCTGTTCATTTCTTAAAGTGATAGTCCTTTTAGGGGCAAATTGTAATTAAGCCACTATCTTGGAAGAACCACTAAACTATTAGAAAATAGTGTCTTGTTTTAGTGTCTCGTATAGAGTGGGACCTTATTAATTACTAACTACAAGAACAAAGGGAATAACCTAACAGAAGAGTCAATACTAACGATGTTAGCACTGACCAGGGCTTTCCACACATACCTGTATACACATGAGGCAGAGGGAATAGCGTATACCTTGGTTTAGAGCTGTGTTGTTCAATACCGTAGATACCAGCCAAAGGTAACTATTTAAATTTAAACTGATTGAAATAATTTTAGTTTCTGAGTCACACTAGCCACATTTTTATGTGCTCAGTGTAGCTAGCAGTTAACATATTGGATAATGTGGTTAAAGAATATTTCTTTCTGTCATCATAGAGCATTCTATTGGACACTGCTGGTTTAGAGGCAAGGATTTAGGGCTTATTTAAAGAATAGGAAAAGTTCAGTATGGCTGGAGCACAGAGTTGGAGGGAAGTTGGGACACGTGAAAGATGGTTGATAGTCAGGGTCCGTATTATGAAGGGTCTTGGATACCATGCTCATAAATTTGAACTTATCATAAAGGTTTGCACAGTAAGAAGCTACCAAAGGATTTTAAGTAGAGGTACAATGTGGTGAGATTTATATTTTAGAAAGATCACTCTGGCTGCGCCTAAGTGTTTGGAATGGTCAGCTGTGTGAATGGTGGAAGTATTCTGTGATATTGGAAACCCAGGAGACAGAGCAAGTTTGGAGTGAGGAAAGAAAGTGTTGAGCTCTGTTTTGGACCTGTTGAGTTTGATAGTTGGGTGTCCATTAAGCCATTAGATACATGGGTGTGGTACTCAGGAGATACCTAGGTTGGAGATACAGATTTGGGAGTCATCAATTGATAGATGATTTTGGAAGCCATTGAGGGGAAGTTGTGTGATATGTGAGGAGAAGGCCAAGGAGGAATCTTTGTACTAAGTTAACATTGAAGGGAGTGGGAGAATTGAACCTCACTTAAAAGACCAAGAAGAGAGAATGAAGTTTGGGGAAATGCTTGAAGTTCATTATACAAACAGCTTTTGCATTGTGCTTAAGATTTAGGAAAAGGATCAGACCCACTTCCTACTTTTGTAGGAGGAAGATGGCAGATAAAGTTGTTTATTGTGGTTTGCTGAGGCAGTATGGCATAATGCTTAAGCACACCCACTCTGGAGCTACTCTGCCTGGGTATGAAAACTTGTTACAGAGTTAATAAGTGGCACTTGGGCAGGTTACTTTATCACTCTGTGCGCTTGGTTTCCTTATCAGAAAAATGGAGATGAGGATGATAATAGTACTTGCACTCACCGAAATATTGTGAGGATTAAAAGATTTAACATATGTAAACAGTTAACAGTGCCTGATACATAATAAGCACAATTATTATTAATACTATTTTGGCACCATTAAGATCATTTGAGCTTTTTAAAAGTTTTGTTTTTAATATCCTTTCTCAACTTAAAAGTTTAGAATCATTGTTAATTTTCACATTAACCATTGCTTTATGTTTTTAATTTTCAAATTATCGTTAAATTTGACATTATTGTTTTTCTGAATTATATTTCACAAGTACTTGAAAATACAAAATCATATAGTGTCTTTAATGTGTACTACATAAAAATAAATGAAGTTAATAAGCACTAGGCCACTTCTTCTGTGTGGTTATCAAGGATTTGGGAATAATGATCATAGATAGTATAAATGAAAAAATATATATTTGTTTTAAACTTTTTGCTTAGCCATCAGTCTTGCTGATAGGTATCCTGTTGCTTTAAAGTTGTCTATTCTTAGAGAAGGAGTACAGTTTTCCTAAAAGATGAGGGACTTACATATGTTTTGCTTTAACAGAAATTGAAGGAAGAGAGGGTTTCAGGAAGGAGTTAAGTGGTCAGCAGTGCCAGCTGCTGGTGAGTAGCCCAGTAAACTAAAGTCAGAGGTAGTGTTTCTTGGATTTACTGATAAGGTTGGTGATCGTGGTGGTAACAACAGTGTTAGGGAAAACCAGATTGCAGAGGATTGACAGGTGGGAGAGAAGTGAGTAAAGGAGGAGCACTTTTCCAAAGAACTTTGGCTTTCAGGGGGAGGAGATAAGGGCTATTATGTATTTGAGAATGTATATTTGAGAATGTGAGGGAGCAATATACATAGTTGTCTGTGACTAAGGAATTGCACTTTCCATTAGATTTAATCAAATTCTGTCAAAAATTTCTTCTTGAGATATGTTTGTGATTACTGAAAAGGTCACTGTAATCTTGGCCCAGAATAATGTGAGCAGTCGGATAACAAAAGGAATACAAATGGCTACTGCAAACATCCTTTCTACTTTATTTTATGAGGAGGGTAGTTTTTGTTATATTTTTATTTGGCAGACAAAAAAGTGGGCCACCCTAGGTCATTACCCAGAATTTTTGTTGAAATTTTACCTAGGTCTTTATATCCAGAAGTCTGGAACACTGTTCTGAATATTTGAGCTCATAGCCTTCAGGGGCAGTGAGAAATTTACAAACATTTCTTATGTACTTTAATAAAATAAAAACAGATGCCTTATATTTAACATTACATGTTGTAGAAATGCTAGGGTTAATTAAAAGTAAATTAAATAAAGTTAAAAATTCATAGTTCTTGTAGTTTCTGCCTATCTGTCAATATCAACAAGTATAAAACAACAGATTGGTTTTCCCAAGGTGATTGGATGCTTGAACATTTCCTTAAAGAGAAAATGTGGTTAAATTCCTGGAAGGAGATAGTTTTTCTTTGCGTGCGCGCGCGCGCGCACACACACACACACACACACACGCACGCGCGCACACACACACACACACACACACACACACACAGCCATCTTTCCTGGAACCTTGTACAATACTTAACAAATGATTTTGGATAATAGTGACCACAACTGATTTTTTTCCCCTTCTTTAGCATTCTTAGTATTTTAAAACTTTTCATTAATGTGGTAAAAATTATAAAAATATTCAGTATAATCTGGTCAATATCATGTTTTATATTTCAAAAATTTAAAACCATATGTGGAAATAAATTAATCTTTCAAAAATGACAATAGTTATTCAACGGATGGCAAAATTTAAACAATCATGTAAACTTCAGTGATTTGCATTTTTAGATTTTTTTTTCCTGTCAAGTAGGACATTGTAGGACCTTTTCTCTGTTTCTAGGCCTACATTACCTTCATCAGGAAACTTGACAGGGTCATGTGACTTTTTAATTGTGATTAAAAAACATATGTAACATAAAAATTTACCATCTTAACCATTTTTAAGTGTACTGTTCATTAGTGTTAACTATATTCACATTGTTGTCCAACAGATCCCCAGAACTTTTTCATCTTGTAACAGTGCCAAGTGACTTCTTAAAAACGGAATTTTTTACTGAGATTTTGAAGTGCTTCAGGGACAAAGCTGATCTAAGGTAGAGATTGCATATTGGTTTTCTCAATTCCCTATACAAAAGGCTGATCCAAACTCATCAGATGGAAAACTTGCCTTCTGTGGCCTTGGAAAGTTTTTTTTTTTATTTTTTTAAGGATTTAGAAATTAATCTGGCTTTGAGTTGGCATATCGTATTAACATAGAAGTAGAAAACTTATATTATTCTACTATAATTTATGAATTTCTTGGAGGAAAATCTAATACTAATACTCAAACTTGATGCACACACTGATTCTTCGGCATGTCTGTATTTATGCCCATCTGTTACTGTGGCACCATGCCCATTATTACAGTGGCATGCCAGTAGCAGTGAGGCATGTGAGCCAACAAAGATGAATTGTTTGGATGGAATACACTATTCTGTAATACTAATTAATTTTGAACTGATGAATCTACATGAGATAATGTTAACCAAATATAGTCAAAGTAATGTCAGTGAAAATAAAATTTATTTTGACTTAAACAGAAGCATATCACAGATGTTTTAGACTACTACTGAGAATAGTTAGAATTAGTGTTTATTATGGTTCCAGTGATCAGTTGTCTTTTCATAAAAATTTTGAATTTAAGAGAAAAAAGAATGCAGCAGTTTTCTTGTGGTTGATTATAGATTAGGGAGGAAGTGTTGTAGTGCCTTAGGCTACAGATTTTATACTAATATTTTACAGTTCTTGAAATGTTTTTTTTTGAAAATTTCAATTTTATTTTATTTTTTATACAGCAGGTTATTATTAGTTATCTATTTTATACATATTAGTGTATACCTATCAATCACAATCTCCCTATTCATCCCACCACCACCACCACCCCCGCCAGTTTCCCCTCTTGGTGTCTATACATTTGTTCTCTACATCTGTGTCTCTATTTCTGCAGATGCCCTGCAAACTGGTTCATCTGTACCATTTTTCTAGGTTCCACATGTATGTGTTAACATACGATATTTGTTTTTCTCTTTCTGACTTACTTCACTCTGTATGACAGTCTCTAGGTCCATCCACGTCTCTACAAATGACCCAATTTCGTTCCTTTTTATGGCTGAGTAATATTCCATTTTATATATGTACCACATCTTCTTTATCCATTCGTCTGTCGATGGGCATTTAGGTTGCTTCCATGACCTGGTTATTGTAAATAGTGCTGCAATGAACATTGGGGTGAATGTATCTTTTTGAATTATGGTTTTCTCTGGGTATATGCCCAGTAATGGGATTGCTGGGCTGTATGGTAATTCTATTTTTAGTTTTTTAAGGAACGGCCATACTGTTCTCCATGGTGGCTGTATCAATTTACATTCCCACCAACAGTGCAAGAGGGTTCCCTTTTCTCCACACCCTCTCCAGCATTTGTTGTTTGTAGATTTTCTGATGATGTCCATTCTAACTGGTGTGAGGTGATATCTCATTGTAGTTTTGATTTGCATTTCTCTAATAATTAGTGATGTTGAGCAGCTTTTCATGTGCTTCTTGGCCATCTTTATGTCTTCTTTGGAGAAATGTCTATTTAGCTCTTCTGCCCATTTTTGGATTGGTTTGTTTGTTTTTCAATATTGAGCTGCATGAGCTGTTTATGTATTTTGGAGATTAATCCTTTGTCAGTTGCTTCATTTGCAAATATTTTCTCTCATTCTGAGGGTTGTCTTTTCATCTTGTTTGTAGTTTCCTTTGCTGTGCAGAAGCTTTTAAGTTTCATTAGGTCCCATTTGTTTATTTTTGTTTTTATTTCCATTACTCTGGGAGGTGGATCAAAAAAGATCTTGCTGTGATTTATATCAAAGGGTTTTCTTCCTATGTTTTCCTCTAAGAGTTTTATAGTATCTAGTCTTACATTTAGGTCTTTAATCCATTTTGAGTTTATTTTTGTGTATGGTGTTAGGGAGTGATCTAATTTCATTCTTTTACATGTAGCTGCCCAGTTTTCCCAGCACCACTTATTGAAGAAGCTGTCCCTTCTCCACTGTATATCCTTGCCTCCTTTGTCATAGATTAGTTGACCATAGGTGCATGGGTTTATCTCTGGGCTTTCTAACCTGTTCCATTGATCTGTCTTTCTGTTTTTGTGCCAGTACCATATTGTCTTGATTACTGTAGCTTTGTAGTATAGTCTGAAGTCAGAGAGTCTGATTCCTCCAGCTCCACTTTTTTCCCTCAAGAATGCTTTGGCTATTTGGGGTCTTTTGTGTCTCCATACAAATTTTAAGATTTTTTTGTTCTAGTTCTGTAAAAAATGCCACTGGTAACTTGATAGGGATTGCACTGAATCTGTAGATTGCTTTGGGTAGTAGAGTCATTTTCACAATATTGATTCTTCCAATCCAAGAACATGGTATGTCTCCATGGTATGTCTCTCCATCTGTTTGTATCATCTTTAATTTCTTTCATCAGCGTCTTATAGTTTTCTGCATACAGGTCTTTTGTCTCCTTAGGTAGGTTTATTCCTAGGTATTTTATTTCTTTTTGTTGCAGTGGTAAATGGGAGTGTTTCCTTAATTTCTCTTTCAGATTTTTCATCATTAGCATATAGGAATGCAAGAGATTTCTGTGCATTAATTTTGTATCCTGCAACTTTACCAAATTCATTGATTAGCTCTAGTAGTTTTCTGGTGCCATCTTTAGGATTCTCTATGTAAAGTATCATGTCATCTGCAAACAGTGACAGTTTTACTGCTTCTTTTCCAATTTGTATTCCTTTTATTTCTTTTTCTTCTCTGATTGCTGTGGCTAGGACTTCCAAAACTCTGTTGAATAATAGTGGCAAGAATGGACATCCTTGTCTTGTTCCTGATCTTAGAGGAAAAGCTTTCAGTTTTTCACCATTGAGAATGATGTTTGCTGTGGGTTTGTTGTATATGGCCTTTATTATGTTGAGGTATTTTCCCTCTATGCCCACTTTCTGGAGAGTTTTTATCATAAATGGGTGTTGAATTTTGTCAAAAGCTTTTTCTGCCTCTATTGAGATGATCATATGGTTTTTATTCTTCAGTTTGTTAATATGCTGTATCACATTGATTGATTTGCGTATATTGAAGAATCCTTGCATCCCTGGGATAAATCCCATTTGATCATGGTGTATTATCCTTTTAATGTGT
Organism: Orcinus orca; assembly: GCF_937001465.1. Taxonomy (NCBI): domain Eukaryota; kingdom Metazoa; phylum Chordata; class Mammalia; order Artiodactyla; family Delphinidae; genus Orcinus; species Orcinus orca. The sequence goes on from NC_064561.1 coordinate 123,556,520, forward strand.
TGTTGGATTCTGATTGCTAGTATTTTGTTGAGGATTTTTGCATCTATATTCATCAGTGATATTGGTCTGTAATTTTCTTTTTTTCGTAGTGTCTTTGTCTGGTTTGGGTATCAGGGTGATGGTGGCCTCATAGAATGAGTTTGGGAGTATTCCTTCCTCTGCAATTTTTGTAAGAGTTTGAGAGGGATGGGTGTTAGCTCTTCTCTAAATATTTGATAGAATTCACCTGTGAAGCCATCTGGTCCTGGACTTTTGTTTTTTGGAAGTTGAAATATTTTCTTAATATACTCAACTTTAGAAGTTCCTAGCAATGTTATAAATGGGAAGAATGTTGGTTTGAAAACAAGACTCAAGTTTAATTCCTTGTTCTGCTGTTCCCTAATTCTGTGGTGGTATACTTAAAAGTTGTGTTTAGAGAGCAATACCACTATCAGGTGGCTAAATACGTTAATTATATGTCATAAATGTAAGGCATGTTAGTGGCTAGTTAGTAATAGAGAAAGTGTTTAAATCCCCCATTCCTATACCTGCATGATAACCACAATGAAAAAGTTCTTGTGTATCCTTCTAGAAAATTTTTTTAAACTAAATGATAATACATATCCTATTCTCTATGTATTTTGCTTTTCCTTTAACATATCTTGGAGGCCTGTCCATATCAGCATATGAAACTATTTCAGTCTTTTTAACTACTGTTTAATATTTCCCAGTATTACTTTTATTTATTTAGTTCTCTTTTTGAAGAGTATTTGATTGATTGATTTCACTTTTTATTGAGTATAAGAAATACTGCAACATAAATTTTTGCATATTTGTATGAATTAATTTGTAGGAAAGATTCCTACAGATAGAGTTGTTGGTCAAAGTTTATTGCATTTTTAATTAGGATAGATCTTATTAAATTACCTTAGAGATAGGTAAGGTAATTTAGTGGAGGTTTTCTCCCTCCACGAACAGTAAAGTCTGTTTTCCTTACACCTTTGCCAATATTGGGTACCATCAAATTTCATAATATTTGCCAGTCTTATAGGTGCAAGATGTTATTACACTGAGTCTTTATAATTGTCAGTGCATTAAGTCTTCCCCCTCATATCTATTGGTTTATTCTTTCAGTGAAATACTTTCAAATGTCCTTTGGCCATTTCCCTATTGGATCAGCTCTTATTGATTAGTTAAGAGCCCTGTGTATTTTAAGGAAATTAGCCCTCCTATGAGATGAATCCCAAATTCATTTTACCTGTTTTTTGACTTCGTTTATAGCAGTTAGTTTTAGTGCAAATTTAAAAAATTTTCTGTGTTTATATTTATCATTTTTTTTTTTTGCGGTATGCGGGCCTCTCACTGCCGTGGCCTCTCCCGTTGCAGAGCACAGGCTCCGGACGCGCAGGCTTAGCGGCCATGGCTCACGGGCCTTGCCGCTCTGCGGCATGTGGGATCTTCCCGGACCGGGGCATGAACCCGTGTACCCTGCATCAGCAGGCGGACTCTCAACCACTGCGCCACCAGGGAAGCCCTATATTTATCAATTTTTAATGGCTTTTGAGACTCCCCCAATCTTTTAATCTTTTACCGAAAGTGGCATCTTTGGTTTATGGTGCTCTTAAACAGTGAAAAAGAACATTTGCCTGTTCAAAGCAGTATTTTGTCTCAGCATCTATAAATCAAGTGGCTCTGTGACATTTCTTTTAAAACTTTAAGGATGAGTAGTCACATTCTAGAAGGTATTCCTTATATCCTGAGCAAAAGTAGTATGTACTTCCTGTTGGCTGCCAACAGGATAAGTAGCTGAGGGTTTTGGTAAAGGGTTTGACAAATATGGAGATTTCCTGTGATATATGTGTAGCATTATGGTTTTTAAAACATGCACAGATGGTATGCATACATGGAAGATGTATGCCTAGTTTTTAATCTTTATTGGGGCCCATGACCAATGAGAATCCAGTGAAACTTTAAGAGTTTTTCTGTATCCCTCTAAGGAACACGATTAGCATATAGCCTATGTTCATTTATTCTGTCAACTAATATTTATTGTGTGTTTAGTGTACTTGAGAAAACATCCATAGTCTACATTTATAGACACTTTGTACACCTTCTTTTGGGTCTTTATATATCCATGTTTATTCCTGCCATAGTATCTTTGCAAAATTCCTGTGATTGTCTCCTTGTCATTTGAGATCTCAGCTTAATTGATCACCGTTACCCATAGAGGTGTTTTGTGATTGCCCAGAATTACTTTATTGTGTTACCCTATTTTAATTATTTGGATAGTACTTATTTTGTCTTTCTGTCTTTATGTTTTCCTTCCCTTTCCCTCTCTCTTCCCTCCCTCTTCCTTCCTTCTTCACTCATTTCTGTCATTCCCTGTCGCCTCTGCCCCACCCCACTGCATTCTCACTTAGAATGTAAGTCCCAGTACTTAGAACAGTTCATGGAACCTAGTAGATACTGAATAAATGAATGTGCTAGGCCCAGTGATAAGTGCTTTACAGTCATCTCATTAAGTCTTCATAACAACCTATTTGAAAGATACCAACCTTTAGTTTTGCTGATTTTTCTCTATTGTAGTTTGCTTTCTATTGTATTGAATTCTCCTCTTATCCTTTATTTATTTACTTGTTCTTTGAGTTTAATTTGCTATTCTTTTTCTAGTTTCCTGAAATGGAAGCTTAGAATATTGATTTTCAATCTTTCTTCTTTTATATTGCATTTAGAAATATAAATTTACTTTAAGTACTGCTTTTGCCATATCTCATGAGTTGTGAAATGTTGCAGTTTTATTAGTCAGTTCAAAATATTTTCTAATTTCCCTGATGATTTCTTCTTTGGTCCATAGGTCACTTGAAGTGTGTTGCTTATCTTTCCAGACATCTGAACATTTTCTAGTTAGTTTTCTGTTAGTGATTTTTAGTTAGATTCCACATACCTTATATGATTTTAGACCTTTGAAATTTAAGATCTTATCCAGCATATAGTCTATTTTGGTAAATGTTCTGTGTGTACTCGAAAAGAATGTTTATTCTGCAGTTATTGGATATAGTTCTGTGTATGTCAGGTTAAGTTGGTTATTTGTGTTCAGATTTTCTGCATCGTTATTGAATTTTTTACCTGCTTGTTCTAAGTGAGGTGTATTAAAATTGCAAATCATGATTGTGGTTACATGTTTTTCTTCTATTAGTTATATCAGGTTTTGCTTTATAGATGGAAGCTATAAATTTAGAATACCTACAGATTGCATATAAATTTCAAATTATTTTATCTTCCTTTTGAAATCATATCCTTTTATGTCCTGGCAGCAGATCCTCAGCCATTATTGGTCTGAAAACCACTTTTTTTCACCTTCAGTTTTGAAGGGTATTTTCAGTGGGTATAGAGTTATATATTGGCCTTTTTTCTTTCAGCTTTTAAAAGATGTCATTTCATTGTCTTCTGGCCTCTATAAAGTCTGTTGAAAAGTTGACTTTCAGTATTATTGTTGGTCCTTTTAAAACAGGGATTAGCAAACTATGGTCTGCCCATTTGTATAAATAAAGTTTTATTGGAGCACAGCCATACCCATTTATTTATGTATTGTACATAGCTGATTTTACTCTGCAATCATAAGAGACGGTATGGCCTCTTGTAATGCCTAAAATATTTACTATCTGGCCCTTTACTAAAAAGGTTTCTTGACCCTTTCCTTAAGGAGATGTGTTTTCTTCTTACATGCTTTTAAGGTTTTTCTCATTGTCTTTTGATTTTCAGCAGTTTGGCTATGCTAGGCCTCGTGTAGTTTTCTTTATGTTTTTCCTGTTTTCTTAAGATTTTAAAATATGTGGGTTTACATCTTTCATAAGTTTGGAAAAACTCTTAGCTGTTAATTTTTTTTAATATAAATTTATTTATTTACTTATTTATTTTTGGCTGCATTGGGTCTTCGTTACTGTTCACAGGCTTTCTCTAGTTGCGGCGAGTGGGGGCTACTCTTCATAGTGGTGCATGGGCTTCTCATTGCGGTGGCTTCTCTTGTTGAGGAGCACAGGCTCTAGGTGCGCGGGCTTCAGTAGTTGTGGCACGTGGGCTCAGTAATTGTGACTTGCGGGCTCTAGAGCATACGTTCAGTAGTTGTGGCACATGGGCTTAGTTGCTCCGTGGTATGTGGGATTATCCTGGACCAGGGCTCGAACCCGTGTCCCCTGCATTGGCAGGCGGATTCTTAACTACTGCGCAACCAGGGAAGCCCTTAGCCATTAGCTTTTGAAATGTTGCTTTTGTCCCCTTCTTTCTCTCTCCCCTCTCTTTTTAGGACTCTAATTTAAAGTATGTTAGATATTTTGACCATATTCAGCGTGTCTCTGATGTGCTGTTTGGTGTTTTCCATTCTTTTATTTCTTGGTGCTTCAAATTGTATAATTTCTCTTGACCTGCCTTCACATTCAATAGTCTGTCTTCTGCTATTTCTAGTCTGCTGTTAAACCTATCTAATGAGTTCTAATTTCATAAACTGTACTTTTCATTTCTGAATATTCATTTGATTATTTTGTATAGATTCTCCTACTTTAATGACATTCTTTATCATTTTGTCTCTTTTGTCCATCTTTTCCTGTATTTTCCTGACCATATTAATTGTAGTTATTTTAAAGTCCCTATCTGATAACTGTAGTATCTGAATTACCCATTGATCTGTTTCTATTCCTTTTGTTCTCTTTCTCTCCCTTCTCTCCTTCTTTCCTTCCTTCCTTTCTTCCTTCCTTCCTTCCTCCCTTCCTCCCTCCCTCCCTCCTTATCTCTCTTGTCATTTGTTCCTGTTTTTAGCATGTCTCTTAAGTTTTGATCAGATGCTAGACAATTAAGATAAGAAAACTGACGAGTCTCTGGATGCTGTCTTCTTCCAAAGAGAGTTGTGTTTTTTTTCTGATAGGTAGATAGCGTTCTAGCAGATCACTTTGATCCTGTTTAAGCTCAGTTTTAGGCTTTTAAAGGTCTTGTCTATTTCAGTTTTTCTTATACTCCTAGGGAATATCCTTACTTTTCAGTTGTTGCCCTTCTGTGGTCTTAACTGAAAGGCCAGGGTATTTACCAGCGCCTCTCTACTTGGGAGACTTGATTTCCAACTTCTCTTCCCAGCAATGTGTGGTTCCTGAAATCTCTGCTCAGGTATTTAATCTCCCAGCTGCTGTTGTTTTCTGCTGGATTTCCCAGAATCTTGCCCTGTGAAAATGTAGTCAACTACTTGAAGGGAGTTTGTACACAGATTTTTGTGTACCTTTTCATTGATTCCCTCCTCTGTAATTTCGCCCTTCAAGTTCCATTGCCTTTGGTAGCCCCAAACTTTAACATTTGTGTCCTCAGTCTTTTAAAACTGTCATTTCTCCTTGGGTTCTATTCTCCCAGATAGCAGTTGGGGAAATGCAGTCAGGAAAAAAAGCTGATGTGAATAAAAAGTGCACTTTGTGTGCTTCTTTTCTTTCCAGGATCTTGGCCCCTTAAGTCCTGCCTGCACGGGTTGATCTCCGGTGCCTTGAGAAAATTACTTTATTTTTTTTTTTCCAGCTTTTATAGTCGTTTTCTGTGGCAGACTTAGTATCTTACAAGCTACAGCACCATGGGCAGATCTGGAAGTCCCTACAGTGTATTCTAAACATAACAGCCAGAATGATTCTGTATGTGTATTAGATTATGACTCCTCTATTCAGAACCCTCCAATGGTTCCTGACGTCATTCAGAGTAAACACCAAAGCCTTTAGTATTATTTACCCTCCTTCATTGTCTCTGCCTAGAGTGCTCTTCCTCCCTGTTCCTCCCCTCCAGTATCTGAATGGCTGACTACCTCACTTGCAAATCTTTGTTCAGATGTCTCTTTATTTAGCCTATGCCGACCACCCTGTATAAAATTACCTCCTCCTTTCCCTCCTGCATTCTGTCTCCCTTTGCTTTATTTTTCCCTCATCTCATGACTGTAAAATTTACTTTTTTATTATGTTTGTTTTTTTACTTAGTAAATGAAAACTCTACAAGGGCAAGGATTTTTGCCATTTTTTTCTCATTTGTGTGTCACAAGTGCAAATGAGAACCAAATGAGAATAGAGAATTACAGAATCTAAGGTAGGAATTTAAAGATGGAAGAGTAGTGGTCAATTATATCAAATAATCTAAACGTATTCATGAAACAGAGGAATGGATAAAGAAGATGTGGCACATATATACAATGGAATGTTACTCAGCCATAAAAAGGAACGAAATTGGGCCATTTGTAGAGACATGGGTGGACCTAGACTGTCATACAGAGTGAAGTAAGTCAGAAAGAGAAAAACAAATATCATATATATATATTTTAAAATATGAATTTATTTATTTATTATTTTTGCCTCTATGGGGTCTTCATTGCTGCGCGTGGGCTTTCTCTAGTTGCGGCGAGCAGGGGCTACTTTTCATTGTGGTGCATGGGCTTCTCATTGTGGTGGCTTCTCTTGTGGAGCACGGGCTCTAGGTGCACGGGCTTCAGTAGTTGTGGCACATGGGCTCAGTAGTTGTGGCTTGCCATCTCTAGAGCACAGGCTCAGTAGTTGTGGCACATGGGCTTAGTTGCTCCACGGCATGTGGGATCTTCCCAGACCAGGGCTTGAACCCGTGTCCCCTGCATTGGTAGGTGGATTCTTAACCACTGCGCCACCAGGGAAGTCCCCAAATAGCATATATTAACGCATATATGTGGAATCTGAAAAGATTGGTATAGACAGTCTTATTTACAAAGCAGAAATAGAGACACAGACATAGAAAAGAAACCTATGGATACCAAGGGGGAAAGGGGGGTGGGTGGGATGAATTGGGAGCTTGGGATTGACATATATACACTACTGATACTATGTATAAAGTAGATAACTAATGAGAACCGACTGTATAGCACAGGGTACTCTACTCAGTGCTCTGTGGTGAGCTAAATGGGAAGGAAATCCAAAAAAGAGGGGATATATGTATATGTATAGCTGATTCGCTTTGCTGTACAGTAGAAACTAACACAATGTTGTAAAGCAACTATACTCCAATAAAAATTTTTTTTAAAAAGTGAGAAAAGGCCAAAAAGTACTCGTGAGATTTTTCCATTGGATTTTTAAATAAGGAAATTATTTGTTACTTTTATGAGAGAAGTTTTAATAGAGGAGTAAGAGAAAAAGATTACCAAGGGTTGATGATGTTGCGATAGCAATTGTAGACTATTCTTTCTTTAGTTCTGTGAACACTGTAGGAGGAAAAGTTCATATTTACTTGGATAATTTATGGTTTCTCCTTTTAGAGGCTTAATAGATGGATGATTAGGTAGATGGAGTTTTCTGGTTTTATTCACTCTTGTATTTATTAAGTGAATACTTTGTGCCAAAAACTGCATAAGGTTCTGAGTGTCATCCAAGGGACGTACATATAGGCCCTAAATGAACTGAAAGTTACCAAGCCTTCACCTTGTGCACATAAACTAATTATGAAGGCCAGTTCCTTTAGATGCATAACGCTAGAAAAAAGTAAATTCTCTTATTCCCAACTTTTTTTTTTCTGCATACCTATTCATATATACAGTGGACCTCTTGGAGTAGAAGCATCTTTCATTTAAGTAGTTCTCAAAGCATGAAGAGGTGCCCATGTTTTAGAATTTTTTGGTAGGGCTTAAGAAAGATCCAGCCCTCCCCTTTTCAAAGATTTTGATGCATCCTTTTGGGGATGTACCTCCAACTGTAAATCACTATTCCTTATCACTTTTCTTAATCCATCATTCCTGGATTTAAATTTCAGGTGTTGCTTTCTGTAGTACACACATTTTGGTGATTCTTTTGAGGGAGAAGGAAGTAATTGTGTAGTGCAGTGCTCTCACGCTGGTGAAGGGCCTTTTTTTTTTTTTTAATTTCCAATCCATTGTGGATGGATATGAATGCAAAATACAATAAAAAATAAATTGCTAGAAAAATGAAATGGAAAAATACGTGCAAAATGCAAGCCCCAATTTTCTATTAGATTTAAAAATATAAAATTACACTGTTGAATTGCTCTAAATGCTTGCTCTCAGTTTCTTTTTATATTTCCTTATGGATTAGTAACAAAAATTTGTGGATTGGCAATGGTTCTTGGACCAGTCTTTCTCAGATCTTACTTGGAGAAGCACTGAGAGAGTGTACAGTGCTACATAGTTTAATATTCCCCTTAATTTACACTGCCTTTCAAAGGAGTAGAAGGTTTTAATGGGTTATGAATTACAGATATTTTTAAAAAGAGGTAATTTATACAATGTAAAAGCCCTGCGACTTCTTAAATTCTGAAAGGTAACTGGTAAAAATTTGCTTTTCGATTATAGTTACTGTTTTATGTGGTACTGAAGTAAAAGTGACTTCTTGGTAATAGTAAGATTTCCTTTAATCTTCCAGTTACATATTTTTCTCTGGTCGTTGAAACTATAAAAAAAGGCATATTTTGATCATGAAAGGAAAAGTTATACCGCTTAACACCACAAGATGTCACTTATGTAAAAATAAAGTTGGTATTTTAATGCTCAAAGCTGGATAGCTACATACAGATAAATAGGTAAATGAAGAACTAGGTAAATTAAAAAACAATAATTGAAACACATTGGTTTTTGGTAAAGAGTTAATGAAAATATTACTAATTCAGCATTATTTTGAATCCACTCTTCTGATGTTTAGCAAAAAGAATTTTTCAATTTCTAAGATTAATGTAGTAATACATGTTAATAGGCCATATTTGAATCCATATAACGAAGGAGATAGACCTAAAATGCTCAATACAAGTAAACGTATTTTGAGGGTAAATTAGGTGTTATGGTATTAACTTCCCCCCAGTCCTTACTGTTTTGGTGACAAGCAGACAGGAATTTGTGTAGAGATATGTAATTTATATCAGAATTTTCAGTAGGTGTTTATGACATATCTGAGAAGTTGAATATTACATCAGTTTGAAACAGTGCCTAGGATTTTCTTGTCTCTTTTCTCTGAACCTCAAAGTTAATAGCTCTCTATGCGAGTTAACACAAAAGATATTTGTATTGGTTTTGAAGACCATCTTTTCTGTTAAACGTGAAGAGCAAAACCTTTGGCTTTAATATCGAATTCGTGTTTTCTTGTGTTTAGTTTGAGAGAGCGGGTCAGGACCTAAAGGTGGTTGGGAAGGGGACTGTGGCATCTTGAGCTTTAGAGGAACAAACCAAGTTTCCATTAGGCCACGAACATGATTGCACCTGGGGTTAGAGGTTGGAATGTTCTAAAAATTGACACTTCATTATTCTTTATTGCTCACTTCTCTCTCCAGATAACACTGGTGGAGAAGAATGGTGGAACACTCTTGGGGAAAAAAGGGATCAGACATGAGAAAATGAATTTTCTTTCTTTTTTGGACATGTATATGTGTGGTCACATTTTCTTTCTATTTACTTCTTATCTAATTACTTAAGCTTTTTTCACTTTCTTATTCCTCCAAAGTTTTAAAAAAATTTCATTTACTTTTTTCATTCGTAAAAGTCTACATGGTCAGTAAGTAAAATAGGAAAACAGCAAAAATTAGAAAGGAAAAAACCTCATTTGTGGTTTCATTGATTTTTGTTCCTTTTCAGTTAATAGTGCAATGTGAAAGAACAAGAAGTTTTAAGAAGGGATTCTGAATTCATTACAGAGAACAGTTATAGTATTTTATATTTGGTAGATGTATATCCTCGGATGTAGTTCTTATATGTTCCTGTCTTACTATTTATATATTGTCTAGCTGTATTTTTAATTAGAGAAAAGTAGTTATTGTAATTATTTAATTATTTTTGTGTCCTGCTAATGGTCACCATTGCATTTAATTTTATGAGCTGCTTGGAAAGAAAGGGAAATTTTTTTCATAGTAAATCCCATTGCCTCTACTCTTTTTGGGAAAAATATACTTAGCTTCCGTTTGTTTACTTATTTATTTTTTACTGCCATGACAGTTTGAAACATTTAACTTACATGTTAGTTTGCTAGTACTGCCATAACAAAATGCCACAGACTTGGTGGCGTAATTAACAGAAATATATTTTCCCTGGATTCTGGAGACTAGAAATCTAAGATCAAGGTTTTGGCAGATTTGGTTTCCTCTGAGGCTTCTCTCCTTGTCTTGCAGATGGCCACCTTCTTGCTGTGCCCTCACATGATCATCTTTTTGTCTTTGTGTATCTGTCCTAATCTGCTCTTCTTGTAAAAAATCAGTCCTATTGGATTAGGGCCAACCCATGTTGACCTTATTTTAATTTAATGACCTTTTTAAAGACTCCATCTACAAATACATTCGTATTCTGTGGTATTGAGGGTTAGGATTTTAACATAGGAATTTCGGAAGGGACACAGCTCAGCCCATAATAACACATGATCATTCATTCATTATTGGTAAGTGCTTACTTGCCTACATTAGGCCTAAATTTGTAAAATGTACAAAGTAAAGCTTTTCTGTCAAGGCTGTCTATTTGGAGTAGTTAAGGAAGTTCTTGTCACCTACTTTAAAGCTTAAGCTGAGATGAAAAGGGCTTCTGATTGTGTGTGTGTGTGTGTGTGTGTGTGTGTGTGTGCGCGCGCGCGCGCGTGCTTGAACCATATTGCATGAAGGAGCTATGTGGAGTAAATTTTTAAATCTGTTTTCTGGAGAGTTTGTTGTAGAAACTATTAGAAATTGCTAATCATAAACTAATAACTAGTACAAGTAGTTAATTACTGTTGGTAATACTACAGTCTTAGTTTCTTATCAATTTTCTTACAGTCATTTAAGAGAATTTTCCTTTGACGTCCTAAAATAAAATTCAGTGATTTAAATTCTTGAATAAGGGACTTCCCTGGTGGTGCAGTGGTTAAGAATCCGCCTGCCAATGCAGGGGAGACGGGTTCAATCCCTGGTCTTGGAAGATCCCACATGCTGCGGAACAACTAAGCCTGTGCACCATAACTACTGAGCCTGCACTCTAGAGCCCACGAGCCACAACTACTGAGCCTGTGTGCCACAACTACTGAAGCCTGCATGCCTAGAGCCCGTGCTCTGCAACAAGGGAAGCCACCGCAATGAGAAGCCCATGCACCACAATGAAGAGTAGCCCTTGCTCACCACAGCTAGAGAGAAAGCCCACGCACAGCAATGAAGACGCGATGCAGCCAAAAGTAAATAAATAAACCAAAACATTAAAAACCCCTGTATAAATAAATAAATAAATTCTTGAGTTAAGCTTGAAGCTTAAATGTGATACTCTAATTTCAGAGTATGAAAATGTGGTTTAGCTCATCCTTAATAATGTATTTCTCAGAAATAGATATATGACTTTTAGTCTTGTTTTGGAGGATTAGTGTCTTATTCACACATGTGAATAAAACACTGTGAAACTTTTTAATATCATTTTTATGGAGGTATAATTTGCATACGACAAATCACCCACCTAAAGATTATAACTAGATGAGTTTTGACAGATGTATACACCTGTAAAATCACCACCACATTAAGAAGATACAGAACATTTCCATCTTCTTATGGAATAAAAAATTTTTTAATGCTCCTTTCATGTCCATTTTTCTTTTTGCCTATGATACCACTGATCTTGGTTTTATCACTACAGATTAGTTTGCATTTTCTAGAACTTTAAATGAATTAAATTATGCTCTTTTGTGTCTGGTGTCTTTCACTCACATAATGATTTTGAGAATTCATCCATCTTGTTGCATGTATCAATGCTTATTTCTTTTTCATTGCTGGGTTGTATTCCAGTGTATGGCTAAATCACATTATGCGATCAACATTTAGATTGTTTCTAGTTTTTTAATATGTATAAAGCTGCTATGAATATTCATTTAAGTTATCATGTGGAAATATGTTTTTATTTCTCTGGGAAGTGTAATGACTGGATCACATAGTAGATTTATGTTTAAATCTGTAAGAAACTCTCAGTTTTCCAAAGTGGTTGTACTGTTTTACGTTGCTACTGGCAGCCTGTGAGAGTTCTAGTTGCTCCACAGTCTTGGCAACATTTGTTATTGTCATTGTCTTTCATCTGTTCTCATGGATGTGTAATGGTATCTCATTTAATTTGCATTTTCTGACAGTTAATGACCTTAAGTATCTTTTCATGTACTTAGTGGTATTCTTAATCTTACTTTGTGAAATATCTGTTCAAATCTTTTGACCGTTTTAAAAAATAGCCTTCTCTTCTTATAAATGAGTTGTAATTATCATATAACTTTTTTCTAATTAAGTTTTGATTCTGAGATAATTGTAGATTCATATAGAGGTATAAAAAATAATACAGAGAGATCCCGTGTACCCCTTACTCAGTTTCCTTCAATGATAAACTATAATACAATATCACAACCAAGATGTTTACATTGACATACTTCACCAGTCTTGTTCAGATTTCTCCAGTTTTACTTGTACTTATTTGTGTGTGTGTGTTGGGGTGGTATTCTGTTCTCATTTAATCACATATCTAGTTTCATGTAGCCACCCCAAAGGTAAAGATACAACAGTTTCATCACCATAGGGATCTCTTGCATTGTATTTTTATATCCACACTTCCCGCTGCTTGTCCTTACCCTCAGCAACCACTAATCTTTGTCCATTTCTATAATTTTGTTATTTCAAGAATGTTGTATAAATGGAGTAATACAGTATGTAACCTTTTAGGATTAATTTTTTTCACTCAGTATGCTTCTGTGCAGATTAATCAGAGTTGTTGAGATGTCAATAGCTTGTTTCATTTTACTGCTGAGTGGTATTCCATGCTGTGGGTGTACCACAGATTGTTGAACCATCCACTGATTGAAGGGCATCTGGGTTGTTTCCAGAAGGGTTTTTTCCATTTTGGCTAGTAGGAATAAAGCTGCTATGAATACTTGAATACAGATATTTGCGTGAGTATAAATTTAACATTTCCTGGGGATGAATGCGCAAGAGTGCAATTACTGGCTTGTATGGTAATTGCAGGTTTAGTTCTATAAGAAACTGCTAAACTGCCAGTGTGGCTATAACCTTTTACAATGCCCACTAGCAGTATGTGAGCAGTCCAGTTCTTCCACATCCTCACTATCATTTGGTGTTGCCACTATTTTATTTAAGTGAGCCATTCTGATATGTGTGCAGTGATATCTTGCTGTGGTTTTAATTTGCTAATGGCTAATTAAGTTGAATATCTTTTCATGTGCTTTTTGCCATTTGTTTATCTCCTTCAGTGAATTGTTTGTTGATGTCTGTATTAGTTTACTAGGCATGCCATAACAAAATACCACAGATTGAGTAGCTTGATCAACAGACATTTATTTCTCACATTTGAATCTGGGACTGAAGATCAAGGTGTTGGCAGGTTTGATTTCTTCTGAAGCCTCTCTCCTTGGCTTGCAGATGGCTGTCTTCTCTCTGTGTCCTCACATTGCCCTGTCCTGTAGAATCCAGCTTTCCTTTGTTTTGTCCCATCTCTTCCTTTTAGTCCAAACTGGTAGTGTCTCTGCTGGTATAATCCCATCTCTGTTCCTGGTTTCAGCTGAGATGTCTGATTAAAGAAACCCGCGAGGGGCATCCGTGATTTCGTTACCAAATGATTTTTCAGTGTTCTCTGGTGTTCTCTTCTGAAGACACTTGCTTGATTTTTGCAACATGGATAAGCTGAGATTTTTCTAAACCTTCAAGTTCTAGTTCCTTTTTTGCTTAACAGTTCCTTCAATTGATCTTTCTTTCTCATTTTACTGTAAGCAGTAAGGAGAAACCAGGCTGTGGCTTTCACACTTTGCTTAGAAATCTCCTCGGCTAAATACTCAGGTCATCACTTTTAACTTCTGTTTTCCACAAAACACTGGAACATAGTTGGGCCAAGTTCTTTTCACTTTATAGTAAGGATTGCCTTTCCTCCAGTTTCCAGTAGTATGTTCCTCATTTCCATCTGAGATCTCATCAGAATCACCTTTAACTCCATATATTTACCAACAGTCTCTTCAGTGCATGTTTTAAAAAAAAACAAACATGCACTTCAAAACTGTTCCAGCCTCTACCTGTTGCCCAGTTCCAAAGCCACTTCCACATTTTTAGGTATTTATTACATGAACACTTCACTTCTTATTACCAGAATCTGTAATAGTTTGTTAAGGCTGCCATAACAAAATACCATAGACTGGATGGCTTAAATTTATTTCTCATAGTTTCTCACAGTTCTTCCAGGAGGCTAGAAGTCCAAGATCAAGGTGTTGGCAAGTTTGTTTTCTCATGAGGCCTCTCTCCTTGCCTTGCAGGTGACTGTCTTCTCACTGTATTCTCACATGGCCTTTTTTCTGTGCATGTGCACCACTCTCTGTCTTAGGACACCAGATGGGATCAGAATCCCATCCTTTTGACCTCATTTAATGTTAGCTACCTCTTTTTAAAGGCCCTATTTCCACATAACGTCACATTGAGGGTCAGGGCTTCAGTGTGTGAACTTTGGGGGAGGGCACCAATTCAGTCTGTAACAATGTGTTCTGCCCCTTTTCTAATTGAATTGGTTGTTTTTTACTGTTGAGTTTTGGGAGTTCTTTTTATATTTTGGATACTAGTCTTTTGCATATATGTGGTTACAAACATTTTCTGCCAGTCTTGTAATTTTTTTTTTTCTTCTTAAGAGAGAATTCCCTGGAACAAGTTTTAAATTTTGATGAAATTAATTAATCAGTGCTCCCTTTTATGGACTGTGCTTTTGGTGTCAAGTCTAAGAACTCTTTTCTAGCTATATAATAACTTTAAAAAATTCTGTTTTTCTGTGTTGAAGGAAAAATGATTAGATATTACAAATTGAATTTTTTTTTTGCTGGGAGGGATTTTTTAATTGCTGGGGGGAATGCTCACTTTGAAGAATAGGAGCAGGTCAGTTGTAAGCCAAAAAAAAGAAATACTGGGAGGCAATTCTGTGTGGGTTTTTTTCCTTTTTGCAGCCTGTCCATATGAAGGCATTGATTGTTTTTGTTCTAAATTATCTTTTAAGGATGTTTGTATAGCAAGCAGCTTTGGAAAGGAGAAAATGCCTACCACTTCAGCAAAGTTATCTTACTTGGTAACATCATCATCTGCTTGGTCATCCAAGCTGGGAATGGGGGCATCCTTACTGAGTGCCTGTCTTATCCTTTACATTCAGTCACTGCATCCCACTGATTTCAACTTCCAAGAAGTTCCTGAATCTGTCCTACATTTTCATCCTTATCACTAACTGCTCTGGTTCATTACCTCATCCTCTCATTTACGTGTTAAAATTGCCTTAATTTAATTCTTTGAATTAGGGAGTATTGATGTGGGTTTCCCTACAGATTTATGTTTTTTTCTTTTTGCGAGCTAGGGAGAAAAAAGGATGTGTGAATGACACATAGCTTTTCTTCATTCGGTGCTCTTTCTTGACATATTCTGAAGAAAGTTCTTACCTTTTTTTTTTTTCTGTTATGGGGAATTCTTTGCATTTCTCTTTTGAATAACAGTTTATTTGGGGGAAGTCATATTAAGCAGAAATAACTGCTATTGGTTTTTTCTTTTTTTAATCTTTAAAGATGTGGACCATTTTTTTTTAAGTCTTTATTGAAATTGTTACAATATTGCTTCTGTTTTATGTTTTGGTTTTTTTGGTCCCGAGACATGTGGGATCTCAGCTCCCCCACCAGAGATGGAACCTGCACCCCCTGCATAGGAAGGCGAAGTCTTAACCATTAGACCGCCAGGGAAGTCCTGAAAGATCTTACATTTTGGCTTATGAAAATATTTTAGTGCTGATTCAAGAATTTTTATTATCTCTTTTTTTCTGATGATTATACAAGAGAAATTTTGGGATGAGAGAATCTGTATGCCTCTGATTGTTGATATTTTGCCCAGAATTGAGGTACAGTTTTATATTTTTGTTTTATTGATGGGCTTTGTGACAGCATAGCACTTTGATATTATTTGGTAGGGTTAGATGAGAAACATATATTTAATTATAAATAACAAAGTAGTTATGTAACATTGTGCATCAGGTTATTTCTAATTCTTATATTATTAAAATTATATGTTTTAATACCTGTGTAATGTAAAAATCTAAATTTGTAATTTTTTCTTTTGTATAGGAATGAAGATCTAAAGCAAATGTTAGAGAGCAACAAAGATTCTGCTAAATTGGATGCTATGAAACGGATTGTTGGGGTAGGTAAAAGAGTAGATCATTTCGACTTTTGGATAAATGACAAGTAGTGATATATTAAAAATATATATTAAAAATATGTTAAATACCAATCTACCCTTTATTATTAACTTAAAATTTCCTGTCTAAAATGTTTTGGAGGAAGTAATGAAGTGACAAAATTCAGAAACTTGAGTTCCTATTCTGTTTTTTCTGTTTTTTAATTTCCGTATCTCTAATATTAAGATATTTCTTCTGTCAGAGAGTGCTAATCAGTTTGAAGACAAAATAAGATTACATACAACAATATTTTGACTTCCTACAAAGAGGGATACTAATGAGCTAAAGTTTTTTTTTTTTGTCATTCTATGACCTAAAACTTGTGAGCATGCTTTCTTCTGATTTTCAAATTCTGTTACTACCAATAGAAATGCTTTATTCAGTTTATCAGTGTAGAACTTCTAATGAATACTAGTAAATGTAAGAGCATTTCTCTAGTTTCAGTTGTAACGTAAAATTCAAACAGTGGACTGATATGTTATTATGTAGAGGCTTCCATTGTCAGAGAATTAAATATAATGAAATTTCTGGTTATATATAAAATCTTACGTAGTTTTGTAACTTGTGTTGGTCTCTTTTCTTTTTTTGTATTTGATGGTTTACGTTCACAGTGAAAAAAAACTGGCTTAATTCAGTGACTGTCTGATGCTAAAGAGTTCTGCTTGTCTCAGTGGAATTAAATTCGTTAAAACCTTTCTTATTCTTACTATGCATTTTTCACCACCACTGCTGATTTTGTTTTCCAGAAATTTTTGTATAAGGTCAAAATGTAGTAAATTTCCATAATTGCACAAATAAACTCTACTGTAGTAGGGTGTAAACACAACTGAAACAGTATTGTTTTCCAGCAGACAATGCCACCATGTGAGAGTTTGAAATCTCCTTTCTAAAATCCAAATCCCATTTATGAAAGATGATTATGGGTATGAATATGTCCTGTTCAAAAGTTAGTTGTGAAAATCAAATATATAAAAGTCGAGGACTAATTATATCTGTGGAACACCTATACATTACTTGATTCTTGCATCAGATTTATGTCATTTGGTAATGAAGGCAAATGTTGAAGATTCTTTTGTAAATTTTTCATTTATTAATGTTATACCATATAAATAATAGCATTTATGGACAGGTAGTTCTTGCTTTGCATGACTTTGATATTTGAACTTCAGTTACCACAGTTGAGTTACCAGTTCACCAGTCTACTAACAAGACGGTTCAAATTTCAGATATCGTGGTATATTAACTTAGTAATTGCATAATGTACAAACTTCATCACTAACTCTTCAGTCCACAACTCACTATGTATATAACAAATGTGCATCATGATCAGTGACCAGTCATGTTACTTCTTTCAAAGTTATTTTTAGTGATTGGCCGCTGTGTATGTTATTCAGTTTGTGTACAGACTGCAAAGCATGCAGTAGTGGTCCCTACTTGTTTCCCAGTGAGAAGCCCACTTAACATTTTATAAAAATGGTTAATTAAAAGAGGGATTTGGTCAACAAAGATTAAAGAGCAGCAAGGCAATGAAAATAACACTAGAAATGAAATTCAGATAGAATGTAGCTGGAGTTATAGAGAAATAGCTGACTGTGGGAATGGTGACATTGCCCCTTTTTGAGAGACTCTAAATATGTAGCTTGAGGAACTTCAGTAAGGCAAGCTTTTCAACATAAATGAGGAAAATAGCTGTGATGAAAAGGCCGAAGATATGTCAGAGGAAGTGATGCAAAAAATCTTCACATTAGAGGAACTCCGGGAGATAATTCACAACATTGAAAGTACAAAGGATACAATGTTGGAAGCTGATCCAAACTTATAAAGGAGTAATTTACCAAGGAATAGAAAAGATGCTTGCTTGGTAATTTTCTTTCTCTGTTTTAAAATTAATTTATTCATTTTTGGCTGCGTTGGGTCTTCGTTGCTGCTCACGGGCTTTCTCTCTAGCTGTGGTGAGTGGGGGCGACTCTTCGTGGTGGTGCATGGGCTTCTCATTGCGGCGGCTTCTCTTGTCGTGGAGCACGGGCTGTAGGTGTGTGGGCTTCAGTAGTTGTGGCACGTGGGCTCAGTAGTTGTGGCTCATGGGCTCTAGTGTGCAGGCTGAGTAGTTGTGGCGCACGGGCTTAGCTGCTCCGTGGCGTGTGGGATCTTCCTGGACCAGGGCTCAGACCCGTGTCCCCTGCATCGGCAGGTGGATCTTAACCACTCTGCCACCAGGGAAGCCTGCTTGCTTGGTACTTTAAATCAGTGGTTCCCAACCTCTTTGGCACCAGGGATCGGTTTCTGGGAGGACAGTTTATCCACGGATGGGGTGGGGTTGTGGGGGTGGTGGTGATGGTTCAGGCGGTACAGCAATGGGGGGGGATGGTTCAGGCCAGGGGTCCTGTGGCCTGTTAGGAACTGGGCCGCACAGAGGAGGTGAGAGGCAGGCGAGCGAGCTAAGCTTCGGCTGCCCCTCCCCATTGCTCACGTTATCGCCTGAACCATCTCTTCCCCTCCAACCCCATCCGTGGAAGAATTGTCATCCATGAAACCGGTCCCTAGTGCCAAAAAGGTTGGGGACCACTGGTTCAGGTGGTGATTAATGTGAGTGGTGGGGAGCGGCAGATGAAGCTTCACTTGCTCGCCCGCCACTCCTGCTGTGCAGCCTGGTTCCTAACAGGCCGCAGACCAGTACCGGTTGGGGCCCCTGCTTTAAAGGATGAGAATAAGGCAAGTCCATTCAAACTACTCTTGATAAGTTAATTCTCAGTGTTTCTAATGTTAAGTTACAGTATATTAAATAAATATTTTATTGTTTTTCATTTTCCTATACATTTCTGACCGACAGTAATAAGAGAGTTTTAAATGTTTCTACAAAATTTTTAGAAGTCACAGATCTGGGACTTCCCTGGTGGCGCAGTGGATAAGACACCGTGTTCCCAATGCAGGGGGCCCAGGTTCGATCCCTGGTCAGGGAACCAGATCCCACATGCATGCCACAACTAAGAGTTTGCATGCCACAACCAAGGAGCTGGTGAGCCACAACTAAGACCTGGCTCAACCAAAAAATAAATAAATAAAATAACTAAAACTTTAAAAAAAAATTAAAAAAAAAAAAGAAGTCACAGATCCATTATAAGTTTTACAGTTGGTTATCAAGATTGCTTTGCATGGTTTCCGCTTGCGGTTCTGCAGGTTACAGTCCTGCACTGCCATCCATTTAAAGCAGGCAGTGCTCTTCATTATTTCATTAAACTTTGGCTTTACATTCCATTAAGGTAAATTATTTCATTAAACCTGAGGATACTATTGAAATTACTAAATATGAAAATGAGGTATTTGGTAGTTTTTTCTATATTCCTCTTTCAAACTGATAAATAAAAATTGATATTTTCATAATCTAGACTACTTGACTATTATAAATGTAACTTAAATGTAAATAAACGTCATAAAGAAATGTAAATATATCGGGAGGTGGGGGTGGTGGTGGGATGAATTGGGAGATTGGGATTGACATGTATACACTGATGTGTATAAAATGGATGACTAATAAGAAAAAAATAAATAAAAAATAAACATTAAAAAAAAAGAAATGTAAATATAGCCATACTAGTAGTTAGTCTAGTAGTTATAGACTGTCTCTCATTAGGAAGTTTGTATAAAGGTAAATTTGGAATTTGATCTTTTAAGTGTAGGAAAATGGTTATTAATTAAAAGTTATTCTGTCACTTTACATAATGTCTTTAAGGATCTAGCCATGTTGTCAAAAATGGCAGGATTTCTTCCTTTCTCATGGCTGAATAATATCCCATTTTACACACAACACACATACAGATATATGTATATGTGTGTATACGAAATATGTGAGATATATCTCACATTACCACTTTGCCACCAGCAGTGCACAGTGTTTCCCTTTTATCCATATCCTCACCAACACTTGTTATTTCTTGTCTTTTCGGTGATAGCCATTCTAACAGGTTTAAGGTGATAACCTCACTGTGGATTTGATGTGCATTTCCCTGATAATTAGTGATGCTGAGCATCTTTTCATGTAACTGTTGGCACGTTAAACTTACATAATGTTCTATGTCAATTATATCGCCATAGATCTGGAAAAAATTACTTTATTATGCAAGTGACACAAATATGTATTTGTAAATTTTCAAATAATATTGAGGTATAAAAAGTAAAAGTTTCATCTTCCAGATAAACTTTAGGATCAAATTGTCAAGTTCTGTTAAAAGTTGTTTTTGGATTTTGATTAGGGTAATGTGGAATTTGTGTATTTCCATCTCCCTTCGCTCCCTCTTTTCCTGTCTTTCAGTAGCATTGTATTTATATTTTATAGTTTCTAATCATAAGGAATCTTAAGCATTCCTTGTTAGATTCATTCCTGTGTACGTTTAAATTTTGGTTGCCATTATGAATGGTTCCCTTTATTATATTTTCAAAATTAATTATTACTGGTGTATAGGAAAACAAATGACTTTTCTGTTCTCACATTTGGCCTTCTCAGTGAACTCTCTTAGATCTGGTAGTTTTTTGGTTTCTTTGCTTGGTTTTCTGGGTACTTAATTACATTGTCCAGAAGTTATGACAGATTTATATTTTATTTTCAAATATTTTTATCTCTCATTTGTTTTTCTCCTCTCTTTGCTTGGATAAAGCTCCACTATGATGTTGAATAGTAGTGGTGGTGGAAGACAACACTATCTTGTTTCTGATTTTATTAGAAATATTTGTAATGTTCTAGTCTTGGTTTTAATATATCCTGCAGAGTTCAAGTAGATATATTTCTGTGTGTTTAAGTGATGTTGGATTATAGTTTTCTTTTTGTCCTCTGTTGAGGTTTTTGATTAGGGTCGAGCTAGATTCATAGCATGAGTTGTTATTTAAGCCATCTTGGCCTGCTCCAAGTTTGCAAAGATATCCCCTCTTGTTTTTAGCTTTTATGTTTAGGTCTATGATCTATTTTGCATTATTTTTTATGTATGGTGTGAGGTTAAGAACCGGATGCATGTCTGATTTTCCTCTATTTGTTATTAAATATTCCACCATTTGTTATTAAAAAGCTGTCCTTTCCCCACTGAATTTCAGCTTCAAGTGAAAATCAGTTTACTGTGTGTTTGTTGATCTACATCTGAACTCTCTCTTCTGGTTCATGGATCTTTGTGGCTCTCCGTTTACCTATACCTCACTCATGATTTCTGTAGTCTGTAGAGAAAACAGTTTTTTTTCTGTAGAGAAAACAAAGTTTTCTCCATGGCACTACCCTACACCACAGTCACAGTAATTCAACTGTGTTCTCATTTGGCAATAATGTCATGCAAGTGAATTTGCTGATGACTAGCAAAATTACAAAATGAACCCAAGGCCACTTAATCAAGAGTCCCAACAACAAAGAAACCCCAGGAAGGAAGGTCAAGGCAGGAGGTTGCAGCTGGCCAGATATGATACCATTTGCCCAGTTTTCATTTAGGAATTTGCTACAACAAATAAAATAAGGATCTCCTCTTAGTTACTAGAAAGGAAAAGAAAACAACAGGTATTACCTATCACCATTCTTTGACCATGAAATTAAAATATTTCCTGAATGTATGATTAAAAGAAAAAATGTCTTTAAAAAGAGTATTAATCATTCTTATATGTTCACAGTAGAAACTCTATGTCTGAATTTAAAACACTACTCAGTATTTGCCTGAGAAACACATTTAGACAATATGGCTTTTGACATATTAACGTTCCATGGGGAAAACTAAGACATTTTTAATTTTGCTTTAATATCAAACTAACAGCAACTTAAAAATTCAGTAAGAGCATGGTTGGTCTGATTCAAGATGTGCTTCCAAAATTCGGTCACCTAGTTTCCTTTCAGGAGAAACTCTTCATCATCACAGATCTTTTCTAACTTAACTTTTGGAGAAGAAAATGGAAAATCATACTCATAGCACAATGGTTATATAAGATATATCCTCCCCTGTATTTCACTTTTAAACTAGCAGTTATTGTTTGCTAATTTCTTCTTTTATGAAATAACTAATAGTTATTTTTCTTGAAATTTTTTCCAGTGAAATATTATAACAATCATTTGTTCACCTTTACTTCTGTCCAGTTTTTAGTTCGATTTCTAGTTAGCACCATATTTCTATGTGGGAGCTTTAAACATTATTTTTAAAATGTTATGTTCATGTATGCACATGTATGCATCATTTCAAAACATCTGTTGGGTGGAAGTAGTTTGCTAGAGGTCAATTAGCAGAATATTATATGGGCTTCAGAATTTCGTGGATTTTTTAAATGTAATTGTCAATATTTACATTTCTCTGCATAATTTAGGTTTCATGAGCCTGAATATGGGGTTTTACCACCTCATGATTACAGAGTAGTTTTAAGACCGTAGCTTCATAGTTAAAAACCTTTAAACATTTCTAAATTTTAATCTGCCAAAATTTTAAGTGTTACGTATTTGTTTTAACACATTACTTTCTAATATATATCAAAATGCTGGCAGTGCACATCTGGCTATCTTTCATAGTCAGTAGTCCTACGAGTCAACAGAGCATCTTGTCAGCAATATCTACTAGAGAGAAACCATAATGATAGTTTCAGTTCATTTTATTATCTTTCTTTGGTAATATCTGAGGCTTATTTAGAATCATGGGGAAATGTTTCCAGTGGTTCATATGTTGAATAAAGTCTCATGTATGCCAAAGCATGCTTAGGGAAGAAAAGCTACCTACTTCAAAATCTTGTGGTCACTTATTACATAGCAGGACTCAAGTTGAAACATACATATGTTATTTTTCTTGATATTTCTGAAAAATATGTGTCTAATGTTTAAAGCACATGTTTGTATTTTATCTTGGCTTGATGAAATGTGAACTGAGAATTTGAAATGTATTGCTTCATATAGTGAACTTGTAATAAGTTTTTTAGCTATAATACTGATGAGTTGATTATTCAGAGTCCTTGAAAGAATGGAATATTTTGGTGTATTGAAATCTTTGATGTATTTTCTTTTAGTAAGTGTTGGATATTAAAGGTCTTTCTCAGGTTAGTTTGCTTGTCTTCGTAGTTTCGGGATAATGAGCAAATCTTAACCTTTCTTTGATAGATAAAATTCTTAAAATTCCTAATTAGAGTTACTGATCTATATTATTTCATAGCCATATATGTTACATGGTATTTGGTTGGATATTATTGACCCTAAGAAAATTAAAGGTAATTTCAAAGTTCCAGATATTTTTGTTTAATATTTGTAAAAAAAAAAATAAAGCCAAATTCAAATGGTATATTATTGTTGTAGAAAAATTTTGAGAAAGTCCATATAAGAAGAAGAAAATAAAAACATGCGTAATTCTTACTGTCTTGAGTTAATAATTATAATAAACATTTTGGGCTAAGTCTTTCTAGACTGCCCATCCCTTGTTCTCTTTCTCCCTTCAACAAAAATGCTTCAGTTCTGTGTATACTTTAAAGGATTCAACTTGTGGCTGATGTTGGCATCTTTTTTTGTTCTTAGGTTGGAAGTTGTTTAATGGGTCAGATTTTTTCTGCCATGCTAATATACATCAGGACCAGTTCCTAGTTAGCAGGGCTGAATTTTTACTAGTGATGTAATGCCTATAGAACTAGTGATGTAATGCCTATAGAACAAAATTTTCTGTCAATTTTGCTTCAAGAGTACTTTCTGGGATAGAAGTCAAGGGTCAGTTCATTTTCTATTTCTCTATTTATTCTTGGGGGCTGATTCTTAAGAGTTGCAGTTGGGTCTGAAAATTAACTGCTGGTTTGTAAATTAACTAGTAATTATTTATAAAGTAAAAATGCTGAATTTTCTTCCCATCTGTATATCTGTAAAAAATGAAACTAGTTGAAATTGTTGAGAAAGTAAGTGCAATTTCTCCTCTTTATCTTGCTTAGTTAAAAAAAGATTAATGCTTTTTAACATTAATTATGTTTTTAGATCAGAATTTTTTGGGGGGGAGCCATGCTGCATGGCATGTGGGATCTTAGTTCCCTGACCGGGGATCAAACCCGTGCACCCTGCATTGGAAGCACGGAGTCTTAACCACTGGACTGCCAGGGAAGTCCCTAGATCTGAATTTTTAGATCTAGATTATTATTCAGTATTTTAAAAATAACATGAAAATAATCATTGTAATACACCACATTAACAGAATGAAGGAGAAAAAACAAATTTATTTTAATGATACAGAAAAAGCATTTGACAGAATTCAACACCCTTTCAGGATAAGACACTCAACAAACTAGGAATAAAAGGAAACTACCTCAGCATTTTAAAGGCCAAATATGAAAAATTCACAGCTAACATTGTACTCAGTAGTGAAAGACTGAAAGCTTTTCCTCTAAGTTCAGGAACAAAACAAGGATGCCCACTTTCACCACTTCTATTCAACATAGTATTGGAAGTTTTAGCCACAGCAATTGGGTAAGAAAAAGAAATAAAAGGCAGCCAAATTGGAAAAGAAGTAAAATTATCTTCATTCACAGACAACATGCTTTTATATTTAGAAAACCCTAAAGAGTCCACAAAAAACTTTTAGAACTAATAAACAAATTCAACAAAGTTGCAGGATACAAAATTAACACATAAAAACTAGTTGTGTTCCTATATGGTAACAATCATCAACCGTAAAAGGAAGTTATGAAAATAATCTCATTATGATAACATCAAAAAGAATAAAATACTTAGGAATACTTACCCAAGGAAGCAAAAGATTTGTACCTTGAAAACTAGAATGTTGCTGAAAGAAATTAAGACACAAATAAATGGAAAGATGTCCCATGTTCATTGATTGGAAGACTTAATATTATTAGGATATCAATATTCCCAAAATTATCTACATATTCAATGCAGTTCCTATCAAAATCCCAGGGATGTTTTTTGCAAAAATAGAAAAATCTATCTTAAAATCATATGGAATCTTACTGGACTCTGAATGGCCAAAACAATCTTGAAAAAGAAGAACAAAGAAGTCTTACACTTTCTGATTTCAAAACTTACTACAAAGCTACAGTAATCAAAATGTGTGGTACCAACATAAAGACAGACATATAGAGAGACATATACACACAATAGAGAGCCTTAAAAGAAAACCCTCACTTATATGGCCAAATTATTTTCAACAAGGGTGCAAGACAATTCAGTGGGGGTAGAATTTCCCCAAATGGTGTTTGGAAACTGGATACTCACGTGCAAGAGAATGAATTTTTAGACCCCCTACCTCATACAATATATATAATAAGTGAAAAAATGAATCAAAGACCTAAATGTAAGAGTTAAACAATAAAGCTCATAGAAGAAAACTTAGGATAAAAACTTCATGACGCTGGATTTGTCAAAGGATTCTTGGATATAACCTCAAAAGGTGAGCAACAAAAGAAATAATTTAGACTATGTCAAAATTTAAAACTTCATGCATCAAATGACACTATCAACCAGTGAGAAGGCAACCCACAGAATGAGAGAAAATATTTTTAATCATATATCTGATACAGACTCTCTGGAGTATATAAAGAACTCATATAACCCAATAACTAAAAACAGCCCAATTAAAAATGGATAAAGACTTAAATAGACATTTCTTTTGTTTTATACATAGACATTTTCTTGTTTTATACTTCATTAGTGAGTAATATTAGGGCCACTTGTGATTGGATGGTAAGTTACGCTAGGGAAAGGGATATCCTATATCTACTTATTCCCCAGGTAGTAACTAATGGGTAAATAGTTGTTTTCCAAAATATATCAAGTGAACCACATCATTAGAAATTTGTTGAAATTTCTGTCATGTGTATAAGTGTCATATCTGGATATCTCCTTTTTGGGGGGGGGGGCACAAAACATGGCATGTGGGATCTTAGTTCCCTGACCAGGGAATGAGCCTGTGCCCCGCTGCAGTGGCAGCATGGAATCTTAACCACTGGGCTGCCAGGGAAGTCCTAGTATCATATCTGAAATAAAAGTATCTTGGGTTGACTAAATAGCAGAATTGATATAACAGAAGAAAGAGTCAAAAGTTGAAGACAGATCACTAGAAATTAGTCAATTCTTAGAATAGAGATTAAAAAGAAAAGAGATGAACAAAGCCTGAGGTCTTGTTGGATGATACCAAAACATTATGTCCATGTAACATATATTTTTTAGGGCAGAAAAAATACTTGAAGACATTATTGCTGAAAACTTCCCAACTGATGAATGACTTAAATTTATAGA
This sequence comes from Orcinus orca, assembly GCF_937001465.1. NCBI lineage: Eukaryota > Metazoa > Chordata > Mammalia > Artiodactyla > Delphinidae > Orcinus > Orcinus orca. Next base: position 123,582,928 of record NC_064561.1, read on the forward strand.
TGAAAGAAACTCAATGATCCCCAATCAAGATAAACTGAATGACTAAGTACTGAAAGAAAATAATTGTTAACCTAGAATCCAGTGAATCCAGTGAAAGAATGAAGATGAATAGAGACATTCTCAGGCAGAAAAAAATAGTAGAGTACTTCTAGCCGATCTGCTTTAATGAAAGGCTAATGGAAGTTCTCCAGGCTGAAGGGAAATATGTAATGGATTTTGAGGGAGACCAATAGAAATGGTAAATATCTGGTAAGCATAAAGGACTAATTTTATCCTCCTAAGTATCCCATTGTCTGAGAGGTTTTCGATGGATGTAGATATAAAATATATGATGACTATAACGTAAAGAGTAGTGGGGAGGTCAGATTGAAAGGGCCTATATGGTTGAAAGGTTTCTACATTTTATTTGACCTTGTGAAATATTAACTCTAAGTAAACTGTGGAAGATTTGACATATCTTGACTTACCTGTCTATATGTATCTGTCAACTGTGTTTGTGCATCTATGTAATTATCTGGTAATCTCTAGAAGAAGAACCAATAAAAATTATATAAAAAGATATAGCCAAATAATCAATATAAAAATTAAAATAAAAGTTAAATTATTAAATACTAAAAAATTTCCAAATAATGAGGGTAACAGCAGTCAGAACAACAAAACAAGGGAATAAACAGAAAACTGATAATAAAATGGTAGACCTGAATATAACTATATCAATAATTATATTAAATGTAAGTGATCTAAAGTCACCAACTAAGAGAGATTGTCATATTTGATGAAAATATCAAGATGCAACTGTATGTTCTCTAGGAAAACCCCACTTTCAATATAAAGGCATAGATAGATTAAATATATAAGGATAAAAAATATATGCTGTGCAAACACTAACCAAAACATAAAACAGCAATTCCCACCCCTACCCTAGTACTTCCCATTTCTCCTGCAGTTCTTTATCTTTCTCCATAGTACCCTTGTTACCACCTCACATACTATATTTGTTTATTGCCCCTCACCCTCATTAAAAGGTGAGCTCCGATGGGTAAAGACTATATTGTTCACGGTTGTATCCCCAAGGCCTAGAATAGTCCCTGGTATGTAGTATCCTCTCGGCAAATATCTGTTGAATGAATTTGACTATAGGTTTTTTTTTCTCCCTTGTGTATTAACATGTTTTTGAATAGCATTCTGTAGAATAAAGTTGGGGAAGCCTTGGAGTAGGATATCATAGGATAGGATCTCTGACTTTAGGTAGTTACTGAATGACTGAAGGAAGGGGCCCTAGAGAACATTTAATCCCTCTCTCCTCATTTTACAGATGAGAAAATTGTAAAAGTCATATAAAGATACTTCAGTTGCACTATTTCGTGAACCTTCTTTAATACTCAGAAGGTTTCACAGAATACTCAAATAATTTCACAGGTAAAGAAATAGAAAATGAAAAGACTAGTTTGTATTAGAGTGTTCTAAAGCTGTCATGTAGAAAGGTCTTCTGAGATATTGTTAATTGGGATTATTGTAGTTTAAAATGTCACATAGTATTTATAAAACATTTCTGTATAAAACTAATGCCTTCTACCTTTTCAAGGTAGTTTCTTAGATAATTCATAAAGATCCCTTTTTTTAAAATGGTATTTTAGACTTTATATATATATTTACTTAGTTTTTGATGTGGACCATTTATAAAGTCTTTATTGAATTTGTTACAATATTGCTGCTGCTTTATGTTTTGTTTTTTTTTGGCCCTGAGGCATGTGGGATCTTAGCTCCCTGACCAGGGATTGAACCTGCACCCCCTGCATTGGAAGGCGAAGTCTTAACCATTGGACCGCCAGGGAAGTCCCAAGATCCCTTTTCCAAAAAATTATCCTGTAGTTAAAACTTTATTTTGTGGCTACCACAGTCCATACTATTAAAAGACATAAAGATATATTCTGGGAATGAGAGTGAAGGAAATGGAAATACAGGTAGACATAAAACTGAAATAAATAGAAATAAAAGGTAACACATAGGAAATTCTAAATGAAAAACGTAGATTAAAAAATTCTAGAGGAAATTAGGATTGGACACCATAGTGGGCTAGGTGTTAGGAGATGGCTCTAGCAAGGGAGAATGATTAGAATTTGATGATACTCTAGATAGAAGAGTAGAACTTAGAAAAGTAAAAAGAAGTGGGTTGGGGGCATGATATGAGCACCAGCATAGAGGAGCCAGAGAACGTACAAGAAGTGAGTAGATCAGTTTACTTTTATAATAACGTTGGTGTAGAACAATAATGGTTGATGAGCTTAAAAGGGATGTTAATGCAATTAAGTCATTTGAATAGTAAATGAAATAGTTTGGACTCTTAGGCAGTCAGGGGCTTTTGAGATCTTTGAGGGGGAGCTGACGTGCAAAGTGGTAGTTTGAGCATATTAAACTGTCGGTGATGTACGTTATGGACAGAAGGAGGAGATTGTCGGAAAAGTCCTCTGTAGGTGATACTGACCTATACTAGGATAGTAACAGGAGAAAGGGATTAATGTGAGTGTGCTAAGAATTCACAACAGGACCTGGTTACGGTGTAGATGTGAGGAGAGACCAAGATAATTTCATGGTTTCTGGTATCTGGGAAAATTGGTGGAAATAGGAAATTCTAGCACGAATGCCATTTTATCAGGAAAAATAGGTTTGGTTTTAGACATAGCAAGTTTTGGATGAGAAAGACATCTAATAATGTTCAGTTAGAGAAGTGAAACTAGGGCCTAGAGTTAGGGCTAGAGTTTGGGGAGTTGATCCCTGTAGAGGTAGGAGTTAACATGTTGAGGGTGAATGAAATCTCAGGCGTTTCAGAGATTGTAGAACAGTGTAGCCTGAAAAGATGTTGGTGCACAGAACTTTAGTGGGGAAAGGAAGAGGACCTGGTGAAGGGTACTTTGAAAAAAATGGTTGGAGAAGTAGGGGAATCTATAAAAAGAAAGCCGAAGGAGAAAAAATTATTGTAGTTTGTTTAAAATAACATTCATTCTCCACCCCCACCCCCACTGCAAAAGCATTACATCTTTAATGTAAGAACTTGGAAAATAAAGAAGAGTACAAATATTTAAAAAGTGTTTACAACACCATTAGCCAGAGAAAACTATTGTAAATATTATGTCTTTAAATTACTGTTTCTTCCTTAATATGTCTATGTGTATTTATATTGATTCCCAAGAGATTGTTTGTTCTTTGCTGCAGATAGTTGGAATAAATAAGGTGACTCAAAAAGAGTTGTTTGTTAACTCTATAGCTTATTTGTTTCTGTAGCTTATCTTCTAAATATTTAATGTATGTAGAATTTATGTTTTTTTTCAAATGACTAATTTTTAAAAAGTTTCAGCCCTAATATTTCACTTTTATTCTTCAGATGATTGCAAAAGGGAAAAATGCATCTGACCTGTTTCCTGCTGTTGTGAAGAATGTGGCCAGTAAAAATATTGAGGTACTGTTTTGATTCATAATTTTCATGATTCCTTTTGTTGTGAAAGAATCATATAATTTTGAGTTACTTTGAAACACAACATATTATAAGATACTTGTGACACTAGATTTTTGATACAATTACAATGTCCATAATCTTAAATAGGTGATATAGAATACAAAGTAGACAATCTTAGCTTTGGAATTTTGGTGGAGAATATGAAAAGTAAAATTGAGATTAATTCACCTGGGTGAAGGGTGGTAACTTGTTGAATATTCTTAGAAGCCAGTTTAGTTGAAATTCTGCTCTAGGGACTTAATTTTAAGATATCATTATGTCCAGTGAAACAGACCTAAATTCCTGCAGTATCAGGGCAGGGATTGAACCCAGGTGTTGTAACTCCAAATCTAGTGCTCTTCCTGGAGCATCTTAGTTCTAATAGACCTTGCCTCAGTATAGTAGGAGGTGAGCAGAAGGCAGGATGTAATGGGAACCTTCAATTACTGGTCCCTGTATAGGCTTGTACATGGAATTTGAAACAGAGGAATTCATAGAACTTTGAGGCCAAGGTAATTAATGTTAGGTCAAATGGACTAATGACTTCTAATAGAGTGCAGAAGAAAAATATGAGCCAGTGTAGAAACCATTGAGAAAGATGAGTAGTATGAAAAGTTCAATGAAGAGAATTAGAGATTGATGTGAGCAAATGCCTTGTATTTCAAAAGAACAGAAGGTTGTAATGAAGAGTGAATGGCCACATCTGTCATGAGTCTCAACTTCAACTGATGTTGGGTAGTGATTGTCTGGGGGTGTGTTGGGAGTGTTTGTTTTTGAGGAGGGTGTGTTTACTAGGAAGTAGTAGGAGGTAGTGATAGGAGCTAGCTAGGAGCTAGCGATATCTGCACGAGAATGAAAATGCCAGCACACATGTTTCATGTTTGCCCATACTAGCAGCTGTGAGCATCAAGAAATAAGCCTAGTCCTCTTTTTCAGTCTGGTAAATTTGGGAGAAGCAGCAGTCTCCATTGACGAATATTTTCAAGGACCTGGTGACATCAGGGCAGGATGTTTTAGGTGGGGGGAAATGGAGTATAAGTAGTAGAAATTAAAGATAAAGAGAAGTTTTTTCACTTAATAATCTAGTATTATTAATATTACTCTTGAAGCTGTACCTCTGTTTATTCTGTAGGTGCTTGCTCTAGGGGCTACAATATATGTATTTAACTTACTACAGTCTACCACTAGGATTTACATATACATTTTTCAGTTATCACAGTCTAGTTTCAAATAATTATACCCCTTCATATATTCTTACATCAGTAAATTTCTACTTGCTCCCTCCAGTCTGTTCCCATTTTATGCATTTTACTTCTAAATATGCTAAAGCACCCTAAATACATGGTTATTATTTTTACTTTAAAGACTCAGTCATCTTTTTAAAAGATTATCAAAGCATAAATAACATGTTATAAACTTCTCGCTTTTAAAGTGTACAGTTCAGTGATGTGTAGTGTATTCACAGAATTGTGCAATCATCACCACCATCTAATTCCACAACATTTTTATCAGCTCAACAAGGAACGTTATATTCATTAGCAGTTATTCCACAACACCCGCTCGCCCTAGGCAACCATTAATTTACTTTTTGTCTCCATGGATTTGCCTACTCTGGGCATTGCATATAAATTGAGTTATACAGTATGTGCTTTTGTGTCTGACTTCTTTCACAGAGCATAATGTTTTCAAGGTTCATCCATGTCATAGTATGCATCATTACTCTATTGCTCCTTTTTTGCTGGATAATATTCTATTGTATGGGTATACTGCATTTTGTTTATTCATCAGTTGATGGACATTTGGGTTGTTTCCACTTTTTGGCGCTTGTCAGTAATGTTGCTGTAAACATTCTGTACAAGTTTTTGTGAGCACATATGTGTTCACTTCTTTTGCATATATACCTTGGAGTGATATTGCTAAGTCATAAAATAACTTTGTGGTTAACATTTTGAGGAACTTCAAAACTGTTTTCCACAGCAGCTGTAACCATTTTATGTTTCCATCAGCAATGTATGTGAGTTCTGGTTTCTCCACATCCTCACCAACACTTATTTTCCTTTTAGTAAAGAAAAATTATTGTCTGTCTTTTAGATTGTATACTGTAGTGGGTGTGAAGTGGTATCTCATTGAAATTTTGATTTACATTTCCTTAATAGAAAATTGTTGAGAATCTATTGGCCAGTTGTATATCTTCTTTAGAAAAATAGCTATTCAGATCCTTTTCCCATTTTATAATTGGGTTGTTGGTCTTTTTATCGTGTATTTTTAACAGTTTTTTATGTATTCTGAATACTAGACCCTTATCTGATGTATGATTTGCAAATATTTTTCTCCTGTTTTGTGGGTTATCCCTTTATTTTCTTGATAATGCCCTTTGAAGCACAGAAGTTTTTAATTTTGATGACAGCTATTGATATATATATATATATTTTTGCTTATGCTTTAGATGTCATATCTAAGAAACTGATGCTTAATTCAAGGTCACAAAGATTTACACTTGTCTTTTTTTCCTAAGAGTTTTATAGTTTTAGCTTTTATATTTAGGACTGTGATCTGTTTGGGGTTAATTTTTGTGTATGGTGTCTTCATGCAACTACTGATCTGCCTTCTGTCAGTATAGTTTTGTTGTTTCTAGAATTTTTTGTAAATCAAATCATACAGTATAGAAGCTGTTGTGTTTGACTTCTTTTACTTAGGCTACTGAGTTTCATCTCTGCTGTTTCATGTATTCATGTTTTGTTCCTTTTTTTGCTATAATATGGATATTTCACAGTTTTTTAATTTACCAGTTGAAATACACTTGGATCAAATAAAATGCTATTTATGGGCATGTATTTTAATTTTTCTTGGGTAAGTACCTAGGCTTAGTTGTGTTGCATTGTCTGGGAAGAATATGTTTAATTTTTAGAAAATAGTACCATGTAGTTTTCCAAAGTGGCTGTGCCCTTTGCATTCCCACTAGGAATGTGTGGAGTTCCAGTCGGTTCATATCCCTTTCAACACTTGATCTTGTTAGAGTCTGACTTCAGCCATTTTGGTGGATGCGTAATGGTGTTTCATTGTGCCTTTAATTGCATTTTGCTGATACTTAGTGGTGTTGAGCATCTTTTCATGATCTTTTTGATCAGTCGTAAAACTTCTCTAAAATATCTGTTCAGATCTTTAACCTATTTTTAATTTTTTTGTCTAGAGTATAAAAATTCTTTATATATTCTGATACAAGCCTTTTGTCAGATTGATGGTTATTTACTATTATTTATTTTTTCCTAGTCTGTAGCTTGCCTTTTTGTTTTCTTAATGTCTTTCAAAGAATAAATGTTTGATTTGATAAAGTACATTTTATCAGTTTTCTTAGTTATACTTGAGGCTTTTTTGTGACCTGCTTGATAAATCTTTGCCTAACCTAATGTTGTGAAGATTTCTCCCAGTTTGTTCTAAAAGTTTAAAAAGTTTTAGCTATTAAATTTTGCACTATGATCCATGTCAGGGGAGAATCCCAAGACTACCCACAGGTTCCCTCATTCTTTGGGCTAATCCACAGGATCTCAGGTTATAGATAGATTCATAGCTATGACTTATTACACTGAAAGATGCACAACAAAAATTAGGCACTGAAAGAGGTGCATGAAGTGAAGTCCAGAGAAAACCAGATGCAAGCTTCTAAGAAGCCTCCCCAGTGATTTTCCCTGTGACATTCGATTCCTCCAGCATCACCTCTGACAAAATGTGTGAAGTGTTGTCTACTAGGAAAGTTCATAAGGGACTCAGTGCCCAAGTCTTTATTGGGGGCTGCTCGTGTACCCATTAACTGCCTAGCACATTCCAGAATTGCAGACTCTCAGAAAGTAAGCACATGTTCAGCATAAACCATATTGTTTTTATGTAAACCACCCTTATCAGTTAGGGAATCGTGGCATTATCTCTGAAGTTCAAGTTCCCAGACAACAGTCAAGGCCAACTTTATAAGTAGGCTTTCTAAGGATAGCAATCTCTGGTCTACTGTGTTAAATCTTTACTACGGAATACATTTCAAATCAGATTTAAAAAAATTAAAGTATAATTGACTTATAATATAAAATTATTTTCAGGTGTACAGCATCACGATTCGATATTTTTATGCATTACAAAATGATCTCGACAATAAAGTCTAATTACCATCTGTTGCCGTACAAAGTTATTACAGTATTATTGACTATATTCCCTATGCTGTACATTACATGACTTATTTATTTTATAACTGAAGTTTGTACCTCTTAATCTCCCTCACCTATTTCACTCATGCCCCTGCCCCTTTCCCCTCTGGCAACCACCAGTTTGTTCTCTGTATCTGTGAGTCTCTTTCTGTTCTGTTTGTTCATTTGTTTTGTATTTAGATTCCTTACATATAAGTGAAATCATATGGTATTTATCTTTCTTTGTCTGACTTATTTCATTTAGCACAATACCTTCTGGATCCATACATGCTGTTGCAGATGTCGAGATTTCATTCTTTTTTATGGCTAATATTCCAGTGTGTGTGTGTGTGTGTGTGTGTGTGTGTGTGTACACACCACATCTTCTTTATTCATTCATCTGTCGATGGATACTTAGGTTGCTTCCATATCTTAGCTATTGTAAATATGCTGCAATGAATATAGGGATCATGTATCAGTATCTTTTTGAATTAGTGTTTTTGTTTTCTTCGAATGTATACCTAAGAGTGGGATTGCTGGATTGTATGGTAGTTCTATTTTTAATTTTTTGAGGAACCTACATTCTGTTTTCCACTGTGGCTGCACCAACTTACAATCCCACCAACAGAGCACAAAGGTTCCCTTTTCTCCACATCCTCACCAATACTTGTTACTTGCTGTCTTTTTTTTTTTTTAAGTTTATTTATTTATTTATTTATGGTTGTGTTGGGTCTTTGTTGCTGGGCACCGGCTTTCTCTAGCTGTGGTGAGTGGGGGCTACTCTTCATTGCAGTGCACCGGCTTCTCATTGCGGTCACTTCTCTTTTTGTGGAGCACAGGCTCTAGGCACACGGGCTCAGTAGTTATGGCTCGTGGGCTCTAGAGCGTAGGCTCAGTAGTTGTGGCCCATGGGCTTAGTTGCTCCGTGGCATGTGGTATCTCCCCAGACCAGTGCTCGAACCCGTGTCCCCTGCGTCGGCAGGCAGATTCTTAACCACTGTACCACCAGGGAACTCCCTGTCTTTTTGATAATAGTCATTCTGACACATGTGAGGTAATAACTCATTGTGATTTTAATTTGCATTTCCCTGATGATTAGTGATGTTGAGCATCTTTTCATGTGCCTGTTGGCCATCTGTAGGTCTTTGAAAAATGTCTGTTCAGGTCCTCTGCCCATTTTTTATTTGGATTGTTTGTATTTTTTTGATGTTGAGTTCTGTGAGTTCTTTATATGTTTTTGATATTACCCCCTTATCAGTTACATCATTTGCAAATATCTTCTCCCATTCAGTAGGTGGCTTTTTTGTTTTGTTGATAGTTTCCTTTGCTGTACAAAAGCTTTTTAGTTTGATGTAGTCCCGTTTGTTTGTTTTTGCTTTTGTTTCCCTTGCCTGAGGAGACATATCCAAAAAATATTGCTAAGGTCCATGTCAAAGAGCAATACTTATACTTTCTTCTAGGAGTTTTATGGTTTCAGGTCTTAAATGTAAGCCTTTACTCCATTGTGAGTTTCTTTTTGTATATGGTGTGAGAAAGTAGTTCAGTTTAATTCTTTTGATTGTAACTGTCCATTTTCTGAACACCATTTATTGAAGAGGCTGTCTTTTCCCCATTGTGTATTCTTGCCTCCTTTGTCATAGATTAATTGACCATATAATGGTGAGTTTACTTCTGGGCTTTTTATTGTGTTCCATTGATTTAGGTGTCTGTTTTTGTGCCAGTACTATACTGTTTTGGTGACTGTAGCCTTGTAGTATAGTTTGAAATCAGGGAGCGTGATACCTCCAGCTTTATACTTTCTCAAGATTGTTTTGGCTGGGTCAAATTAGATTTTGTGTGTGGTATGAGGTAAGATTTGCAATTCATATTTTTCTCAGATATTCAGCTATTCTGTCACCATTTATAAAGAAGACTATATCTTTTTCCAGTTGAATTACCTTGCCACTTTTGTGAAAAATTTTGGCCATATAAGTGCGAGCATATTTCTGGACTCTGTTCTGTTCCATTGATCTGTATGTGCGTCGTTGTGCCTATACTGCACTGTCTTGTAGCCTTACAGTAAGTCTTGAAGTGAGGTAGTATAAGCACTCCAGTCTTGTTCTGTTTTCAGCCTTGTTTTGACTAACCTGGGTCTTTTGTCTTTCTGTAAAAGTGTTAAAATCAGCATGCCAATTTCTCCAAAAGCCTGTTAACTTTGATTTTGTTTACAGTGAGTTTGTAAATCAATTGGAGGGAATGCCACCTCCACCATATAAGTCTTCCAGTCCTTGAATATGGTCTTCTGTAATTTCCCTTTGTAGTGTTTTATAGGTTTTGGTGTACAAGTTTTGAACATTTTGCACATCAGTTTAGTTTTGAGTAGGTTTTGAATGCTGTGTTTTTTAAAATATTTATTTATTTATTTATTTTTGGCCGCGTCTGGTCTTGGTTGCAGCACAAGGGCTCCTCATTGCAGCACGCCGGCTTCTCTCTAGTTGTGGTGCGCAGGCTCAGCAGTTGCGGCACATGGGCTTAGTTGCCCTGTGGCATGTGGAATCCCAGCTCCCCAACCAGGGATCGAACCCTCGTCCCCTGCATTGGAAGGCAGATTCTTAACCACTGGGACCACTAGGGAAGTCTCTTGAATGCTATTTTAAATAGAGTTGTCTTTTTAATTTCATTTTCCAATTGGTCATTGCTAGCAAAATCAATTCTGATTTTGTGTATTGATCTTGTGTCCTTGCTAAATTCACTTATCCTGATAGCTATTTTTTTTTCCTGATAGCTATTTTATCGATTTCTTAGACTTTGATACAGAAATAATTATACCATATGTGAATATAATTTTACTTCTTTTGTATCCTATATGCCTTTTTCTTGTCATATTACACTGAGTACAATCTATATTACAATGTTGAATAAAAGCAATGATAGTGGTTTTCATTGCCTTGTTCCTGATGTAGAAAGCATTGAGCCATTTACCATAGAATATGATACAAGCTATAGGTTTTTTGCAGATGCCTTTAAGCATATTGAGGAAGTTCTTTTTATCCCTTGTTTGCTGAGAGTTTTTTATATGAATGAATGTTGAATTTTGTCAAATCTTTTTTCTGTAAGTACTGAAATTATCATAGGATTTTTCTCTATTCTCTTCGTATGATAAATGACTGGGACTAATTTTTAAATATTAAACCTTTCTGTTCCTGGGATAAATCCCTAATGGCTATGGTGTATTAATCTTTTAGTGTATTGTTAGAATCGATTTGCTAACTTTTGTTAGGAGTTTTGCATCTATATCTTATTGAGGGATTCTTTTTGTTGTTTCATGATGACTTTGGTTTTGATATCAGGGTAACCAGTTAATACTGGATTTTAAAAATGAGTGGGAGATGGGCTTCCCTGGTGGCGCAGTGTTTGAGAATCCACCTGCCAATGCAGGGGACACGGGTTCGAGCCCTGGTCCGGGAAGATCCCACATGCTGCAGAGCAACTAAGCCCGTGGGTCACAACTACTGAGCCCACACGCCTCGAGCCCGTGCTCTGCAATGAGAGAAGCCACCACAATGAGAGAAGCCTGCACACTGCAACTAGAGAAAGCCCATGCGCAGCAACGAAGACCCAACATAGCCAAAACAATAAATAAATTTATTAAAAAAAAAATGAGTGGGAGAGTGTTTCTCCTTTTTTCTCTGAAAGAAAATGTGTAGAATTGGTATTGTTTCATTCTATCTAATAATACCAAAGAATTGGTATTATTTCATTGTTACTATGATGTCATCTGGGCTTGGAATTTCTTTTATGCGAAAGTTTTAAATTATGAATTCGAGTTGTTTATTGGTATAGGCCCGTGTGGAAACTAAACTCAGCAGGCTTGGGTTGTGCAAACCCTGAACATTTCCAGGTCTGTTTTCTTTTTTTATTTTTCTTTTTATTTATTTATGTCTGCGTTGGATCTTTGTTGCTATGCATGGGCTTTCTCTAGTTGTGGCGAGCGGGGGCTACTCTTCGTTGCGGTGTGTGGGCTTCTCATTGCGGTGGCTTCTCTTGTTGCGGAGCACGAGCTCTAGGCACATGGGCTTCAGTAGTTGTGGCACGTGGGCTCAGTAGCTGTGGCTTGTGGGCTCTGAGCGCAGGCTCAGTAGTTGTGGTGCACGGGCTTAGTTGCTCCGCAGCATGTGTGATCTTCCCGGACCAGGGATTGAACCCGTGTCCTCTGCATTGACAGGTGGATTCTTAACCACTGTGCCACCAGGGAAGCCCTCCAGGTCTGTTTTCATGATTGTTTATTGGTTGGCTCTGGTGAACTGATCTCTTTGAGTGTTCTGTCAGATAAGAGTGAGCCATGCTCTGTCAGTTTATCCAAATAATATATACTAAAAGTGTTTGTGGTAAACACCTGCTTTCCTTATCATGGTCTGGAGCTTCAGTTACTGATCTCTTACTTCCTGATGACAATATATGTAGGCATACAGTGCCTGCATGGTTGATCCCTAATAAAAACCCTGGACCGTCTGTCTTAAGCAAGATTCCCTGGTTGGCACCACTTTGTACGTGTTGTCACACGTTGTTGCTGAAGGAAGTATTTTTATGTGACTATGCTTGTGGGTGGACTCTTAGAAGCTTGTACCTTGTGTCCTCTGGACTTCACCCCATGTGCCTTTTCCTTTTGCTGATTTTACTATATATCCTTTCACTGTAGTGAACCATAACCATGAGTGTAACAACTTTCTGGGTCCTGTGAGTCCTTCTAGGCAGTCATTAAGCCTGAAGGTAGTCTTGGTGGATCCCTAACACAGCGCTATTTAGATTCTCTATTTCTTATTGGATTGTGTTAGTAATTTTTCTTTTAAGAAATGAATCTGTTTCATCTAGGTTGTTTATTGGCATAAAGTTGTTAATTATAGTTCCTTAGTATCCTTTTAATGTCTGTAGCTTCTGTAGTGATGTTTCCTCTTTCATTCCTGATATTGGTAATTTTGTCTTTTCTTCCTTTTTCTTCATCAGTTTATCTAGAGGATTATCAACTTTATTGACTTAAAAAAACCCAGCTTTTGGTTTTATCAATTTTCTGTTTCCTGTGTCATTGATTTCTTTTTGGTATGATTATTGACTTTTGTATTTATCTTTTTATTTCATCCTTCTACTTAATTTGGGTTTTTGTTGTTGTTTTCTATCATCTTGAGTTGGGAACTCAGATCAAATCTTTCTGTGAATATAAGGCTTTAATACTGTGTCTTTTCCTCTAAGCACTGCTTTAGTTACTTTCCTGAATTTTTACTTGATTTGTTTTCATTGTCATTCAGTTAAAAATATTTTCTTTTTTTTCATTTCTATCATTTTTAATAGCACTTTACAATTCTCTACGTACTTTTTAAGAATTTTTATTTATTTATTTTTGGCTTCATTGGGTCTTTGTTGCTGTGCACGGGCTTTCTTTAGCTGCGGAGAGCAGGGCTACTTTTCATTGCAGTGTGTGGGCTTCTCACTGTGGTGGCTTCTCTTGTTGTGAAGCACGGGCTTTCGGCACGCGGGCTTCAGTAGTTGTGGCATGTGGGCTCTAGAGCTCAGGCTCAGTAGTTGTGGTGCATGGGCTTAGTTGCTCTGCGGCATGTGGGATCTTCCAGAACCAGGGCTCAAACCCCTGTCCATTGCATTGGCAGGCGCCAATAACCTGTGGTGCGTAACCACTGCACCACACCACCAGGTAAGTCCTCTATGTACTTTTTAAAATTCTTTCTTTAATTGAAGTATAGTTGATTTACAATGTTGTGTTCATTACTGCTGTACAGCAAAGTGGTTCAGTTATATACACACACACATAAATATACATTCTTTTTTTAAAATATTATTTTCCATATGGTTTATCATAGGACAATGAATATAGTTCTCTGTGCTATACAGTAGGACCTTGTTGTTTATTCATTATATATAAAAGTTTACATCAGCTAACCCCAAACTCCCGCTCCATCCATCCCCCTAAAAATATTTTCTTATTTTATGATTTCTTTTTTGACTTATGGTGTATTTAGGAGTATGTTGTTTAATTTCCAGATATTGGGGGAGGGTTATCTCATTATCTTATATTGTTATTGCTTTGTAATATAATTCCTTTTTAGTCAGGAAACATCATTCTCTTAAAATTTTATGAAGACTTGTTTATAGCTAATCATCTAGTTTGTTCTGGTATGCATATCACGTGCAGTGGAAAAGAATGTGTATTCCACTTTGGGTTGTAATGTTCTATAAATATTATTTAAGCAAATGTGTTGTTTAGATTTTAAAATGTTTTTACTGACCTCTTGTCTAGATGTTCTACCAGTTGCTGAGAGAGGGATCTTAAATCTCCCAATCATGATCCTGGAATTGTTCATTTTTCCCTTTAATTTAGTCATTTTTTGCTTATATTTTGAAGCACTCCTATTAGGCATAGCTCTTTTCAGGTGTTCCTGATGAATTGCCCCTTTATCCTAAAATAAACCCTTCTTTTTCTCTGGTAATACTTTTTTGTCTTAAAGTCTATTTGATTTCTTGTTATTAATATTGTCATTCCAGCCTTCTCATCGCTTTGTATGGTATATCCTGTTTTCATTCATTTGTTCCTAGCCCGTGTCTTCATATCTATTTGTGTCTCTTATTGACAGCATCTAGTTCCATGTTTTTCCCACCCATTCTGTCAGCCTCTGCCTTTTAATTGGAGTGTTTATTCTGTTAACACTTGATGTATTTATTGATGTGGTTGGATTGGAGTGTAGTATTACATGATTTCTTTTTTAAAATTTGTCTTCTTTATTTTTGTTCCTCTCTTCTTCTTTTCCTCCTTTTTATAGAGGAAATCACACTTAAATGTTTCCTGTTTTTATTTTTAACCTGTACTTCTTTGCATTTTTTTAAAGTGTTGGCTGTATCCATTCTTAACTTTTCACAGTTGGATTATAGTTAATGCTGCACTTCTTCACATAAAATATAGAAATCTTGCAACTGTATACATCCGTATCTCTCCTTTTATGTTTTAGTTATTAATTTATCACATTTATATAAGTTAAAAGCATCACAAGGGACTTCCCTGGTGGCACAGTGGTTAAGAATCCACCTGCCAATGCAGGGGACACGAGTTCAAGCCCTGGTCCATGAAGATCCCACATGCCGTGGAGCAACTAAGCCCATGCGAGCCAAGCTCACAGCTACTGAGCCTGCGCTGTAGAGCCCGCGAGCCACAGCTACTGAGCCTGCATGCCACAACTACTGAAGCCTGTGCGCCTAGAGCCCATGCTCCTCAACGAGAAAAGCCACCACAATGAGAAGCCTGTGCACCACAACTAGAGAAAGCTCACCTGCAGCAGAGAAGACCCAACACAGCCATAAATAAACAAACAAATAAATAAAAAATAAGCAAGCATCATAAAACAGTACAATTTTTCCCTTAAATATCAATACTTATGACATAAAGAAATTAAAAGAAAAAACAGAAAAGAGTATCATTTATTAAGATATTTATCCTGTCCAGTGTTCTCTTTGACTTCTAAGGATCCAAATTTCTATCAGTATCATGATCCTCCTGCCTTAAGACCTTCTGTTGGCTTTTTCTGTAATGGAGGTCTGCTAGTGATGAATTCTCTTACTTTTATCTGAAAATGTTTGCATTTTACCTTCATTCCTAAAGAATTATTTCATTGGTCATAGACTTCTGGATTAATAGTTTCTTTTTGTTTCAGCATTTTAAAGATGCTTTGAAGACTCTTCTGCCCTCCATAATTTCTTATGTAAAGTCCCTGTTAACTGGATCATTCATCTTCCTATGTAATTTGTAATTTTTCTCTTGACACTTTCATGTTTTACTCCATCTTTGGCTTTTGGTAGTTTGACTTTGGTGTACCTTGGTGTGATCTTATTCCTGTTCATTTGGTTTTGTGTGTGTTGAGCATCTTAGTTCTATAAATTACTGTCTTTGATCAAAAGTAGGAAATTTGGGGCCATTATTTCTTTTCTTTTTTTTTCTTTCTATAAATTTTTTTATTTTTATTTTTGGCTGCATTGGGTCTTTGTTGCTGCACACAGGCTTTTCTCTAGTTGGGGCGAGCGGGGGCTACTCTTCGATGTGGTGTGCGGGCTTCTCATTGGGTGGCTTCTCTTGTTGAGCATGGGCTCCAGGCACACAGGCTTCAGTAGTTGTGGCACTCGGGCTCAGTAGTTGTGGCTCGCAGACTCTAGAGAACAAGCTCAGTAGTTGTGGCACACAGGCTTAGTTGCTCCACAGCATGTGGTATCGTCCCAGACCAGGACGCGAACCCATGTCCCCTGCATTGGCAGGTGGATTCTTAACCACTGTGCCACGAGGGAAGCCCTGGGCCATTATTTCTTCAGATAATATTTGCCCCCTTCTCTTTTCTCTTTCTGGTATTGAAATTACATATATATTATATTGTTTTATTTTTGCCTGACAACGTATGAAACTTTGTTGGTTTTTTAAGATCTTTTTTTGTGTGTGTTGTTTACATTAGGTAATTTTTACTCACCTGTTTTCAAGTTTGCTTACTCGTTCTTCTGTCCTCTGCATTTGATTAAGTACATTCATTTTCATTTTAGAAATTGTATTTTTTCATTTTAGAATTTCAGTTTGTCCTTTTTTTATCCTTTCTGTCTCTTTGCTGAGATTTCCTCTATTCTTTATTAACGGAAAGCACATTTTCTTTTACTGAAGTGTAATAGTAGCTCTAAAATCCTCGCCTGCTAGTTCCAGTATGTTTTTCTCAGGCTTTCGTTTAGTTAATTTCCTTTTCTTGTGTGCATATGTTCCATTTCTTTAGTTTTTCATATATTGGGTAATTTGAGTTGTATCTTTTGACATTATGAATATTAAATTATGTTGATTCTGTATTCTTTTACATTTACTCCATAGGTGGTGTTTTTGTTTTAGAAAGCAGTTATTTTGACAGGGTTCAAATTGCAAATTCTGTTGCTTAGGCAGCAACTTCAGTCTCATATTTTTTGTCTTTTGCTGAGCTGCTTTGAGTCTATTCTGATCTTGCATGGTTCAGGAGTTTGATAGATGTGGGTAGAGATTACTTGAAGAGTAATTATGATTCATATTGTCCTGATTTTTGTTTAAATTGTGTTGGGTTTTCTTGTGATGCACAATTAAGTTATATGGAATCATTTGATTCTTTCAAAGCATACTTTTAATCTTTAGTAGGGGATACGGAAACACCTTTAGTCTAATGTAATCCCATTATTAAAGCAATGCCCTTCTTAGGATTCTGCTCAATGATACATGTATTTATGAGATACTTTCTCTCTGGCTGGTGGGAATATGAACTTTTCCCAGCTTTTTGTGATCTTTGAGACCTGTTCTGCCTACTTCTTTCCAGTGTTTTTTGGTCTGGCCTCAGGTAGTTTCATCTTACTCATGTGCATGACAGTGCTTAGCCCACGGTAGATGGTACTTCTCCCCAGAATGCATTCTCTCTCTCTCTCTCTGAAGTGCCCTCCTCTTTGTTATTCTGCTCTGCAAATTCTAGCAACCTTGGCCTCTGTGAACTTTGATCACTGTCTCCTCAGCACAGTGAGTCTTCTGGATTCTGTTTGAGTTGCCTCCCTTTCCTGGTAGACTTACCGACAGTTGAAGGACTCACATGGATTTTTTTCCCTCTCTCAGGGTTCACAGTAATGTGCTGCCTGTTGTCCAACATACGAAAACTTCTGTTTCATTTTTTGCCCCTGATTTTCTGTTTCATTAAGGTAGGAAGGGTAAATCAGATATCTCAGTTATTATTTCTATATTATAGCTTTTTATCATAATCTGTAAATATTTTTAAAACCTTAAAATATACGGAATGTTACCAGTCAAATGAAAACATTAGTCTCAGTTTTCCCTACTTTCCATGCAGAATTTTCAGTTTGTAACTGGTGACATAACTTGAAAATTCTCTTCTTCTTTTCCGTCCTTACATCAGAGTTCTGTAACGGTGTCTTGTAATGCTTTATAGCCAGAATATACCGAGTGAGCCACATGTCATTAGCAGTTTTATAGTCAGTACTTAGGTATTCATAGTTTGAAAAACAAGGCATCTTCTAATGAAAAGATTGCATCGGTACAAGAAAAACAGTGTATAGGGCTTCCCTGGTGGCGCAGTGGTTGAGAGTCCGCCTGCTGATGCAGGGGACACGGGTTTGTGCCCCGGTCCGGGAAGATCCCACATGCCGCGGAGCGGCTGGGCCTGTGAGCCATGGCCGCTGAGCCTACGCGTCCGGAGCCTGTGCTCCGCAACGGGAGAGGACACAACAGTGAGAGGACCGTGTACTGCAAAAACAAAACAAACAAAAAAACAGAGTGTATAAAATAATCATGACCTGAGAATGATGGTAGAATTTTTTAAGTGGAGCAATAAGATCAGCCAGGTCACACTTCATTTGTATTATACAAACACAAGGTTGATACGATGTAGACTCTAAGCTATTATTTTTACAATGTGAAGTAGATTGGGTGTTATTGTGTCTCATATAAGGAAAATGAGTAGTTTAAATAATCTTGCATTTGCATGTTCAAAATCTGGAAAAGTACACTGAAGTATATGTTATACAGTTTCTAGAGTACACATTTCTATATACAAAATGAATTATTTTCCTATCATAACTTTTTTATTAGAATAATTTATATTATAGAATTTTAAAGATATGTACTTTAAAACTACTTTTTAGATACATTTTAAAGTACACTTCATTTTTTTGTTAGATAGTAAGTACATTACATATTTCAAATAGGTGAATTTTGCTGCCAAAATGAATAGGCATTATAAAGTGAATTTGACTAACTTGGGTAAATTAAAATCAAAACACTTGTACACTTATTGTCAACTTAGGAACTAAGATAAATTAATTAATATTGGATTTAAATAACTTGATAAACCATCCTTTCTAAGATTCTAATTAATGGGAGAAGTCTAGACTGCACATGTAATCTTATAGTATTTGCAAAGTTTACTTATGATTTATTTAGTAGATACTTATTAAGCTTGTTACCATGTAAATATAATTGAGTTATTTGTAGTGAGGTGGATGGACCTAGAGACTTGTCATACAGAGTGAAGTAAGTCAGAAAGAGAAAAACAAATACCGTATGCTAACACATATGTATGGAATCTTAAAAAAAAAAATGGTTCTGAAGAACCTAGGGGCAGGACAGGAATAAAGACGCAGACATAGAGAGTGGACTTGAGGACACTGGGAGGGGGAAGGGTAAGCTGGGGCGAAGTGAGAGAGTGGCATGGACATATGTACACTACCAAATGTAAAATAGATAGCTAGTGGGAAGCAGCTGCATAGCACAGGGAGATCAGCTCAGTGCTTTGTGGCCACCTAGAGGGGTGGGATAGGGAGGGTGGGAGGGAGACGCAAGAGGGAGGAGATATGGGGATATATGTATATGTATATCTGATTCACTTTGTTATAAAGCAGAAACTAGCACACCATTGTAAAGCAATTATACTCCAATAAAGATGTTAAAAAATAAATGAAATAAAAAGTTTATTAAAAAATACAATTCTGAATTGATAGTTCAGTTAAACTGTCTTTGACTTGTTATGGCCATGATATCTGAGCTTCTAATTTGATATGTACATTAGTTTTATGGCTTCTGGTATAAGAAAGTTCAAGTAGCGGAAAAAGAAAAATCAAGATTTCACTTAGAAAATTTGTGAGCTGTAGGTAAAGCTTGTCTTAGCGTTACTGGGAATACAGTCTCTCAGTAGCAACAATGATTGCTAACACTTAAAAAATGCCGTCTGTGCTAGGTTGTTAACGCCTTACTTATATCAACTCATTTTATCCTCACAAATAACCCTGTGAAGTTGGTTCTTTCATTTTCCATATTTTCCATATGAGGATAAGGTAGCAGTGAGGTTAGATTATCTGACCAAGGTCACACAGCTACTATGTGGCAGTCAGAATCCAAAGCCAGGTAGCTTGGCTTCAGAAATCATTTTAGGTCATTCCTCTTTTAGAGCCATCCTTCCTGTTTGATTCTGTCCTCCTCTTTCTTCTTTAGTGTCTTTGACCTCTTATCATCATCTGGTATTAGCTATCCTTTGGAGGTATCTGGCATTGTTATAATTTTTTATTTTATTGAAGTATAATTGATTTACAATGTGTTAATTTCTGCTGTACAGCAGCATGATTCAGTTATACATATGTATATGTATTTTTTCATATTCTTTCCCATTATGGTTTATCACAGGATATTGAATATAGTTCCCTGTGCTGTACAGCAGGACCTTGTTGTTTATCCATACTATATAACAGTTTGTATCTGCTAATCCCAAACTCCCAATCCATCCCTTCCCCTCTCCTCTCCTCTCCCATTTGGAAACCACAGGTCTGTTCTTTATGTCTGTGAGTCTCTTTCTGTTTCATTGATAAGTTCATTTGTGTCACATTTTGGATTCCACATGTAAGTGACATCATATGGTATTTGTCTTTCTCTTTATGATTTACTTCACTTAGTATCATAATCTCTAGATCCATTCATGTTGCTGCAAATGGTATTATTTAATTCTTTTTTGTGGCTGAGTAGTATTCCATTGTATATACCTACAACATCTTGTTTATTCATTCGTCTGTCGATGGACATTTAGGTTGTTTCCATGTCTTGGCTATTGTGAACAGTGCTGCTATGAACATAGGGATGCATGTATCTTTTCAAATTATAGTTTTGTCTGGGTATACACCCAGGAGTGGGATTGCTGGATCCTATGGCAACTCTTAGTTTTTTGAGGAACCTCCATACTTTTTTCTAGAGTGGCTGTACCACTTTACATTCCCACCAACAGTGTAGGAGGGTTCCCCTTTCTTCACACCCTCTTCTGCATTTGTTATTTATAGATTTTTTTTTTTTAAGAATCAATTTTATCTATCCATCTATTTATTTATGGCTGTGTTGGGTCTTCGTTGCTGCACATGGGCTTTCTCTAGTTGCATCGATCGGGGCCTTCTCTTCCTTGCCATGTGCAGACTTCTCATTGTGGTGGCTTCTCTTGTTGTGGAGCACGGGCTCTAGGCACGTGGGCTTCAGTAGTTGTGGCTCGTGGGCTAGAGCACAGGCTCAGTAGTTGTGGCACGCAGGCTTAATTACTCCACGGCATGTGGGATCTTCCCAGACCAGGGATCGAACCTGTGTTCCCTGCATTGGCAGGCAGATTCTTAACCACTGCTCCACCAGGAAGTCCCTGTAGATTTTTTTAATGATGGTTATTCTGACTGGAGTGCAGTGGTACCTCATTCTAGTTTTGATTTGCATTTCTCTAATATTTAGTGATGTTGAGCACCTCTTCATATGCCTGTTGACCATCTGTATGTCTTCTTTAGAGAAATGTCTATTTAGGTCTTCTGCCCATTTGGGTATAAATTTTTTATGTTTTAGATGTGGGTAGAAATGACCAAGTCCTGAGATATTGGTAATAAGTTATGCTGTAAGTAGTTCACTCTGGAATTCCAGTCTTCTTGTTGTAAACAGAAAATTCTGTACTGTTTATTATTTATTCAGGGCTGTTGGTAATGTTCAGATAGTTATCAACAGTAGAACTTTTCTATTCATCTTTATCCTTTACAATCAGATTCTGGTATGCTATCTAATGTTCTGTAAAAAAAATGTCACTATAAACATAATTACAGTAGTCTCCCCTTCCTTGTGGTTTCACTTTCCACGGTTTCAGTTACCTGTGGTTAGCAGTCCAAAAATATTAAATGGAAAATTCCGGAGATAAACAATTCATAAGTTTAAATTGCACACTATTACGAGTAGTGTGATGAAATTTTGTGCTGTTCTGTCTGGGATCCCCAACCATTGACATCATCTGCTCCTGACGTCTAACCATTGACACTGTCATGCTCAGTGATCCAGGATCACCTAGAGCAGATGATCCTCCTTCTGATGTACCATCAGAGGGTCAGTAGTAGCCTAGCCCTGCATCACAATGCCTACTTCATTCACCTTACTTCATCTTATCACATAGACATTTCATCATCTCACATCACCACAAAAAGAAGGGTAAGTGCAGTCCAATATGAGAGAGAGAGAAAGAGAGAGAACACATTCACATAACTGTTATTAAAGTATATTCTTACAACTGTTCTATTTTATTACTAGCTATTGTTGTTAGCCTCGTACTGTGCCTAATTTATAAATTAAACTTTATCATAGGTATCTGTGTATAGGAAAAAACATAGTGTATATAGAACTTGGTAGCGTCCATAGTTTCAGGCATCTACTGGTTGTCTTAGAACGTATCCCCCACAGATAGAGGGGGACTACTCTATTGATCTATTTGTTTTGGATTTTTTTTGTTCTTGAAATACCTTGTTAGTTCTTGGAAACATGCTTAATCCTCTAATGTTGTGGGAAAACTGACATAAGCTTCTTAAAATTTGTGTTCAGAATTGATTGATGTTTCATTGTTATCAAGTACAAAATTTCATTTTTACCAGTACATACTGCCTTAGACACACAGTTGAGCTGTACGTCATCTGCCATTCGATGTCAAATGATACCAAAAGTGACCTAGTAAGCCATAGTACTAAAATAATCAAAGGTTTAGTCAATAACTCATGAAGTTTGATGTACTAGTATTGATAAACTAATTAAACAGATCTGCCTGTGTTCTTCCAGCCTACTGGGGCTCTGCTATGATTAGCTTTACAGCAAGGAATATTGTAACACTGAATGAAAGTAACTGATAAGAGAATGGTGTAGTCACGGAGCTTTAAGTACTCCCATTTCTGATCACAGAATGGTTTCAGGGAAAGTAGGCTTTCTCTGCACACCTGCAGCCAGTCAGTGCATAGGCCTCTTGTGGTCAATTTTGATTGATTCTTAGAACTAGAACAAATTTAGTGTTTTGCAGCCTTCTGTGATTTAATAACGTTATGCTTTTTGCTATAACAGTCACAATAATCCTTCTCCAATAGTGAGTAATTATAACAGTGCCTGGTAGCTCAGCTGTGGTTTGAACGTTTCAGTGTTCCCAGTATAAACTCCTGGATATATTCTGGAGTTCATAATTCAGCTTTACAAGTTGGCTGTACGGTTAAGTAAGTAAAGGTGTTGCTGAGAAAATACATCCCAAGAAGATGATGGGGTGGGTGGATCCTAACCCATTCTTGTTTCAAAAGTTTCCTGAGAACTGTAGACTGAGATCCGAATATAATTGGTAAAGAGAAATAATATTTTAAATGATTAATTTTCTAAAAAAACCCAACAAGTTAAAGACTTTTGAGGCAGTCTTAATACCTATTGTTTTCTCACAGTATGTTGATGTCCTTTTAGACATCTACTTCATGAATTATATCTATTGGTGGTAAGTTAGACCCTAGGTATAGCAATCTAATGGGAAATGTCTTTTTTCTTTTTCCAGTCTCTCATTGGGCTGTGATGTTGCATTCAGCTGATAATTATTGGGCTTTTACTATATTGCCAGGCTATGTGATAGGTTGTGGGAGTATATAGATTAATAAGGAATGGTTCCGGTACTAAATAACCTCATGTTCATTCCAAGGTGAATTTGAGAAATATCTTATTTAAAATACATCTTGTGTGTTGATTTGATATATTTAAATTGGTATAAATCAGTCAACCAGCAAGTGTTGGTTGCTTTTTGGCACTGTTGTAACTTAGGAACTTTTTTTTTTTTAACATCTTTGTTGGAGTATAATTGCTTTACAATGGTGTGTTAGTTTCTGCTTTATAACAAAGTGAATCCCATCTATGCATATACATATATCCTTAACTTAGGAACTTTAAAATCTGGTTGGGGAGAAAATCATTTATAACTCAAACAATTAGATAAGTGCTTCTAAACTGAGATTTAAGAATTTTTAAAATTTATATTTCCATTTAAATATAATCTAAAACATTGGGTATATTTTGGATCATTTGGTTGCCATCTTGTATACTAGTACCACGTAATATTGGAACCCATTTTTTGTATTCTTGTGTGAGATCACTTGATTCCATGATCATTTGAAAATTTCATGGACTTTAAGGAGCCTAAGTGGGTTGATATCATCTGTAGATGAGTGGTCACTTGGGTGAGACTGCTTTTCATTGATTGGCACTAAGAGGTGTGTGTTTTTAGAGTGAATTTGTTCCTGATTGGCCAATGTTCAGAAGCAAGGGGCTGTCACAGTTTGGTTGACTTGCAAAAACTTGTTGATTTAGCTGAGTTTTTGTCTATTGAACAGGTTTAAAATAGTTCTGGTGGCTACATGTTACCAATGCTATAGAAAAAGCCATCATAGGAATGTGGGAACTTAAAAATATTTTCAGTTTCAGATTGTTTATAATGAACATTTTAAAATACTTTTATAATCAGAGAAAGTACTATTATTCTGTGTTGGAGGATGTCTAGAAAGATGAGATTCACCCCTAAAATGAAAATGTCTTTATTGTTTTATCTGAATATAAAATTAGTATTCATTGTAAAAAATTAAATAATATAGAAAGATGTAAAGAGTGAGGGTCACTGGTTAATGCCGTCACCCAGAGCTAGTCACTGTTAACATTTTACTATATAAATTTTTTCAACTTTTGTGCTTACCTGGTTTGAATCCTGGTTCTTCATTTAATAGATTTCTATATTGGTCAAGTTACTTAACTTCTCTGTGCTTCGGTTTCTTCACCTGTAAAACAGGAAAGGTAATACCTGTTCATTGAGTTGTGAATATAAAATGAATTAATCTAAATATAACATGTAGAACAGTGCCTGACACATAGTTAAGTGTATAAATATTTGCTACTATTACCATATAATGTCCATTCTAAGACATCTGTTTTCTATTTTAAAGTTTATGCAGTTGGAACTTATCTTAACAATTGAGGGTGGCTTACAATTGGCAGGGTTTTTTCTTCCTCTCTTTGAGGTCTGTAAAATTATGTACATCTTACAATTGGTGGTTTATCTTAGTGATAAAATACAATATATGTGTATCTATTTTTTATTAACACAGAAGTGCGATCATACAGTGCATACTGTTTTGCACCCTTAAAATTTTTTACAAGGACATATTTTCAATGTCAAGTACAGATTTACTTAATTATATATAGTGACCACATAGTACAGCATTATATGGATGTACTGTAATTTGTTGTACTGTTCCTCTCTTAGTGGAAATTTTATTGTTTCATTTTTGCTTTTGTGGAAGATTTTGATTAGTAGAACTTGGGAGAAAGTAGGATTGATAAACTGAGTGGAGATTGAGACAAAAAGTCAAGTTATATTTGGGGACTCTTCCTTGTTTGACTTTAAACGAAGATTATGGGCTGTATTGAATACTGAGTTAAGGATTTTAGGTTTCGTTTTTAAGATTTTGTGGATCTATTCAGCACTGAAGAGTAATTGGAAATATGTTTTTTGTTAGTTTCACCTATAACCCTGTCAATATAGTACAGACGAATCGATGGCTTTCATCTTAAAATGGTGTTTAGCATTTTATCAATGATAAAGACGCAGAAAGTATGTTCATTAAGTTTTCACTTGTGTCCATGAAATTATGAAGAACAGCAAAATAGGTTCAATTAAAGATTAAGATCTAAAATTATCTGAGGAGGGTGCTGTGATGTGTTGAATTTAAGTTGTTGAAAATGTCTATAGGTAAGTAAGATATTTCCCTCCTTTTAAAAGAAGAAACCTTACTAGGACGATTACTCGAGTATGGATTGATTTAGTCAGTAGCGCATTTGGAAAAAGTATATGGGTTTTTTGTTTGTTTGTTTGTTTTTTTGCGGTACGCGGGCCTCTCACTGTTGTGGCCTCTCCCGCTGCGGCTCCGGACGCGCAGGCCCAGCGGCCATGGCTCACGGGCCCAGCCACTCCGCGGCATGTGGGATCCTCCCAGACCGGCGCACGAACCCGTGTCCCCTGCATCGGCAGGCGGGCTCTCAACCACTGCGCCACCAGGGAAGCCCTCGCTTTTTTTTTTCAAAATCTTAACTAGTTTGTCTTGCTTAGACTTCATTTGTAGTTTGGAGTGCTGTACTGAAAAAAACATAGACAAATTGAGTGAGTTCAGAAGGGAACAGACAGGATGGTGAAGGAACTCAAAACACTGCTGTGTCAAGGGAAATTGGACTGTAAGGGAGAGAAGGCCATGACAGTTGTCTTTAAAGAAGTCCAGATTGGTTACTGTGATATAAAGTATGGCACAGTATAGCACTGTTTTCCTTTTCAGCATTGATTCCACCTATTTCCAGCTACTTCCCCTCATTTCCCATGCTCTTTGAACATTCCATTAACTTTTAGATATGTACTATGGGGATATATCAGAAAATTAATCAAGCAATGGTATCTGAAGATATTTGAGAAGGGAGATACAAGCTACAAGCAGTGTCAGAAGGAAGCAGTCGAAGAATTTCAACTCAAATTCCAATTTTCATTTAATTTTTCTGCTCATCATAATTTTGTTATAAATTTAGTGATTAAATTGACTTTGAAAACAGTTTTCAGAACACACTTCCATCCTTTTGGAATTTTTATTACATTAAATTGATATTGTCACACATTATTCTTACTGAGCTGAAAATATCAGGTAATGTATATTGGAACGTGACTATTACCATAGAATCAGAGTTGGGCCTCAGCACCTTTTGACAGATGAGGAAACATAAGCTCCCATACCATATAGTTAGTGGACAGAGCCCAAGGTCTTTATATTATTTGTATCCCTCATTTTGAAAATACTGTTCCAAATCAGTTAATATTTTAATATTCTTGTATGAGTTTTGCTCAAGAACTTTTTTTCCCATCAAGAGGAAGGACAACTTGATAGGATATTGCTATTGTGGATTGGATTATTAAAATGCTTACTTCACAAGCTTTTTCTGTTTCTGTTCATTATCCTACAATACATTGTCTTTATTTTACCATCTAGGCTATGAGCAGGTTCAGTTATTTAGTTCAGGAAAGTTGAGTGTGGATTTTAGTATAGAAAATATTAAATTTTTAATTTTCACTCTGGCTAGGATTAAATTATGTTTTCTTATTCACAGATCAAGAAGTTGGTATATGTTTACCTGGTCCGATATGCTGAAGAACAGCAGGATCTGGCACTCTTGTCCATAAGCACTTTTCAGCGAGCTCTGAAGGTAAATAATAGAGTGAGTAGGCAAATAGCTGCAACGTTTCTGCACAGTTGAAGGTGTGTCATGTAAAGAAGTGGAGCAATAATCCACTAAATGGTACAGTCATGTTTTGAAAGAGTTAAAAGGCCTCTCACGGTCCCTATTCAATGCCCTTAGAAAATAATTTATTATTATAATCAACTGGCCTTTGCCTTGTATGTTCCTTTATGTTCAATATAATCATTATTGTGCCTCAAAGAGCTCTTCATCATTACACCAACTAGTTGTTGAAAGTGTACAAAGAGGGGACATGACTTTTTTTAAAGATAAAATTTATGACGTGCAGCATTTTGTTATTATGAAACTCTAAAACCCCAGCATGTTTAGTAATATGTGATCAAGTAGAATTATAACCATTACTTTTCTTGTTAAAACATTATTCAGAGAAATAAACATTTATTTAATTCTCTTTTTCCTTAGCCATTTCCATATACTGGGTATTTAAATTAAGTAGCCTGGTTTTCTTTGTTTTTTTTTTTTTTTTTGCTATTGTTGTATTACATCCTATAAGCACCTGTTAACTGTATCATAAAGATGTATTTAAAATATTGAAAACTTGAGATTTTGATGAATATTTTTCTACTGTCTTTAGGACCCAAATCAACTAATTCGTGCAAGTGCTTTGAGAGTTCTATCAAGTATTAGAGTGCCAATTATTGTACCTATTATGATGCTTGCTATTAAGGAAGCTTCTGCTGACTTATCACCATACGTTAGGAAGAACGCAGCCCATGCGATACAAAAATTGTACAGGTTGGTACTTTGTAAATAATACCAAAGATCCCTAATGTTGTGTGGAATGTTAAAGCCCCTGGAGGCTTATTTTATTAGCGCTTATAACTAGTCTGTCCTTAAACTAAGTAAACTCAGTGACTGTGTTTCCCCTGCCCACAAACATTCTTTAGACATCTGTAATTTTATTTTGGTTATAGAGACCCTAGGCAGGTTTTTATTTGTGAGCCTGTTAGGGCCTGTGATAATTTATGGATTTTATAACTTAAAAATAATCAGAAGTTGAATTATCATTTATATAGTCCATCTCTCATTACACATACACATATGTTATTAGAAAATTAAGATTTTTTTTTCCCTATTTATTGCAGGGTAGAATCTTAAGTGTGTTATTGTCTCAATTCACTTTGTTACCCCTTCTTCCATCTTTGATCCTGCTGTTCCCTTCCTTGCCTGATTCTTTTCCAGAGCTATTTTATTAAATATTATTTTAATACTGATTTTTAACTATAGCACCATACCATATTTATATATTTATTAAATTATCGTACGATACCTTGATCTCTGTGGAAAATATATTGCCTAAATAATTATTATCTGTAATCATTTGGTATTATTTTCTGTTACCATTTATTCCACAAACTTTTATCAAGATCATTTTGTGTTTCTAGTGTTGTGTTACATGCATAAGATGTATGAAAACGATAGAGAATGTGGTATCACATCCCTATTGAGGGAAAAAAATCAAACGTATGCCAAATAATTAAAGGCAATCTATAATTGAATAAGATATTGCTATATGATATATATGTACATACAAAGGCACACTAACAATGCCTTTGATAGGATAGGGCTCAGAGATTATCATATAGGGTTTCATAAAGTAAAGATGTAATGAAATGGGATTAGTTAGGAAAGACTGGAGAAGGGAGACACTTGTTGGCATTTGAAAGAATTAAAAGGTTTGAATGTTCAGATAATTATAATGGTCAGTAGAAAACTTATATAATGTTTGTGAAAAGTAAAAAATCATTTTCTTAGGTTAACTGTCAGACAAAGTTATCTCACACTTCTTAGTCATTATCCTTTCTTGTTATCAACTTACAAAATAAGATCCAAGCTCACTACGATAGTTTAAAAGCCCATCACTGGGCTCCATTTAACCTCTCTTTGTCTTGAATTTACAGTCTCGTAGCTCAGTACTGCCTATTAGTCCTCTACATAAAATGTTTTTATCTCATTACCATCTTTTGTTCCTCCTTTAGTCTCTACCTAGAATATTTCCTACTTTTTCCAGCTCTAAAGTCAAGTTGTTTAAGATTCATCTGAGATGTCACTTCCCAAACGAAACCCTCCACAACCTTCCTGCCTCCATTGGTGTCCTTCTTTATCCCCATAATCCCTTATATATACCTCCAGTATGATTATGTTTGGGACTGTCTATTAGACTGTCTTACTTATCTTTGTATGCCCATCGTTTAGCTTCTCAATAAGTGAACAGTTGAATTCTATGCTAGGAAGAAATTATTTTATTAACAATATTTCAGTGCTTACAGCTGCTATTTAGATGCATCTGTCAATTCTGTGCGTATGTGGACCTTTGTTTATATTTCTTGGTTTTAGATGGCAGGTTTTATTATACATGTCTCTATCAGTAAACTAGAACGGTACAAAATTCTTATTTGGAAATTCTGTATATATTTTTTTGACAATTATGTGGCCATGCTCAAAAATGATTGCTATCCTGTTATTTCCCCCCCAGTTAAAAAAAGATTTTGTGGTTTATCTACTTGCAATTACTTTCTTAAGGCTTTCCATAAGAAGTGGATTTGTTCTTTAAATATTTTCTTAACAGTATTGGTATCTGGGTTTAATTAATATGAGCAACTTTAGATGGAAAGATTAGGACACATCTGTGGGAAAAATCAACCCGTTCCACTTTAAATTTGTTTTCTGTTTATTTTTGTCTAGACATAAGTCTCCCCCACTTTAAAAATTTTTCAATATCCTTGAAATGATTAGCTTCCTTTAAAGTTAGAATTAAAGGAAAAAAAACTTAATGTAAATTTTGTTCTTTTTATGGTTTAGCCTTGATCCAGAGCAGAAGGAAATGTTAATTGAAATAATTGAAAAACTTCTGAAGGATAAAAGCACCGTAAGTAATATCTTTTTATGTCCAAGTAAAATTGTGCTTTATTTACATAGTATCATTTTACTGTTGTATATTTGATATAATTATTCTTATTTATTTTGAAATGGTATAAATATTAATGGAGCTCATTAAAATCCTTGAAGAATAAAAATATCTAGGTAAAGAGAAAGATTGCATTTGGAATTTTAGTTCGTTACATGTTTCTTCATCAGAATCTGAAGAAGAGAAAGTTGGGGAAAGAAAATTCGTTTTTTAACCTGTGGCTAAATTGTTGACTGCTTTTAAGGTCAGCCTTTTTATTTTAAGCAATGATTTATTAGGATTTTTAAAGACTGAATCACTTGGGAACAAATAATTATTTTAAAATGAAGTATTCAGTATTAAAGAGATAATGAAAATTTAGAGGAGTGTGTTTTAGTATTACAAGTGTGCTGTTTTTTTCTTAAATACTAAAATCTTTTCATATGTATAACACTGTTTTATTGGCTAGGTAGAATGATCTTACTGGGTAAATTTCCCATCTTTTGGGAATGTACATGTCTCTTCCCCCTTCCTATTCCACTCCTATTCTTTGTGTGTAGTGACATGATAATGAGGTCTAGAAATAGTGATGATGCGTGGGGTCTCTGCGCAGACCTCTGGAGGAGCTGGTGTAATGGTATCTTTGCTGGGGGCTTCTGCACCCATATATATGGCTCAAAACTATTCAGGAAAAGGATTCCAGCTCATCTTAGGATGGTATCACCCAGGTGCACGTATATCTGTATATAGCAGCTATCTGATACAGTAACCACTAGACTCACATAGCTAATATTATATGGCTTAGCATATAGTCTGTCTTGGAGAATGCTCAGTGTGTATTTGAGAGGAGTGTATTGGGTTGGCCAAGAAGTTCGTTAGGGTTTTTCCATAAGATGGTTTGGAAAAACCCAGCCAAACTTTTTGACCAACCCAATATATTCTGCTCTTTTTGAGTGGAGTGTTCAGTAGATGTCTCTTGGGTGTAATTGGTTTATAGTGTTGTGCAAGTCTTCTATTTCTTTGTTGATCTTCTTTCTTGTGGCTCATTGAAAGCAGAGTGTTGAAGTCTACTATTGCTATAGAGCTGTCTATTTCTCCCTTCAATTCTGTCAGTGTTTACTTCATATATTTAGGAGCTCTGGTATTTGGTGCATCTGTATTTATAATTGTTTTACCTTCCTTTTGTCATTGTAAAATGTCTCAATCGCTAGTAACAGTTTTTGTTTTAGGGCAAATTTTTAGGGCTTATAATTTCCCATGTATAAAGTTTTTGTTTGTGTTGAAAGAGCTGTTGTATATAAAATCCTCAGCACGTGCCTGACACTATAAAAGGATAAATAAGAAACAAATGACTCAAAAAGAAATGTAAAGAATACAATTTCTTTGTAAATTTAGAATGTCTGTTCTTGGGTTCTGACCATTTATTTCCAAAATACAGTAGAAAAAAATATTGTACTTGTACATAGTAGGTCTTTAATAGTTGTTGAATAATTGTGAGAATTAATTTGTTAATATTCTTGGTGATAGTAATTAGGTATTTTTTATTATTTTCAGTGTTTTGCTTCCCAAATGGTGTGTGTCATGCTCAGAGTTCATAGGTAGATCCTTTGGGAGCTTTGACTGTCTATCATTTATAAGGCACTCTTCATTCCTAAAGTGTTATATAGGATACGTTTATTTTTTAAAAATTAAAAAACCACCTATATCTATTTTTCTCTCCATATGAAACAGCAGTAGTTTATACTGAATTCTCTAATTCCAGAGCAAGAGCACAATGTTCCTTCCAGTGTCCTACCTTTTCATATTTGTAACTTCATTTTTTCCAACATTAAGAAATGTGACTTGCATTATCCACAATATATTTACTTATTTACTCAGTCCCAGAATGCAGATAAAGTATTGTTTCAGAATTGCTAACATGTACTCTGCGAAGAGTAGTGAGATGGGGACTACTAATTGAGTTAAATATTGGTTTAGAGTTATATTTATTGTTAGCCTTACTTCTTTGAATGCTGTTGTAAATTGAAATCGCTTTATCATTGTATGGTCGAACTTGTTATATTGTTCTCTAAGAAAGCTATTGATTTTCTGTGTGGTAATTTTATATCCTGCTTCTTTACTGAATTCTTTTATTGTTTGATTTAGTTTTATCTTTCAATCTCCATTTGTTTTATTCTGGAAAATAAATCATATCATTTGCAAACAGATAATTTTACTTCCTCTTTTCCAATACCTATGACTCTAATTTTTCTTGTCTAATTATATTGGTTTATAACTTTAGTACAGTGTTCAATAGTAGTGGAGATGGTGGGCATCCTTGCCTTGTTTTAGTTTAAAGAAAATGCCTGTAATGTGTCTGTGTTAAGTAAGATGCTGACCGTGAGGATTTTCTCTTTATCTTTGAAATATAATAGTTTTACCTGGTGTCTCAGGGTTAGTTGATATGGGTCAAGTTTTTTCCTAGTACCCGGTGAGGCTTTTTAAAATACAGATTTAGAATTTATGTTATTTCTGGCAAACTGTTGTTGTTGTTGTTTAAGATTAAGTTTTAAATATTTATTCTGTTCAGTTGTTACTTTTTCTTCTTCAGGGATTTCAATTTTCTCTAAGTTGGATCTTCTTTGCCTGTCTTACATTTCAACCATTATCTCTCTAAACCTTTTTACTTCGTTATCTCATTTTCATTCTTTTGGTTCTTTTTGTTCTTTTCTTTAATGCCCCTTCAGTTGTTTCAGACTGTCATAGATCTTTGTGAGGTTTTATGATGTATACATGAAAGATAACAGTCTGGGATTTAGGACTTATTTTTCTACTTATATATAATCGAAGTTTGGAGAGTCTCTGTATTTTAATTATGCTTAGAGCTTAAGTTTTAATCTTTTTGCTTTTTCTGAGTTTGGGTTGAGAGATTCAGATTTCCCTAGGTACTTGTCTACACAGTATTTAATTATGTTTTGTGAATGTTTTCTGATAATTTTTTCCTTTGTATGGTTATAATTTGATGTAGAAAGGTTAAAAATATTCTGATATCTATATAGATATTTATGGATCTTATCTTTATTATTACTTTTTCTTGTCATGTATAATATATTGAAGGGATACAGCTATATTTCTTCCCCCCCCAATTAATAATGTTAGCATTGACATTTGAAATCAGTAATCGTAAATCATTTTTGTTTAAAAATTTCCTAATTAAATGAACCAGGTCTAATTTATTTCCACATTTTGAAAAGGAATTTATTTGCTGTCAGCAGGAGCTTCTTGGGATCATTATGATGATGATGATAACATTGCTCTTGCTACTGATAAATATAAATTTGAAAGGTGTTAACATGTTTAAAAACTTTTCTTTCTTTAACCTCTGTTAATTATGAGATATACCTTCTGTTCCTTCTTTTAGCCTAAAGGAAGATTTTCTTGAAGTTGAGATCTCAAAGAAAATTAGTTGTATAATTCTCATGTTAAGGAAAGGTGGAAATAAAAAGCTTATTACAATATAATAGAAATTTTTTTCCCTTTTACTGGAGAAAGACCAGTATTTGTCATATGAATAGTCCTTTCCCCAAAATAAGTCACTTTGGGGTTAGGAATACAGTTATGGTAATGTAACTAGAAGAACATTTTAGAATTACTTAGATAACTGTTGTCTGAAGGTATCTGTAAATTCTAAAAGGTATAATAGAAGCTTACAATTGTCAGTATAATTGAAAGGGAACATTTTATTTATCCTTGATCATACCCAGTCAACTGTTATAAGTTTTTTTAAATATAATTTCTTCATTGTATATTCCTAGATTTATCATTTTCATCATATTTTCTCTATTTAACATATCCTAAACACTTTTCTTCTTTATTGAAAACCTTTCCTAATGTTCAGGTATAAATTCCTTTTTAAAATTTATAATTCTTTCTCTTGTTTTTCTTTAAAATGTAGAAATTCATACTTGTTGAGCAATTTAAGCTTTGTAGTGAACCTTCTTTCTTTTATTTAGAACACCTCAAAAGGTGTTTATTTCCTTTTTCCTTTCAGGTTAATTTTAAAGAAATCCTTTTGTAGCATTTAACTTTCTAATAGAAAACAGAGTTTCTTAGGAAAACAAATTAGGTCAGTGCCTACTGAAAATCTGAGTTGTTTATATTTTTTTGATGACAGAGTTTCTTCTTAAGTAGTGAATATATTGGTAGTTCATAGCTAAGCTGTGAGGGTAAGACACCATTTTATAAGTTATTGGTTTAATGTTGGTAAAAGCTTCACTATTGTGGGCATAAAACCACACCTCTTCGTTTGTGCAGATGTTTTATTGTGTTAGATCTATTATCCAGCTATTAAAAGATAAATGACTGATCTTTCCCATTTTCCATGCCTCAAGAAAATTGAAATAAGAAGGAGAATATCATTTGGGCTGTATGATTAGGGCAGGTTGGATGGCCATTAATTTAAGAGAAGAAAATCTTGGCTGCATTGGCCAGCTTACACCATATTATCAATCAAACCTTGATGCACTTCTTGTGATGACCCAGCACTCTCAGTTTTTTGCAACGTTAATTAGAATTCATGACAAAATAGATGCAAGGAAACGTTTTGTACCCTTCATAATTTTATAGAAAATTTATTGTTATTAGAGGAACCATTTGCTTAGTGTGATTTTTTTCATTACCAGCTTGTCAACTAGCATAGATAATCTGGCGAAAATATGAACTCCATAGATGGAGTGTCACTTTTGTTGATGGTTCATGTAGTTTACCTTGGAGCACAGCTAATGGCTGAAGTTCATAGCAACAGCACAGAAAAACGTGACAACCAAGGGAAGATAAATGAACCATGTTTATTGCTTTAATATAAAAAATACGTAAATGGAAAACTGCATTTGAATTTGATGAGTTCATTGCTAGTTTTCTTGGAGTGATTTATTTTTCCCCTTATATAAAAAGCTACTATTGACACAGTGAGATGGAAATTAACTGTCTGTTTTTGGGAAACCAATATTTTTGTTTTTCAAATCTGAGTAGATCATTTTATTTTAATTCTGTAAGTTGTATAGAATATTGAATATTTAATATACCAGAATAACCAATTCTTCTGGCAGTGTTTAGGCTAGAGTCGATTGTTAAAACCATATAATGAAACATCTAAAATCATCAGTTTTATTTTGTAAAGGTTCTTTTCTTTATGTTCTTCCTAATTATTTTTGTGTTTCAATGAACTTTATCTTTACTTAAGTAATGAATTATTTTCTTTCATTTTCATGTTATTTGTTAATACTTTAGAACTATTTTGTACCTGTAGCTCTTGTTTTGATAAATTTAGTACCATGTGGGAGCTGATTTTCCTTTTAATTGTTTGGTGTCTAAACATATTTGAAAAAGATAATTTCTAGGTTTGGGCAGAATAACTTGATTTTACATAGTATTCCTTAAATCGAAATTTTGTTGAATTCCCATTTCAATTTCACAGATTATTTTATTCTAAGTGGTATTATTTATTTTTGTACTTTAACACCCTTGCCAATTAAAAATACATATCTTAATATAAGATTGACATATATAAGTATAAATGTATTTCACAAATACTGTGTTACCCTATAGTTTGATGTCATAAATTTAGTTGTTTTAAGAGATTTTTAAATGATAATTCTAATCTTTTAGAAATATGATTACCACAGAATATAATTTCTGAAGAGTGATTTGTGCAGAAGACATCAAAATGTGGTGTTGAAACACAAACATAACTTCCTTCCCATGTCAATAGCACATAGAAAATTATACATATAATACATTTTTATTTAGTTCACACAGATAATCAATTCTTTGCTTTTTCGATTGAGGTGCATACATGCTGGGACCAGCAGGCACCAGTACATGGGCAGGGCTGGAGTCAATAAATGCAGCTTCACGTTTATACTGATTGGTAATTCATAAAATCCCCACAGGACTGGAAACTTGTTTAGCATAATAGCAAGTCTATATTCTGAGCTGTTTTCTTTCAATTGTATTGTTGGTTGCACATTAATAAGCTAAATGTCAGCCAAGTAGAGGGACACTAAACACTAAAAATATGAATATCATTGTATCTAATATTTTTCAAAAAGTACCATTTCAGTAAGTTATATTTCTATTTAATTGCTTATTTTAAGACATTAGGGAAATTTTATATACTAAAATGAAGATCCCTAGTGTTCAGAAAGAATATGATATTAATTTATTTTTTCAAAACCCTATTATATTGTGAGCTAACTGCAGACATACCAGTGTACCTATATAAAAATATTTGTATATTATATATTCTGCTTAGCTTGTGTCTTCATACCAAAGAAATCTTAATTTCACCACTTTGCAAAAACATGGCAATTCCAAAAACAACATTTATGTTTCATTAACTGGTCTTGGAGAAAGCTACCTTTTGTTGGTAATATATTATTTCAATTTATACACATTATTATATAAGTAATAATAATGTTCTAAAATTTTAGCCAGTATTTTTTCCTTGTAAATAAATTATATCGGTAAAAATTAACAGGTTGATTAAAGTGTGTAAGATTTGAAAGTATTTTTATACTAAAGACATTTATGAGGTCCTCACACGCTTTAAGATAAGTTCATTGTGGAATTGTGGTCATTCTCATTTTAAACTGATATGATACGGTCCTTGTTATTGTACTAAATACTGAATCTTTAGATTAGAGTTCAGGTAAGCTTTAAAAATGAAAACTGCATGATTAATATGTCTAATCCATATGTGAACAATTTATTGAAATTTTATGTGATGAGATAAAAAATATTATGATTTTTTAATGCTAATACTTCTAATTCAAATACTTCAGAAAAGTATTCATTTTTCAGACATGTTACAGCTATCAAAGTTATTCTTTGAGGGAGTGACTTCAAAATTTGTTATTCAAACAGGAACATTTTATTAATCAAATGACTGAATACTTTTAATATTGATTGCCATAACACTGATTGCATCTCTGTAATGCCTGAATGGAATCCTTGATGGAAGGAAAACATTTTTTAATGAGTTACTATTTCTTTCTTTTCTAGTTGGTGGCTGGCAGTGTTGTCATGGCTTTTGAAGAAGTATGCCCGGATAGAATAGATCTCATTCACAAGAATTACCGCAAGCTATGTAATTTACTAGTTGATGTAGAAGAGTGGGGGCAGGTTGTCATAATCCACATGCTAACTCGATATGCTCGTACACAGTTTGTCAGTCCTTGGAAAGAGG